>NC_056733.1:644869057-645231557 GCF_019279795.1 Protopterus annectens
CAGGGCTATTGCACAGCTTGTAATCAAGAGAGTGACAAATGACTATAAAGTCATTTTGAGAAACCCACATATCTTTTAGCTTGTCATTCTGCCTCCAAAATACCTTCCACTCAGCATATTTCAAATAGTTTTACAGAACTTGTTCTATGGCTTTGATCTTCTACAAAGAACTCAATTTTGTCACAAGCTATGGCACTGACCAACATATAATATCTCACTGATGTACTAGAAGTCATCTGTTGAGTAAAGATTCTTTTCCCTTTCCGTTCTCATTTATTTATTTATTTCATCAAATTTTCAAGAAAAAAATGTGATGTGTGGTAAAATGTGTTTACTGGAGGTGTAAACCAAGTGTATTTTTTTTCCTGCAGTTCCGCAAGAAGAAGTTAAAATTCTGCAAAAGTCAAATCCATGACTGGGGTCTCTTTGCAATGGAACCAATTGCAGCAGATGAAATGGTCATTGAATATGTAGGCCAGAACATTCGACAGGTGAGCCATCATTATGTCATCTTAACATAATCTTCATCTCTGTAGAAATGTTCAGTCTAATTTTCAAATATTTATATAACTGTTTGTGTAACTTTTCTCCCTCTGCTGAAAAAGGGTATATCCCAGTCTGACTATCCCAGTAAACAAAAATAAACATTTAAAGAAAAACTACTGTGTACTATTTATATATTCTTTGCATTAGTATAGTTTCTACAGGTAGGTGTGAGTAGCTGCCTTGTAGACTTCAAATGGTAGTAAGCTTTAGTATGGGAAATAAAATATGATTATGTAATTGGTTTTCTGTTCTCTTCTAGTTTGTCCTACCATACTTTGACAGCCATTCAACCTTCAAGTTATTCTTTCATCTGCTTAATCTGTAGTGTCCTTTATTTTGTATACATTATCAGTTTGTTAGGTTCTATTTCATTTAGATTCTGTATCTTGGGGAGTTCTTGCTCTGATAACCTGTACATCTGCTGCATAGCTGACAGTTTGTTATGTACAGTCACTGCTTTTTCTTGGAGGTGTCTCTCAGATTACTCTGCATTCTGACCTGGGTAAGCAAATAGTGTGGAAATTTGTGATGAAGAATGAAATTGGGAGGTTGGGGAACTTGAAAGTCTTCCCAGGGATCCTCTTATTTCGATGCATTCTCACGTCAACATTTTTTGAAAAGGGTTTTGCATAAGAGCCCTCCATGATGACCAGTATCCCCTCCTTGAGATCTTAATTTTGTGTTAGAGAAGCTAACACTTGCTCCATTTGAACTAGCTAATCTGGCCAACGAGATGTTCTTAACATGAAAAATGTTTGTAACTGCACTGACGTCTGTAAGCAGAGTATCTGAGTTGTAAGCTGTTATGGTGAGTCAACCCTATCTAATCTTCCACAGGTACAAGGTTTCTATGAGAACTAAGCCTTCTTTTATAGCTGAAGTGGTATCCAAGTTTACTTTAAGCCAAAGCATCTATTTTCCAGTTTTTTTTTCCTGAACCTAAAAATGAAAGAGAAATGATACTCCATACCTTGGATGTCCACAGACAACTCTGGTAATATCTTGACAGAACTAAATCTTTCAGATCTTCAGATCAGTTGTTAATTTCTTGTGATAGTAAGAAGGGACAATCTGTGTCAAAACAGACTATTTTCAAATGGGTGTCTCAAGCTATTACATTTTGTTATACTTATACAACCAAACTATTCCAGACAGGGTCAAGGCTTACTCTTCTGTGGCCTTGACTTTATCTGTGACTTTTTGGAAAGAGTTGGATCTAGAAGCAACAAACGTAGTCCTGTATACATACTTTTACAAAACACTGTAAGCATGGTTCCTTTTCTAGGTGTAGATCAGGCTTTGCCAAGACCATTTTCCAGGGGGCTCCTGGACTCTTCTCCCAAATGTAGTGAGCTATGGTAATCTTCCTATATAGCTAATGCTACAGTGATCAATATGATGAACATAGTACTGTTTTAGAAGTAAACTTACCATAACAGTAGTTCGAATGATCACTGCTGCAGGAGTTGCTGCATCCATTCCCCTTGTTTTTTTTGCTGTGTTGCTTATGCTTGGGTGTGGACACTTATTTTTTGTTCCTAGCCTTGTCCTTTCAGGGCTCAGACTCCCTCTTTCTTTTGGCCTTAAAGCTCTTTAGGGCTTGGTGCAAAAACTTGCTTTTTTATTTAGTTCAGCTTGAGCTAATAGTTTAGGCATGTGGAAGGTACTCTGAAGCTTTGGAACCTGGCCGGCTGTTTTATCCATGGCAGGATATGACACATATAGCTAAGGCTGCTGGAACAGTGATCATTCAGACATCTACTATTTTGGTACATTTACTTGCGCAACTGTACTTTTATACATAAAGTATAATGGAGCTTAACAGCTATAGAAGCATCCACTGCCCCTATTTAAAAAGCTGGATCATTTTTGAGCACTATTCATACCTTGACAAGACATGGAAAGTTTTACTAGGTTAATTTCAGAAGGTGCCAGAAACTTCTCAGATTTAGATATATGCAACTGCAGTTGTAATCATATTTAGTATTGGTTGTCAGCATATGAAGCCTAATGAATGGCTACACACAATTTCTTATTCATTTGTAATCAAGCTTAGCTCTATTCAGTCGCTTACCGCTTGCTCAGAGGTGACCTTTGCCTAACATACAAGGCCATGTCAAACCCAGATTTGATGAATATGCTTCACCTCAAAAAATCTAGATCCGTCAGAGCCACAAGGGCGGGAGACTTAAACCTCGACACGGCTATTAATAGGACGTGCTGGAGGGATAGATTCATCACCCAAAGACTCCCTATGCTGTGGAATAAAATCCCGGTATATGTGAGGCAGAGCACCTCGCTGGCCTTGTTCAAGAGAAATCTTGACCAATGGATGGGAGATCGCAGATATACCCCAGGGATTACCTCAGTGTCACTGCTCAACAGAGGCACAGCAAAATAATGGGTATAGTTCCCCATACTAAAGGGGTGGCGTAAGCCACAAAACTTTGGGCTAGGCTTATAAATGCCCTCGGGCAGATAGCCTAGTATGAACCTATGAACCTATGAACCTATGAACAACTTTCATTCATATCATAAAGTCATAGAAGATGCAAGACAGCTGAGTCATGTGGCAATTTACATCTTGCTGGTACACACCCCTGCACCTTAACTCCTTTTTCAAGGAGTGGCAGGCCAGTCATGATGGGGGTTGAATTTGTAAATACCCATCCAATTATCTTAACTCCTTTTTAAAGTAAGATAGTAAATACCCATCTAGTTGTCTTAACTCCTTTTTGAAGTAAGATAATGCCGCACTGCTTGATTTGGAGTGAAAGTTTGTTGTAAAGAAGGGGGTAGGCATTTTGTGATGAATGTCTCTGTCTGTCATTCTCCTGTTTCTGTCCTTCTACTGTGATTTTTTTATTTGCTAAAGTAGATTCAAATCTCTGATCCTAGTGCCTGCAGGACTGTTTGATTTATGGAGATAAAAGAGGTCTTGGACTACTGGATCCCTAATGGCCTGAAAATCAAGTGACAGATTGCCCCTAAGTAGTTCCTTAGGACACTGAATTCAGGACAGAGTTTCAGTCTTCTCTAGTAGCTCATATCATTTAAACTCATGATCTTTTTCATTAGGAACCTCTGTGGTATCTCCAGCTGTTGGATATGTTTAGTTAGATGCATCCCAAAGGGCGCATTGTGTTAGATTATAGGCCTAATCAATGTGGAATATTGAGGGTACAGACTTCTTTGGCTCTAGAAGACATTGAGATTAGCTGTGCCAGATAAATAGATTTCCTAACCACTGTATGATGATCTAGCCACTGTTGCAATGTGAAGATCAAAGGAGAGGGATTATCTACCCATGTTAGAAGATCTCTCACAAGGTCTTCATTTTGAAATGAGATGTTATGTGTACAATAAGCTGGATGTAAAAATTGTAAAACCAAATGAGACAGTATTGTACGCTTTAGCATTTAATTTTAGCCCATTTTTGTGCACAAGTTATGAATGTGTGTAAGTTTAAGTTGAAGATTCTACATGTAAAGAGGGACTTGAGAATGCCAACCAGTCATCTGCAAACTTTAATCAGAGCCCCAGGTTTGATTTGGAGATCTGAGAAGTAGATGTCCCAGCATGGATTCTGGAGGAACTCCGCTGATCACCTTCATTCTCTGAGGACATATCTGTCTCCCTCACTGTGTGGGTTCTTTTCCTCTGCCAGTTTGCTGTTCACCTCACTGCAAAGGGATCAGTTAATTACTCTTTTAGTGTACTAATTGTGTTAGTATGTGGTATGGTATCAAATGCTTGGCAAGGTGAAAGCATGCTATATGGGCAGCATGACCACTCTCCGTGGCTTGTGTTACACTTTCAAAGAAACTCACCAGATTCATTAGGCAAGATCTACCTTTAAGAAAACTAAACTGTTGGAGTAGTGTCTATTTTTATGTTATAGTTTATCAGGTATTACCCATTCAATATCTGTGCAGATGAGGTGTATCAGACTAATGGGTCTGTTATTTCTGAAGTCCATGGTAGGGCCACTTTTACTGATGTAGCATCACAACAGTTGAGTGCTGTGGCTAATCTCAAGTTGAATAGCTGTAGGAGCGGATCGACCAGCACATGTGTAGTGTTGTTTGGCAAGCAGCTGGGTATATTATCAGGCCTCATCAAGGATGTTGCTTTTTTTTTTCTTTTGTAAGTAGGTTTAGGTAGTGTTCGGCAGTTATGATAGGGGTCTGAGATACTCTGGGATATGTTGGTTTTGTATAATTTTGAGATGAAATTGGCACTGAATTTGTTTGCTTGTATATTTGTGATATCCACTGCAAATGAGTAGGTAGCACCATTCATAAGTTCAAAACAATAAAAAAAAACTTCATTGAATTATCACATGACATAGGCAGATTTGTATTTATATAAAAGTAATACAAAGAGTAAAAAGGTCACACAGATAACCAACTGGTTAAAAAACACAAAAAGAAAACTCTAGCAGAATTGCCATTTAGCAGAAACACCAGATATCCTTAAAGGGTGATTTGCATATATCCCACGACGGACGTCTCTGTTGCAAGAGGTTTAAGGTATTGTATAAAAGTAATCAAACCATATTAAGTTCACATTTACAAACATTATACATCACGTATGTTGTTATATATCCTGTCATCTAAGCAACATTACATAAATTATTCAATTCCTGCCTTCCCTTAAACCTCATTCCTCCTCTAAAACATTTTTCTGGGTGCATTTATTTAACACTTTTTACTGGGAAAGTCTGACTTGAAACGAGCCAGTTTTCAGTGGAGGCCAGGGAGAAACACTCCAAACCATGTCTTTGTATCATTGGAGGAAACCAGAGCACCCGGAGGAAATCCACATGAATGCAGGGAGGATATGCATACTCCACACAGAAGGCACCCCAGCCGTGAATCGAACCAGAGAACCTACATAGAAAGAATGGAAATTGTTCCACAATTTCCATTTTTTCTATGTAAAGTTCAAAGTTCATGTTAAAGTTCTATGTAAAAGTTCAAAGCAATGTTGAGTGTGATTTCTTACTTCCCTGATGTAACTAAAGAAGGTTTGTATTTGTCCTTAGCTCCCACTTCTAGTCTAAGTTAATGGGGTGCCTTTCTGAGAGACAGGTATACACCTGCAGCAGGTCTGCAGCTTCATTTATGCTACTTCCATTTATCTTAATTCAGCTTTCCAAGTCAGTGCAACTTTTGTTTGATGTAACATGTTAAAACCTCATGTTGTCATTCTGGTTACTCTTGGCTAAATTTATGTTGATAAATTATTTCCTTAAACTGCAGTTGTGGAATTTTTTAAACAACTTCCTATTGATTAATATGGTAGGATTTATCTTCTCTTGCAATTGTAGAGTGTTCTGATTGAGAAGATAAAGGAATAAACACTGGTAAGCCTGTATGCAGGATGCATATTTTCTTACTGCATTTAGCAAGTACATTGTGTCCCTGTTTTGGATTAGCTATGTGCATATCAACCTAGACACTTCCAAACGTACAACACCTGCACTGTTACGTCATATTTTATGAATCTACATTGCTAAATATAACTGTAAAGCCCTCCTTTTTGCTAACTCAACAGCTCAAATAACTGTACAGTACATCATTTGCAAAATATCTGAAGGAGCAATTGGTTCCAATAATTCAGAACACAGATTCATTCATCTGCTAGTCAGACTGTTTCCTTTTGTGGAAATATTAAATTTTCCACTCAAAGCCACTGAAATGTTATGAGGTAACCCTTCCTTTTACTGGTAGTGTAACATTCAACATTTAGGAGCCTAGCTGCATGTATTTTTTTCATTTCTTGGAATCAGAATTGCAGTAATTGCTGCATAGTATATACAGTATAGTTGTGACTGTTTATGCAATGCACATTCTTCAGAGTAGCTAATCTTGTTTTACTGCTTCCACTCCCAGAAGGATGTCATGAATATCAGGCTTAAAAAATGTGTTCATTGCCACTAGAACAGTTTCGGGCTCCAAATGTCTTTGCACTATGCAAAAGCTGATGATGTTCTTCGTGTTTCACTGTTGCAGTCATCATATTTGAGTTATCTGCCTGCAGGTAGCCCTCAGCTGGCCTGAATACCAGAGTCTTTGGATTTCTGCGTCGGATGCTGTCTCTTCTTCCATGATGTCAGGTCGTTAGGGGTATAAAACATGCAGCCGATGCCATTACATCAGTCCTTCTTGCTGTGCGGTGCCCGAAGCAGAAGCAGTTCGCAAGTGCCGGTCAGCCGACTCCTGAAATTTTCGTTTTCGAGTTTCAGACCCGAAGTCTTCAAAAAAAGATAAGTACCCCGTTGGGGATCCTTTTTCTTGCTCCAACTGATGTCAGTAAAAGTTAACAATTGTCTTACCTGTGGAAAGCAAATACCTCAGAGATTTTCATTCGTACTGCATCCCCTGTTTAGGCCCAGAACACGACGTCCTTCGCTGTTGGTTCTGTGCCTTGTTCATCCCCTGAACTATTCATCGTTGGGCTATTTTTGCATCCAATTACTTTTGTATTTGATCTCAGTACTCCAAAATGGCTTCCTTAAGCCATCCGACTACTGATCTTCCAAAAAGACGTAAGGCTAAAGACAGAGACAGACCGCATAAGTCCAAAACTGCCGACGACACTTCCGTTAAGCTAGTCACTAGTCCGCCGGTACTCAGTGAGGCATTTTCGCAGCCCCTTATACCCGCTACTTCAAATTTGCAGGCCTCTACTGAGACCCATTCGGAGTCCGGTATGCCACAAGATGCTTCTTCGACTATGCGACCTGTGGATGTCTCTACCTTGGATGGGTCCGGAGCCACTGTGCAGGCACCGGCTTCTGAGGGTGTATTCAGGCCTACAGACATTCATTTTAAACCAACACCATCGTTTCCATCCAGAAGTTTTGAAACCCTCTGGCCAAAAACTCGCACTATGCCTAGAAAACTGGCGACCAGACTACGGGCTCAGGCCTATATGCCTCAAAAACAAATGCTTAGAATGGCTGAAGACCTTATTACTTTAATTAGGGGAAGCCAGCCTTCCCCCTCTAAGAGACCTAGAACTGAATTTCTTTCTGAGTCTTCTGATCAGGAATCTGATATTTCTGCTCTTTCTGATTACCAGGATTTGCCCTTATCTACTTATGAGGATTCTGATGCAGCGGATTCCATTCTCTCTGCTTCCCCTCCAGGAGCATTTCCGCTGGGAAAGCCAGGATTACTCTGAGTCCAAAAAGAGACTTAGGGAATTCTTACTCCTGCCCCAACACAGGCTTTTTGCTATCCCTCCTGTTCTGGACATTGTAGATGATGCTTTCTTGGAATCTAGCCTTACCCCAGACACTTTACCTCCACCTCCCAGAAAACCTGACAAGTACTACAGAGTACTTCACTCTCACAAGTTCCTCTTCAAGAATTCTTCTGCGTATCCAGAGACCATTTCCCAAGGACCAAAATGCATTAAGGCTACTCCTGCCAAAAATCCTACCCCTTCTGATAGAGATTCTAGCGCCTTAGACAGATGGAGTAAGAAGGTATACACTTCTGTTACTTTGGCCATTAGGGCTTTAAATTGCCAGTTTCATATGTTAAAGTATCAGCAGCATATTATGGGACTTCTTAAACAGAAAATGATGTTGATTCCTGACTGTATTGAACACAAAGATTTGCAAGATTTAATGCATTCTGCAGAACAAGTTGGTAAACATACTTTGCAGTGTGGTTTTGATGCTTTAGAAGCATCTTGCAAGGCTGCTGTCACTGGGTCTGTACTTAGAAGGCATGCTTGGCTTAAAGAACAAAACTTGCCAGATCATGTTAAAGCTAAATTACTGGATGCTCCGTTAAACCAAGACTGCCTTTTTGGCAACAAAGCAGAAGTCGTCCTCAAATGGATGGAGAAAAAAGATAAATCTATGCAAACTGTTAAAGATTTCCTACAAGTACAGCCTCCCAGATTCAGTAGGCATTGGCCTTCAAAGAACTGGTCCTTTCTAGTCCCTTTGAGACCTTTTCAGTCCAAACCCAGAGACAGCAGACCACCTAGGCTACAGTCTCAGGCTACCCACAGACCTAAGCAGAGGGGGGCTCCCACTTCCAAAGCAGGGAGTAGTAAGCCACCTCCCTACGGAAAAATGGCACAATGACTTAACCTTAACCCTTCCAAGCCCTGCTCAACTACCTGCTCCCTTAGGAGGAAAGCTCGCCCTGCATGCAAAAAATTGGGAACTCATTACCCAGGACAAATGGGTTTTGAACATAGTTTCCCAAGGAAAAAGATTCCATTTCCACACACTACCAGCCCCAAATGGTTGGTCAGTCCTACCCCTAAATCAATGGGCAGAGGCCCAACAGCAGGTTCTCTCTCTTCTCAGTATCAAGGCTAGTCAACCTGTCCCAGCAGAACAAAGGGGACAAGGTTTTTATTCAAGACTTTTTCTGGTACCCAGAAAAGACAACTCTTGGCGTCCTGTCCTGGACCTGTCTATTCTCAACACCTTTCTGGTAGTTCCAAAATTCAAAATGCTAACTCTTCCAACAGATTCTTCCTATGCTAGCCAAGGATGCCTGGCTGGCAACCTTAGACTTAAAGGAAGCTTTACCTGCACATCCCAGTAAGGGAATCTTGTAGGAAATACCTACACTTCAGGGCAGGCTGCATGCACTATCAGTTCTCTGCACTTCCCTTTGGCTTATCTACTGCGCCCAGGGTATTCACAAAGTGTCTAGCTCCAGCCATTGCATTTTGCAGGCAGAGAAATGTTCAAATTTACCCATACTTGGACGATTGTCTGATTCAGGCAGAAAACCAGGACTTGCTATTACAACACCTGGCATTTGTAAAGAAACTTCTAACCTTACTGGGGTACACAATCAACGAAAAGAAATCTCACCTAGTACCCTGCCAACAGATTGTATTCCTGGGAGCAAGCTTGAACACAACTTCCCAGATGGCATTCCTCACTCCAAAGAAACAAGTTTGTTTGACAACCTACTTCAAACTATTGGCCACAAAACCTCAGCTATCTGCAAGGAAAATACTGCAGGCTCTAGGGTTCATGGCCTCTTGCATTCTACTAATTCCATATGCTAGAATACATATGAGGAAACTCCAATGGTATCTAAAAAGCCTGTGGTGTAAACATTCTCAGGACCTGGAAACTGTGATTTCTATCATTCCTTGTATGAAGACAGAGTTCCTTTGGTGGGCAGAGACCTGCTACCACAACAAGGGACTCCCTTTCACTCTGCCCCCTGTTGCCCAAACCCTAACAACAAACGCATCAGACTATGCATGGGGGCTCACATGGCAGAGCAGTGCATTCAGGGCAAATGGAACCCGAGACAGAAGCACCTGCTTATCTATCAAAAAGAAATGTTAGCTGTACAGAATGCTGTGACAGCCTTCAAAGACTGTATTCTTCCAGGACAACTATTTGTAAAGACAGACAACACCACCGTTATGTGGTACATAAACTAGCAGGTGGGAACCCACTCGTACCCTCTCTGGAGACTAGCCATGGCTCTGTGGAACACATCCTTGAGCTACCAAGTACACCTACAAGCTCAATTCCTGGCAGGCAAACTAAATTCACTGGCAGACGACTTAAGCAGAATTCTCATGGACCCACACAAATGGAAACTAGAACCCAAAATATTCAACCTCTTGAGGAACAAATGGGGGACTCCGGAGATAGACCTGTTTGCTTCCCGTCAGAACTACCAACTGGACAAATTCTGCACAAGAACTCCCCACAGTCAAGCTTGGAAAGTGGATGCCCTGTCCTTTACCTGGGAAAGCCTCTCGGTTTATGCCTTTCTCCCTCTGTCTCTCCTCTCAAAGGTTCTACTAAAGCTAAAACAGGACAAGCCAAGGACAATACTGATTGCACCAGACTGACCACGCCAGCACTGGTACCCCCTCTTGCGCAGTATGACACTGCTGCAACCATGGCACCTGCCTCAGACCCCTTCCCCTGCTGTCTCAGCAAACTGGCCAGATTCTGCACCCTTAGCTTCAAACCCTCAACCTTGCAGCCTGGCTAATTCCTTGAGCTCTCTTCTAGCATCCCTCAGTAAGCAGGTGCTGGATGTCATACTGGAGGCAAGGAGGCCTAGTACTAGAAAATCCTATGCTGAAAAGTGGAAAAGATGCTGTTCCTGCAGACAGGCTCAGGGAATAGCCACAACGGTGCCCAGCTTACCTCATATTCTGCAGTACTTAACAGAAATGCTCCACAAGGGCCTATCCTTCTCGTCAATTAAAATTCATGCCTCTGCCATTTCAGCACATTATAATACTGAGCCACCCATCTTTTCTCACCCTCTGCTAAAACAATTCCATAGAGGGGCCAAAAATTTAAGACACCCTAGGAGAGCTCCCACTCCAGCCTGGGACCTTAACTTTGTATTGGAAAAGCTCACTCTTCCCCCCCTTTGAGCCAGCTGCAACAGCAGAGTTGAAATTCCTTTCTTTGAAAATAGCCTTCCTTCTAGCCATCACTTCAGCAATAAGAGTGTCTGAATTACAGGCCCTCATGGCAGTGGGAACCCTTCATTATCTTCCATGCGGACATGGTTTCCCTCAGGACTAATCCTTCTTTTATGCCCAAGGTGGTGTCTAGTGTGGCCCTAAATCAGTTCATTCATTTGCCTACTTCTTTCTCTTATCCACAAAACAAAGGGGAACATATACTGCACTCTCTGGACGTGCACAGACAACTTAGATTTTATTTGGACAGGACTAAGCCTCTCTGAAAATCTGAACAGCTGCTAGTTGGCTTTACTGCAGGGGCAGAGGGGAAGACCATTTCAAAGCAAACCATTTCCAAATGGATAGCTCATTGCATTAATTTCTGCTACAAGCACCATGGAAAACCTACCCCACAGGGGATAAGATCACATTCCACCAGGGCTGCATCTATCTCTGCGGCTTTTCTCAGAGGAGTCCCTACCAGTGACATCATAGAAGCTGCTACCTGGAGCTCTGTGCATACCTTCACCAAGCATTACTACATGCCTATCTTTTCTAAATCCAGAGCTGGATTTGCCACTGCAGTCTTGCAAGGCTTAATAGCTGGCCCTAATGCTCTTTAACTTCCTCCTCCCTTCCTTAGCTTTGGGAATCAACCCAAATGTGATGACTGCAACAGTGAAACACAAAGAACATAGTACAGTTGTGTACGCTTACCATAAATGTAGATGTTTGAGTGTATTCACTGTTGCAGTCCTGGTTACCCTCCCTCCAGCCCCCTGACTTCTCTTGGCGCTACCTTTCCTTCTTGTTTGGTATATTTATTTTTTTTGGTGTATTTGCTTTTTGATGAGGGTGTACCATACCGTATAATTGCTTCCCATTGTGGGGGCGCCTGACATCTGGGGCAAGAAAAACTGATGTAATGGCATCGGCTGCATGTTTTATACTCCTGACGACCTGACGTCATGGAAGAAGTAACAGCATCCGATGCAGAAATCCGAAGACTCGGCTGAGGGCTACCTGCAGGCAGATAACCCAAATGTGATGACTGCAACAGGGAATACACTCGAACATCTACATTTATGGTAAGTGTACACAACTGTACTTTCTTCGTGTTTCACTGTTTCAGTCATCACATTTGGGTTATCCCTGACAGGGTAGCCCTCAGCTGGCCCGAATACCAGAGGCTTAGTATTTCTGTGTTGGTTGCTGTCACTTTAGGACTGACGTCAGGTTGTCAGTAGTATAAAGGAAAGCAGCCAACACCGTTATACCAGTCTTTCTTGCCGTGGAGCCCGCAGCAGGAGCAGTTGGCATGAGTGCTGGTCAGCTGCTACTTGAGTTTCGTCTTCTGATTTGAAGCTGAAGTCTTCTAAAGCTAAATACTCCATCGGGGATGCTTTTTTCTTGCACTAACCGATGTTAGAAAAAGTTAACAATTGTCTCGCCTGTGGAAAGCAAATACCACACCGAAACTTTCATTCTTACTGTGTCACTTGTCTAGACCCAGACCATGATGTCCCCAGCTGTCGCTTCTGTGCTTTGTTCAATGCCAGAACTGTCCATCATCGGGCCCTTATTGTGGCTAGATATTTTCGCTTACAGTCCTCGAACTCCTATATGGCTTTGTCAAGCCATCCGACAGCAGATCTTCCGAAAAAACATAAAGACAGACAGACCGCACAGGTCCACACCTACCGATGATGCTTCCATTAAGCTAGTCTTCAGATCTCCGGTCCTCAGTGAGGTACTTTTGCAGCCTCTGATACCCGCTTCCGTGGAAGCCCTCCACTGAGACGCTTTCAGAGTCTGGTATGCAGCAAAACTCTTCTTCGACTAAGGATCCTGCGGTCATCTCTACCTTGGATGAGTCCGGAGCTGCTGAGCAGGAACTGGTTTCTGAGAAAGTCCATCGCACTACCGATTCTCGACACAAACTGACGTCTTCTTTCGCGACTACCGTTCATTGGAAAACAACCAAGTTTCTTAGGCCCAGGGTACAAACCACACCCAACAAACCGACGACCCAATCTCAGGCACCTGCTTCCTTGCCTCAGTCTCAAATGCTTAAAGTGGCAGAAGACCTTATCATGCTGATCAGGGGAAGCCAAGCTACCCCCTCCAAAAGGAAAAGAGATCTGTCCCCTGTAGTTTTGTCTGAACAAGAGTCAGATGACTGATGCATTTGAATATGAAGACATGCAACCCCTCTATACTTATGAGGATTGTGATGCAGAGGATTACATCCCTTTCGCCTCTCCCCCAGAGGATTTTTCCTTTGGGGGAACCATTCATACCTTAAGGAAGCATCTCCACTGGGAGAGTCTGGACTACCCTCAGTCTAAAAAGAGACTCAGGGAATTCTTAGATCTTCCACAGCACAGACCCTTGGCCATCCCCCCACTCCTGGATGTTGTGGAGGATGTTTTTATGGAATCCAGCTTGATTCCTGACACCCTTCCTCCTGCACCCAGAAAACCAGGAAGGTACTATAGAGTCCCTGACTCACACAAATTTCTTATTAAAAATCCTACTGCTGATCCTGAGGTAATTTCTCAAGGGCCTAAAGGGATTAAAGCTACCTCAGATAGGGATTTCCGAGCACTAGACAGATGGGGTAAAAAAGTATACACTTCAGTTACTCTTGCTATCAGGGCACTAAATTGTCAGATGTTCTTCGTGTTTCACTGTTGCAGTCATTGCATTTGGGTAATCTGCTGGCAGGTTGCCCTCAGTCGGCCTGAATTTCAAAGTCCTGGGTCCTGTGTTGCTTGCTGGCTCCTCTTTCATGACGTAAGGTCGTCAGGAGTATAAAACATGCAGCCGACGCCATTTTCTTCAGTCTTTCTTGCCGCGCGGTGCCTGAAGCAGAAGCAGTTCGCAAGTGCCGGTCGGCCGACTCCTGAAATTTTTGCATTCGAGTTTCAGAACCGAAGTCTTCAATTAAAGCTAAGTACCCCGTTGGGGAAACTTTTTCTTGCTCCTTACCAATGTCATTAAAAGTTAATAATTGCATTACTTGTGGGAAGCAAATACCTCATAAGGATTTTCATTTGTACTGTATTCCTTGCCTAGGCCCAGATCATAACGTGCCTTGCTGTCGGGTTTGTGCTAGATTTAACCAACGCACTATTAAGCGTTGGTATATGTTTGCTTCAAAATATTTTGGAAACAGATTTAATTACCCTGAAATGTCTTCGGATAGCAATACGACTACCGGAGTTCACAAAAAACGCAAAGAAAAGGACAGAGACAGACTGTCGAGGTCCAAAACAGATGAAGAAGCTTCTCCTAAGCCAGTCGCTGGTGCACCGGTACTCAGTGAGGCGCTTTTGCAGCCCCTGATACCCTCTACTTTTGAGTCGCAGGCCTCTACCGAGACCCGTGCCGCGAGATTCTCAGAGTATTGTACCTGCAGATGTCTCTCCCTCGGATGGGTCTGGAGCCGCTGAGCAGGCACCGGCTTCTGTGGGTGTTTTCAGGCCTCAACATTTCTATATAAAACCGACACCAGCTTCAAAAACATAAACAACTTCTACGGCTAAAAAACTGACGCATGAGCCACGTGCTCCAGCCCCTATGCCTAAAAAACAGATGATCAAAATGGCTGAAGACTTAATTACCTTAATCAGGGATTCCCAACCCCCTCCTGATAAGAGGCCTAGGCAAGACACTGATTATGAATCTTCAGATCAGGTTTCTATTTCCTCTGATTCCTCTTCTGATCAGGAATTTTCTATACCACCCTATGAGGATTCAGATGCAGAAGATTCCATCCCATCTGCATCTCCTCCTGAAGGTTATTCTTTTGGAGAAACCTTACATACTTTAAGGGAACATTTTCATTGGGAGAGTCAGGATTTCTCTGAATCAAAAAAGAGGCTTAGGGATTTCTTTCTTCCTCAGCATAGGCCTTTGGCTATATCTCCTGTATTAGACATTGTTGATGTGTTTTTGGAATCAAGCATGGCTCCTGATTTCCTACCTCCGGCTCCTAGTAAGCCAGACAGATATTACAGGGTTCCTGACTCCCACAAATTTTTATTCAAAAATCCTGCTGCTGACCCTGAAACTATCTCACAGGGTCCCAAAGGTGTAAAGGCCTCTACAGCCAAGAATCCTACCCCCTCTGATAGAGATTCCAGGGTGCTGGATAGATGGGGAAAGAAGGTTTATACGTCTGCAACCTTGGCAATTAGGGCCTTAAACTGCCAGTTTCATATGCTTAAATATCAACAGCATGTTATGGGATTATTGAAACAGAAAATGACGTTGATTTATGAATGTGTGGAAAATAAAGAATTGCAGGAATTATTGCATGCAGCAGAACAGATTGGAAAACATACTTTGCAATGTGGTTTTGATTCCCTGGAGGCCTCTTGTAGGGCCGCCATTACTGGATCTGTGATTAGAAGGCATGCCTGGCTCAAGGAGCAAAATCTGCCTGATCATGTTAAAGCTAAATTGTTGGATGCACCATTACAGCATGATACTCTGTTTGGTAATAAGGCAGAAGAGGTTTTAAAGAAAATGGAAGACAAAGCTAAATCTATGCAAACTGTAAAAGATTTCTTCCAAGTGCAGCCACCCAGGTTCAGTAGGCACTGGCCTACTAAAAATTGGTCCTTTCCTGTGTCCAACAGAGCTACTCAGGGCGAACCCAGGCGCTCAAAAGGCTCCAGATATCAATCACAGGGTTCTTGCAGGTCAAAGCAATGGGGTGCTTCCACCTCCGAATCTGGAGGAAACATAGGACAACCCTAGAGTAAGCAGTCTCAATGACTTTCCTCTACCATCTCCAAGCACTTATCTTTTGGCAGCCCCCTTGGGGGGACAACTAGCACTTCATGCTCAAAATTGGCAATTAATTACCCAGGACAAGTGGGTATTAAACATAGTATCCCAGGGGTACCGATTTCATTTCCATACTTTGCCAATTCCAAACGGATGGCTTGATCTGCCACAAAACCAGTGGGCAGAGGCCCAGAAACAAGTTATATCCATCATGGATATGGGGGCTATTCAACTGGTACCAGAAAAGGAAAAAGGACAAGGGTTTTATTCAAGACTTTTCCTGGTACCCAGAAAAGACAATTCATGGCATCCAATACTGGACTTATCCATTCTGAACATGTTCCTGGAAATCCAAAATCCAAAATGCTGACTTTGCAGCAGCTACTGCCTATGCTAGGCAAGAATGCTTGGTTAGTCACTCTAGACTTGAGGCATACCTGCATATCCCAATAAGTGAATCATGCAGAAGATACCTCCACTTCAAAGCAGATTTTTTGCATTACCAATTCTCTGCACTGCCCTTTGGCTTATCTACTGCACCCAGGGTCTTTACAAAGTGCCTGGCACCAGTAATTGCATTCTGCAGACAAAGAAACATCCAAATTTATCCTTATCTGGACGATTGTCTCATTCAAGCAGAGGACAAGGACACTCTTCTACAACATCTGACATTTGTAAAAAGGCTTCTAGCATGTCTAGGGTACATAGTAAACGAAAAGAAATCACAACTGGTACCCTCTGAAATAATTACATTCCTGGGTGCAAGCTTGAATACAACTGGCCAGATGGCTTACCTCACGCCAGACAAACAAAGGCAACTGACAACATATTTCAAACAAATGGCAACAAAAACCCAATTATCTGCAAGACAAATTCTGCAGGCTTTGAGATTCATGGCATCCTGCATTCTACTGATTCCATATGCGAAACTGCATATGAGGAAACTTCAATGGTACCTAAAAAGTTTATGGAGTCAGCATTGTCACAGCCTGGAAACAATGATTCCTCTCATTGCTGCCTGCAACAGGAGTTTCTTTGGTGGGCAGAGACATGTCACCAAAACAAGGGACTGTCATTCACTCTACCCCCTGCCACCCAAACCCTAACTACAGACACATCAGACTATGCTTGGGGTGCCCACCTGACAGGAAGATGCATTCAGGGCAAATGGAGCCCAAACCAAATGCATTTGCATATCAACCAGAAAGAAATGCTAGCTGTTCAGAATGCTCTGACAGCCTTCAAGGACTTAACTTCATCCAGGACAACTACTGATAAGGACGGACAACACCACTGTTATGTGGTACATAAACAAGCAGGGGGGTACACATTTCTACCCTCTTTGCAGACTAGCCATGGCCTTGTGGAACACAGCTTTGACTTACCAAATACATCTTCAAGCACAATTCCTACCAGGAAAGCAAAATACTCTGGCAGACAACCTAAGCAGAAATCTTATGGACCCACACAAATGGAAACTGGATCCACAAATCTTCCAACAGGTTACACAGAAATAGGGGAGCCCGGATCTATTTGCCTCTCCCCAAAGCTATCAGTTGGACACATTTTGCACAAGAACTCATCACAAAAAAAGCATGGAAAGTGGATGCTCTATCCTTCAGCTGGAAAAACCTATCAGTCTATGCTTTTCCCCCTCTGCCTCTACTCTCCAAGGTCTTACTAAAAGTCAGACAGGAAAAACCAAAAATGATTCTAATTGCTCCGGACTGGCCTCGCCAGCACTGGTACCCACTTGTAAGGAATATGTCACACCTTCCTACATGGTACTTGCCTCAAACACCTCATCTACTGTCTCAGCAGAACTTTCAAATTCTACATACTCCGCTCCAAACTCTGAATCTTGCAGCATGGCTGATCAACTAATTATTCAAACCACATCCCTCAGTAAACCTGTGAGGGATGTCCTTTTGGAAGCCAGAAGGCCTAGTACTAGAAAATCTTAATCTGATAAATGGAAGAGATTCTGTGCTTGGAACCAAGCACAAGGAAATAGACACAGCAAAGCCCAATATTCCTCAGATTTTGCAATACTTAACTGAGATGCTTGACAAGGGCCTATCTTTTTCTTCAATAAAAATCCATGCCTCTTCCATTTCAGCTCATTACAACACAGAGCCTCCCCTCTTTTCTCATCCACTGCTTAAACAGCATCTCAGAGGGGCCAAACATTTAAGGCTTCCCAGGAGAGCACCAACTCCTGCATGGGACCTCAATTTTGTGCTGGAAAAACTCACCCTGCCTCCTTTTGAAACAGCAGCTACTGCTGATGTAAAATTTCTATCTTGGAAGACAGCTTTTCTTTTGGCAGTCACTTCAGCAAAAAGGGTTTCAGAACTACAGGCTCTCATGGCAGTGGAGCCTTTCATTATTTTTTACCTGGACAGGGTGGCCCTCAGGACCAATCCTTCTTTTATGCCTAAGGTGGTATCCAGTGTGGCTCTTAACCAGACCATTCACCTGCCAACATTTTACCCAAATCTGCAGAACAAGAGGGAGTGGATTCTGCATTCATTGGATGTACACAGACAACTAAGATTCTACTTAAACAGGACCAAATCTCTAAGAAAGTCTGAGCAACGACTGGTAGCATTTGCTGCAGGATCAGAGGTGAAGGCTTTATCAAAGCAGACTATTTCTAAATGGATAAGCCACTGCATTCGTTTCTGCTATTTGTACCATGGTAAACCTGTGCCCAAGGGGATCAGATCACATTCCACCAGGGCTGCCACTACTTCAGCAGCTTTTCTCAGAGGGGTCCCAACCAAGGACTTTCTAGAAGCTGCTACTTGGAGCTCTGTTCATACCTTCACAAAGCATTATCATTTACCTCTCTTCTCTAAATCCAGGGCAGGCTTTGCCATTGCAGTCCTGCAGGGCCTTATAGCCGCTCCTAATGCTATTTAGTTCCATCCTCCCATCCATAGCTTTGGGATTCTACCCAAATGTAATGACTGCAACAGTGAAACACGAAGGACATAGTACAGTTGTGTACACTTATCATAAATGTAGATGTTCGAGTGTATTCACTGTTGCAGTCCGGGTTACCCACCCGCCATCCCCCATTCTATACCTTTTCTTTCCTTCACTATACTCAAAAGCCTTTGTGGCGTATTTACTTTTAGTTGAAGGTAAAGTTTATGTTTCTAAAAGTGCATTTATATATTTACAGTTTATTTATATATATTTTTGCTCCCCATTTGGGGGGCACCTGACATCTGGGGCAAGAAAAACCTGATTAAAATGGCATCAGCTGCATGTTTTATACCCCTGATGACCTGACGTCATGGAAGAGGAGACAGCAACTGACGCAGGACCCAAGACTTTGTTATTCAGGCCGACTGAGGGCAACCTGCCAGCAGATTACCCAGATGTAATGACTGCAACAGTGAATACACTCGAACATCTAAATTTATGCTAAGTGTGCACAACTGTACTATATTCAACATTTTGAGAAACAAATGGGGGAACCCAGAGCTAGACCTGTTTGCCTCCCCTCCGAACTACCAGTTGGACAAGTTTTGCACAAGGACTCCCCACAGACAAGCTTGGAAAGTGGATGCGCTGTCCTTCACCTGGGAAAGCCACTCAGTTTATGCCTTTCCCCCTCTGCCTCTCCTCTCTAAAGTTCTGCTAAAGATCAAACAAGACAAACCAAGGACAATACTAATTGCACCAGAATGGCCACACCAGCACTGGTATCTTGTGCAGTACTGGAACCATGGCATCTGCCTCAGACCCCTTCCCTGCTGTCCCAGCAGGAGGGCCAGATTCTGCACCCCCAGCTTCAAACCCTGAACCTTGAAGCCTGGCTAATTACCTGAGCTCTCCAATAGCATCCCTCAAGTAAGCAGGTGCTAGATGTCATTCTGGAGGCAAGAAGGCCTAGTACTAGAAAATCCTATGCTGAAAAGTGGAAAAGATACTGTTCCTGGAGCCAGACTCAGGGGATGAGCACAACAGTGCCCAGCTTACCGCATATTTGTAAATACTTAACAGAGATGCTCCACAAGGGCCTTTCCTTCTCATTAATTAAAATTCATGCCTCAGCCATTTCAGCACATTATAATACTGAGCCACCCCTCTTCTCTCACCCTCTGCTGAAACAATTCCTCTGAGGGGCCAACATTTAAGACTACCCAGAAGAGCCCCTACTCCAGCCTGGGACCTTAACTTTGTATTGGAAAAGCTCACTCTACCTCCTTTTGAGCCAGCTGCAACTACAGAGTTGAAATTCCTTTCTTGGAAAACAGCCTTCCTTCTAGCCATTACTTCAGCAAGAAGAGTGTCTGAATTACAGGCCCTCATGGCAGTGGAGCCCTTCATCATCTTCCATGCAGACAGGGTATCCCTTAGGAACAATCCTTCCTTTATGCCCAAGGTGGTATCCAGTGTGGCCCTTAATCAA
This sequence comes from Protopterus annectens, assembly GCF_019279795.1. Taxonomy (NCBI): domain Eukaryota; kingdom Metazoa; phylum Chordata; order Ceratodontiformes; family Protopteridae; genus Protopterus; species Protopterus annectens. Next base: position 644,889,264 of record NC_056733.1, read on the forward strand.
TCCATTCATTTGCCAACCTCCTTTTCTAATCCACAGAACAAAGGAGAATGAATACTGCACTCTTTGGACGTGCACAGACTATTTGGACAGGACTAAGCCTCTCAGAAAAACTGAACAGCTGCTAGTTGCCTTTGCTGCAGGGGCAGATGGGAAGCCCATTTCAAAACAAACCATTTCGAACTGGATAGGCCATTGCATTCATTTCTGCTATAAGCACCATGGAAAACCTACCCCACAGGAGATAAGATCACATTCCACCAGGGCTGCATCTACTTCCACAGCCTTTCTCAGAGGTGTCCCTACCAGGGACATCCTAGAAGCTACTGTCTGGAGCTCTGTACATACCTTCACCAAGCATTAGCACTTGCCTGTTTTTTCTAAATCCAGTGCTGGTTTTGCCACTGCAGTCTTGCAGGGCTTAATAGCTGGTCCTAATGCTCTCTAACTGCCTCCTTCCTTCCTTAGCTTTGGGAATCTACCCAAATGTAATGACTGCAACAGTGAAACACGAAGAACATATTACAAATGTTCTTCGTGTTTCACTGTTGCAGTCATTACATTTGGGTAATCTGCTGGCAGGGTGTCCTCAGTCAGCCTGATTAACAAAGTCTTGGGTCCTGCGTCAGTTGCTGTCCCTTCTTCCATGACGTCAGGTTGTCAGGGTTATAAAACATGCAGCCGATGCCATTACATCAGTCTTTCTTGCCGCGCGGTGCCCGAAGCAGAAGCAGTTCGCAAGTGCCAGTCGGCCGACTCCTGAAATTTTCATTTTTGAGTTTCAGAACCGAAATATTCAACTAAAAGCTAAGTACCCTGTTGGGGAAACTTTTTCTTGTTCCTTACCGATGTCAGTAAAAGTTAATAATTGTATTACTTGTGGGAAGCAAATACCTCATAAGGATTTTCATTTGTACTGTATTCCTTGCCTAGGCCCTGACCATGACGTGCCTTGCTGTCGGTTTTATGCTTTATTTAATCAGCAATTTTGCTTCTAAATATTTCGGTTCTCGTTTTAATTATCCAGAAATGACATCAGTTAGCCATCCAACTACCGGAATACCGAAAAAACACAAAGAAAAAAACAGAGACAGACCGTTGAGGTCCAAAACTGCCGATGACGCTTCTCCTAAGCCAGTCGCCAGTTCACCGGTACTCAGTGAGGTGCTTTCGCAGCCCCTAATACCCGCTACTTCTGATCCGCAGGCCTCTACTGAGACCCATTCGGAGTCTGGTATGCCGCAAAATGCTTCACACATGGAACCAGCGGATGTCTCTACCTTGGATGGGTCTGAAGCCGCTGTGCAGGCACCGGCTTCTAAGGGTGTATTCAGGCCTACAGACTTGCATATTAAACTGACTCCCAACTTCAATACTAAGGTCAAAATCTCGATCTATGTCTAAAAAAATGACCCCCAGGCCACATGTTCAGGCCCCTATGCTTAAAAAACAAATGATCAAAATGGCTGAAGATTTAATTACTCTAATCTGGGGTAGTCAAACCCCCCCCCCCCCCCCAAAAAAAGAGGCCTAGGGTTGAACTTGACTATGAATCTTCTGAACAAGACTCTGTTTCTTCTGTCTCTTCTAATGATCTGGATTTGTCCATACCTACTTATGAGGACTCTGATGCAGAGGATTCCATTCCCTCTGCTTCTCCCCCTGAGGATTTCTCTTTTGGGGAAACTTTACATACCTTAAGGGAGCATTTCCACTGGGAAAGTCAGGATTTTTCTGAATCCAAAAAGAGGATTAGGGATTTCCTCCTTCCTCAGCAAAGGCCTTTGGCTATACCTCCTGTACTAGACATTGTTGATGATGTGTTTTTGGAATCCAGTATGGCCCCTGATTCCTTACCCCCAGCACCTAGTAAACCAGACAGGTACTACAGGGTTCCTGAGTCACACAAATTCCTTTTCAAAAATCCTGTTGTGGACCCTGAAACCATTTCTCAGGGGCCCAAGGGCATTAAGGCTTCTACTGCTAAAAATCCTACCCCTTCTGATAGAGACTCCAGGGCACTGGATAGATGGGGTAAAAAAGTTTATACTTCTGCAACCTTAGCAATCAGGGCTTTAAATTGTCAATTCCATATGCTAAAATATCAACATCATGTCATGGGACTGCTTAAACAGATAATGATGTTGATTTCTGATTGTGTGGAAAATAGATTTACAGGATTTATTGCATTCAGCTGAACAAGTTGGAAAACATACTTTGCAATGTGGTTTTGATTCTTTAGAGGCGTTTTGCAGGGCTGTTGTTACTGGGTCTGTGCTTAGAAGTCATGCTTGGCTTAAAGAGCAGTCTCTGCCTGGTCATGTTAAAGCAAAACTGTTGGATGCTCCTTTGCAGCAGGACCATCTGTTTGGCAATAAGGCTGAAGAAGTTCTAAAAAAGATGGAAGATAAAGCTAAATCTATGCAAACTGTGAAAGAATTCTTACAAGTACAACCTCCTAGATTTAGTAGGCACTGGCCTACTAAGAAGTGGTCCTTTCCAGCTCCTTCCAGAGCCACTCCAGCCAAACCCAGACATTACAAAAGCACCAGGTGTCAGTCGCAAGGGACTTTCAAAACTAAGCAATGGGGTGCTTCCACTTCTAAATCTGGAAATAACAAGGTACCACCCTATGGTAAACAGTCTCAATGACTTCCTTTTAAAATTACCAAGCACTTACTTCTAGCTGCCCCTTTCGGGGGAAAACTGGCTCTTCATGCAAAAAATTGGCAACATATGACCCAGGACAAATGGGTTTTAAATATAGTGTCCCAGGGATACAGATTTCATTTCCACATGCTGCCAACTCCAAACAGGTGGCCAGACCTGCCCCCAAATCAGTGGGCAGAGGCTCAGAAACAAGTATTTTCCCCCTAAACATGGGGGCTATTCAACTAGTATCAGAAGAGGAAAAGGGACAAGGTTTCTATTCCAGACATTTCCTGGTACCCAGAAAAGACAAATCCAATTCTGGACCTGTCTACTCTAATCACCTTTCTGGACATTCCAAAATTCAAGATGCTGACTCTTCACCAGTTACTTCCTTTGCTAGGCAAGGATGCCTGGTTGGCAACTCTAGATTTAAAAGAGGCTTACCTGCATATCCCAATCAGGGAATCTTGCAGAAGATACCTGCACTTCAAAGCAGGCTACTTGCATTATCAGTTCTCTGCACTGCCCTTTGGTTTGTCTACTGCGCCCAGGGTATTCGCAAAGTGCCTGGCTCCAGTAATTGCATTTTGCAGTCAAAGAAATATTCAAATATATCCATACGTGGATGATTGTCTAATTCAGGCAGAAAACCAGGCCATTCTTCTAAAACATCTGGCATTTGTAAAAAGGGTTCTAACTTGTCTAGGGTACACCATAAACGAAAAGAAATCACAAATGGTACCCTCTCAAAAAATTACATTCCTAGGTGCAAGCTTGAATACAACTGCCCAGATGGCTTTCCTTACGCCAGAAAAGCAAATTCATTTGGTGACTTGCTTCAAACAGGTGGCCACAAAAACCCTGCTGTCTGCAAGGCAAATACTGCAAGCCTTGGGGTTCATGGCCTCCTGCATTCTTCTAATTCCATATGCAAGACTGGATATGAGGAAACTTCAGTGATACTTAAAAAGTTTATGGAGTCAACATTGTCACAGCCTGGAAACATTGATACCTATCATACCTTGCCTGCGCCTAGAGTTCCTATGGTGGGCAGAGGCCTGCCACCAAAACAAGGGACTGCCATTCACACCACCCCCTGCTGCCCAAACCCTAACTACAGATGCATCAGACTATGCATGGGGGGCTCATCGGGCAGGGAAGTGCATTTAGGGCAAATGGAGCCCAAATCAAATGCACCTTCATATCAATTAAAAAGAAATGTTAGCTGTACAGAATGCACGGACAGCCTTCAAGGACTATATCCAGGACAACTAATGATAAAGACAGATAACACCACGGTTATGTGGTACATAAACAAGCAGAGGGGTACACATTCTGCAGTCTAGTCATGGCATTGTGGAACACGGCCTTGAGCTACCAAGTATAACTGCAAGCTCAATTCCTGCCAGGAAAGCTGAACATCATGGCAGATGAACTAAGCAGAAATCTCATGGACCCACACAAATGGAAACTGGAACCACAGATTTTCAACATGTTGACACGCAAATGGGGGAGCGTAGACATAGATCTTTTTGCCTCACCCCAGAACTACCAGTTGGACAAATTTTGCACAAGAACTCATCACAAAAAAAGCCTGGAAGGTGGATGCTCTGTCCTTCAGCTGGAAACACCTATCAGTCTATACCTTTCCCCCTCTGCCTCTGCTCTCCAAAGTTCTACTAAAAGTCAAACAGGACAAACCAAAAATGATTTTGATTGCTCCAGACTGGCCTCACCATCACTGGTACCCACTTCTGCGCAGTGTGTCACAAATTTCACCTTGGCACCTGTCTCAGGCAACTTCCTTACTGTCTCAGCAGGAGAACCAAATTCTGCACCCTCAGCTCCAAACATTGAATCTTGCAGCTTGGCTAATCATTTAAATTCCCCCTTAGCATCCCTCAGCAAACCTGTGATGGATGTAATTTTGGAGGTGAGAAGACCTAGTACTAGAAAATCTTATGCTGACAAATGGAAAAGATTCTGTGCCTGGAATCCATCTCAAGGGGTGAGCACAGCAGTGCCCAATTTACCTCAGATTTTGCAGTACTTAACTGAGATGCTTCACAAGGGACTGTCTTTTTCTTCCATAAAAATCCATGCCTCAGCCATTTCAGCTCATTACAACACAGACCCCCCCCCCCTTCTCTCATCCTCTGCTAAAGCAGTATCTCAGAGGGGCCAAAAACGTGAGACCGCCCAGGAGAGCTCCAACCCCTGCCTTGGACCTTTACTTTGTATTGGAGAAACTCACTGTACCTCCTTTTGAGCCAACTGCTACTGCAGACTTAAAATTTCTTTCCTGGAAAACAGCCTTTTTTTTTAGCAATCACTTCAGCTAGAAGGATATCTGAATTACAGGCCCTTATGGCAGTGGAGCCTTTCATCATCTTTCATGCGGACAGGGTGTCACTCAGGACCAATCCATCATTCATGCCCAAGGTGGTATCCAGTGTGGCTCTTAATCAGTCCATTCATTTGCCAACTTACTTTCCCAATCCACAGAACAAGGGGGAGCAGATTCTGCATTCATCGGATGTACACAGACCACTTAGATTCTACTTGGACAGGACTAAATCTCAAAGAAAATCTGAACAACTGCTGGTAGCATTTGCTGCAGGGGCAGAGGGGAAGGCTATTTCAAAGCAAACCATTTCTAAATGGATAAGCCATTGTATTCATTTCTGCTATAAGCACCATGGAAAACATATCCCCCAGGGGATCAGATCTCATTCCACCAGGGCTGCATCTAGTTCTACAACCTTTCTCAGAGATGTTCCTACCGGGGATATTCTAGAAGCTGCTACCTTGGGTTCAGTTCATACTTTCACCAAGCATTATCACTTACCAATTTTCTCTAAATCCAGAGCTAGCTTTGCCACTGCTGTTTTGCAGGGCCTTATAGCTGGTCCTAATGCTGTATAAATCCATCCTCCCAACCATAGCTTTGGGAATCTACCCAAATGTAATGACTGCAACAGTGAAACATGAAGAACCATAGTACAGTTGTGTAGACTTACCATAAATGTAGATGTTTGAGTGTATTCACTGTTGCAGTCCTGGTTACCCTCCCTCCAACCCCCTGTTTTTCTCTTACTATACCCCTACTTTCTTTTACTATGCTTAAGCCTTTTTTGGTGTATTTGCTTTTGTTTGGAGGTATATTTTTATGTTTTTAATTACTTATATATATTTTGCTCCCCATTTGGGGGGCACCTGACGTCTGGGGAAAGAAAAACTGATGTAATGGCATCGGCTACATGTTTTATACCCCCTGACGACCTGACGTCATGGAAGAAGGGACAGCAACAGATGCAGGACCCAAGACTTTGTTAATCAGGCTGACTGAGGGAAACCTGCCAGCAGATTACCCAAATGTAATGACTGCAACAGTGAATACACTTGAACGTCTGCATTTATGGTAAGTGTACACAACTGTACTTTGTGTACACTTACCAAAAATGTAGATGTTCAAGTGTATTCACTGTTGCAGTCCTGATTACCATCCCTCCAGCCCCCTGACTTCTCTTGGCTATACCTTTTTTCTTGTTTAGTGTATTTCAGCTTTCTGGTGTATTTGCTTTTTGTTGGAGGTGTAACCTTATATATAATTGCTTCCCATTATGAGGGCACCTGACATCTGGGGCAAGAAAAACTGATGTAATGGCGTCGGCTGCATGCTTTATACCCCTGACGACCTGATGCCATGGAAGAAGAGACAGCATCCGACGCAGGACCCAAGACTTTGATATTCAGGCCAGCTGAGTGCTACCTGGAGGCAGATGACCCAAATGTAATGACTGCAACAGTGAATATATGGTAAGTGTACACAACTGTACTTTCTAAGCCACCCCCTTATGGTAAGAACTCACAATGTCTCGCCTCCCTCCCCCTCTCCCTCTGCCCACCTTCACTTACCCCTAGGAGGAAAACTATCCTTTCACGCAAGCACCTGGACCACCATTACCAACGACCGCTGGGTTTTCAACATATTGTCCCAGGGTTATAAATTTTCTTTCCACACCCTTCCTACCCCGAAAGGGTTCCCAGATCTACCTCCAAACCAGTAGACAGAGGAGCAAAAGCAAGTCCTTTCCCTGCTCTCTATGAGGACAGTAGAGCACGTTTCTGCAGAACAGAAAGGCCAAGGTTTCTACTCCAGACTTTTTCTGGTACCCATCAAAGAGGGCACCTGGTACCCCATCCTCACTCTATCCATTCTAAACACCTTCTTGGTGATCCCAAAATTCAAAATACTCACCCTCCAGCAGCTGCTACCCATGCTCTACAAGGATGCTTGGCTAGCCACCCTAGATCTAAAAGAGGCCTACCTCCATATTCCTTTCAGAGAATCATGCAGGAAATATCTCCGTTTCAGGGCAGGATCTCAGCACTTTCAGTTCTCTGTGCTTCCCTTTGGCTTATCTATTGCTCCCAGAGTTTTCACAAAATGTCTGGCTCCGGCCATTGCCTTTTGCAGACAAAAGAATATCCAGATTTACCCATACTTGGATGACTGCCTATTTCAGGCAGACAGCCAGGAAAAGCTGCTCAAGCACCTGGCCTTTGTAAAGTCCGTACTAACCTCCCTAGGGTACACAATCAACAAAAAGAAATCCAAACAGGTACCCACCCAAAAAGATTATATTCCTGGGAGCAAGCCTGGACACAGCATCCCAGATGGCATTCCTTAGACTAGAAAAGCAAAATTTCCTGACAACCTATTTCTCTCAACTAGCCAGCAGACTCCAGCTGTCTGCAAGGAAGATCCTGCAATCTCTGGGGTTCATGGCTTCTTGCATACTACTCATTCCATATGCCAGACTGCATATGAGGAAACTTTAGTGGTACCTAAAAAAACCTTTGGTGTCAACACTCTCAAGACCTGGAGACTCTTATAAGTATAATTCCTTGCCTCAGAAAATATTTTCTTTGGTGGGCAACAGCATGCTTCCACAACAAGGGACTACCTTTCTCACCCCCCCCCCCCCGCCACCCAGACCCTCACCACAGGTGCATCAGACTATGCCTGGGGTGCACACCTGGATGGCAGGTGCATACAGGGCCAATGGAGCCCACAGCAAATCTCTCTGCACATCAACCAAAAAGAGATGATGGCTGTCCAGCACACCTTGATAGCTTTCAAGCCCCTTCTCTCCCCAGGGGCTCTCCTGATCAAAACAAACACAACTGTGATGTGATATATCAACAAGCAGGGAGGGATTCACTCCTACCCACTATGCAGGCTGGCCATGACCCTTTGGCACACAGCCTCTGTCATGCAAGCCCACCTGTTAGCACAATTCCTACCAGGTTCTCTCAACTCTCTGGCAGACCAATTAAGCAGAAATCTTCTGGACCCACATGAGTGGCAGCTCAACAGAAGAACCTTCATCCTAATAACTCATAAATGGGGCTCCCCGAAGTTTGACCTCTTTGCCTCCCACACCAACCATCAGCTCAGCAAATTCTGCACCAGGAAGCATCACTGCGTGGCTTGGAAAGTGGATGCCCTGTCCTTCAATTGGTTCAATCTGTCGGTGTATGCCTTTCCTCCATTACCTCTTATCCCCAGGATACTGCTCAAAATAAAGGAGGAAAAACCAAGGACAATTCTTATAGCTCCAGACTGGCCTTGCCAGCACTGGTACCCCTTGCTGCGCAGCCTGTCCCCAGTGCCACCATGGCATCTTCCTCCGATTCCAAACCTCCTGACCCAGAGGGAAGGGGAATTCATGCATCCCCAGTTGCAGACAATCAATTTGGCAGCTTGGCTTATTCCGTAACCCCCCCATCAATCTGCCAACCTTAGTAAACAGATTCTAGATGTTATACGTGAGGCCAGATGCCCTAGCACTAGAAAGTCTTATGCTGACAAATGAAAAAGGTTCTGCTCCAGGATTCAGCCTAAGGGAGCCAGTACGGCTCAGCCCTCCCTCCCTCTCATCCTGGATTACTTAGCTGACCTACTACACAGTGGCCTCTCTTTTTCCTCTATTAAAATTCATGCCTCTGCTATCTCTGCTCATTTTCCCACTGAGCAACCCTTTTTCTCACACCCCTTGATCAAACAGTTCCTAAGAGGGGCTAGAAACTTGAGACCACCCAGAAGAGGACCAACCCCAGTTTGGGACCTTAACTTTGTGTTGGAAAAGCTCACTTTGCCCCCCTTCAAACCAGCTTCTTCTGCAGATCTGCAGAGACAGATCAGATTCTATCTAGACAGGGCTAAGTCCTTGAGAAAGTCTGATCAATTGCTGGTTAGCTTTGCTACAGGGGCAGAAGGCAAAGCCATCTCCAAACAAACCATTTCCAAATGGATAGCAAACTGCATCCATTTCTGCTGCAAACAACATGGAAAGCCTCCCCAAGGGAGTCCGAACTCACTCCACCAGGGCAGCCTCTGCCTCTGCAGCTTTTCTCAGAGGACTGCCCACCAGGGACATCTAGGAGGCTGCCACCTGTACATCTGTTCACACTTTTACCAAACATTACCACCTGCCTCTCTTCTCCAAATTCAGGGCAGGGTTTGCCTCTGCAGTTTTGCAGGGCATCCTAGCCAGTTCCTAGTTTCCTTGACTGCTTCCACCCATTTACTCAGCTTTGGGAATCAACCCAAATGTGATGACTGCAACAGTGAAACACGAAGAACATAGTACATTTGTGTACACTTACCATAAATGTAGATGTTCGAGTGTATTCACTGTTGCAGTCCTGGTTTCCCTCCCTCCTCCTTTTTTCTTCTCTTTCCTTGCAAGGGGCATATTGGCATTTACTTTCTACTGGTGGGGTTCTTCCACCATAACCTGGCTCCTACTTTGGGCTCCTGACAGGTTAGAGCAAGAAAAACTGATGTAATGGCGTCAGCTGCCTTCCTTTATACTGCTGACGACCTGACCTCAGTCCTGAAGCGACAGCAACCAACGCAGAAATACTAAGCCTCTGGTATTTGGGCCGGCCAAGGGCTACCCTGGCAGGGATAACCCAAATGTGATGACTGCAACAGTGAATACACTCGAACATCTACATTTATGGTAAGTGTACACAACTGTACTTTTTAAGTCATCCTTCATGTGGCATTTTTTTGATTGCATGAGAAAAGCCGCAAGTCAATTTCTGTTATGAACAGACCTGGAAAAAAGTGTAATTTGTTCCAGGTTGTGTTATTTTCGTAGCCACTAAAAGGTCACTTGCATCAGTCAGTTGGTCACTTCCTTGGGTGATCTGAAAGAACACCAAGTACCATTTTGGCTTTCTAATTGTTTCCTCTTAAATGTGTCTGCCAGCATTTTTTTAATGATTTGACGGACCTTTTGTTTAATAATGTCCCTGGAAAAGATTGCTAACAGTTGTTTTTGATGTGCTTGAAGGAGACAGATTTTACCCAAAAGTCAGAAACCACAGAGCCTTCACATTAAGCTTCTGGGACACCACAAGAGATGCCTGCCTTTACCTCAGACTGAGAACTTTATCCAAAGTCCATTCCACCTTATCTAACTTGCAAAAGTGCTTTTGCCAAACACAGTAAGATTCTGGCCATAGCTCAAGTGACACCTGCCTTTACCCCAAACACAAAACCTCAGAAATGTATTCCTCCTTTCTACTTCTTTAAAGACAGGAAACGCTGACTGGGCAATCCAAAGCCCCTCAAACATATAAAAATGGTAAAACAGGAAAGTTTCCCCTCTGAAGGAGATAGAACTGCTATATCACAGCAACTGCCTGAGGCCCTGGAAGTATGGTCAGAGATCCTACCCAGGCCTTCTTCAGCTGTAGTCACAAAGATTTGTTTCACCCTTTCCAGGCCCAGGAAGTTTTTAATTGTACTGCTGATGCTGCTGCTCCAGTATAACCTCCCCCATTGTTTTAAAGCTATAAATGAGTTGTATAATGGGGATTTGGTTAATGGAAACGTAGCATTATTGGCAATAACATTTATAGCTGCATCAGCACTGGAATGTCAGGCCTCTTTTCATGTTGGAAAAGGCCATGTTCTTGTCAGGTACTGGTTTCCTGATGTCAGCACTGGGCATTCACTAGGATTTAACCAGCTGTGTTTTGGAGCATTCATGACTGCTGTATCTCTAGGGTTCCTATTAAGTGATCGAAGAGTCATTCTTTTGAATGCGCCTTGAGCGAACTTAAAAGAACGAAAAGGCAAATAGCGAAGTGGCTTTTAAGTGAATTCTTTCCCTGGGAAAGAATTTGCTTGGCCACTTCTGTTACTTTGCCATTTTCGGCACTGTAGTGCGATCTTGGAGTTGATATATTTAAGTAGGGGGGTGTGGGGGGCACAGCCCCCCCCCCCATATCGGGAGGGTGTGGGGGGACAAGGACCCTCACTTTATGTATTGTTTTAAAGTTTTTTTGTTTTTTTTCACTGGGAAAAAAATTATTGTTCCAAGTGCTCGGGATTGTAAGCTTTACATAGGGTCGATAAATCAACGTTCTCTTTTTTAAGCATTCACTGATTTAATAGAGATCTGTATCTCAGCACTCCCTTAGTCAAGATTGTTACTATTCATTTTTGTGGGACTGTCAAATGGCTAGATGTCAGCATGTTACACATTTGATGACAGATCCGCTATTTGTTGAGAAGAGATGTCAGATGACTAGACACCTGATGCCTGGATATTTGCTGAACACAACTTGTTATAATGCGTAATGTTTCACCCCCTATATGCCTTCACCCTAAACTTGTATCTTAGCACAACACTCTGCAAAATTTTCTTTTCAATTTCTGACAGACTCCCCAAACAATGTTTATCTCATTCTTTGTTTATCTGTACAGGTGTACTAAAACTTTCTAATACAAATAATTTACCTGTGAACATACCTCAGTCCACTGTGTACTGTCGGCTGTAATGACTCAGGGAGAAGAGAAAATAGGCAGAGTTGAATAAGAGTGGCAGCACCCCTAAACAGCATGTTTGAGGACTATATAATAGGTATGCAGAAAAGCCAGGTAGTGAAATAATGTACATTAGTAAAGCTGGTGGTGGAATGCAGAAGTCCAGGGAGTCGTAAAAAAAAAGTGTAGGAAAAAGTGGAAGATAGAAAATACGTACCAGGCTGAGAGGGAATACTGGTTGTATAACAAAGACGCTAGGAGAGCAGTTGCAGTAGTGAAGAACAAGGCATTAGAGACACTTTACCAGCTTCTGGAAAGTGGACCAATAGATGGCGCAACGAAACTCCTATCAGGTTGCAAGGCAAAGACAGAAAGTTAAAGAAGGTAGTCATCAGACACCCATCATAAGGGATGCCAGCAACAACCTGTTCATCAGACCACAGGACAGCAAAAGCAGATGGAGATGATGATGACTATTTTGCACATTGTTTTACCTTAATTCAGAATGAAGAAGACCCCACAGAAGCTGTATTGCACCACACCTCCTACAGTGAAAGAAAAGGATCCCACCCTGTAAGAAGTAATAACAGCAAGGAAAATGAAGCCATTGAAAGCAGCAGGCTCAGAATTGGTCACAGCAAATAAGATCAAGATGTTGGGTGAGTTAGGGGAGAACTGGCTCCTGAGGGTATTTACAGCGGTATGGAGAGATGCGTATCCCAGATGACTGGGAAGTAAACATACTGGTGCCAGTGTACAAGAAGAAAGGGACCATTCACAACTATTGGCAGTGTAGAAGCATCAGACTCCTGTCACACTGCTTGAAAGTTCCGAAGAGGGTGATTGGTAAACAAATATGCAGAGTAGTAGAAAGTAAGATGGGAGATAAGCAGTTCAGATAGTGATCAGGTTGCAGCACAACTGACCCAATGTGGAGGAGTCCAAATGGGCATTCCTAGATTTGGAGAAAGCATATGGCGTGGTCCCAAGAAAGATGATTTGGGCAGCCCTATGTTGGTTCAAAGTCCTGGAAATATTGGTAGAATTAGTGCAGGACCCAGTGACACAAATATGAACAGCATTCACACTCAATGGGGGGTTCCCACTGGGAGTGGGTGTGCATCAGGGCTCTGCTTTTAGCCTGCTGCTGTTCATACTGGTGATGGACTATATAGGCAAACAGATCAGAAGAGACAGATCAGCAATGTTGCTGTATGCAGATGGTGTGTGTGGCATTTCAGGCAGACTCTGAACAAGAAATTCAGCAGAGGATTGGGGAATGGAATGTAAAACTGAAAACACATGATGAAACTGAGTACAGATAAGACCATTGTAATGGTAGCAAATGGGGAAAATCAGAAGAAGCTGAAAATTGAGATAGAAGAGAAAATAGTGGAACAAGTTAAGAGCTTCAGGTACCTGGGAGGCATGGTTGAGGAGAAGGGAAGTCTGAATGAGGAGATCAAAGCTTAGCATCAGAGGGGTTGCAGCAATCTGGCACAGACTGTCTAGGGTAGTGTATAACAGAAGAATTTCAAAGAAGCTGAAAAGTAAGGGGTGTAAAACAGTAGTGTGACCAGTAAGTACTACTGTAGGGTACAGAAACCTGGGCAGTGAAGGCAGAGCAGTTGAGGAAGCTCAAGGTGATGGAGATAAGTGCCTGAGATAGATGGTAGGATGCACAGTGTGGGACACACAGAAATGAGGACATCAGCGTAGAAGCTTAAGGAGCTCCAGTTGCAGAGAATGTCCAAGAAAATAGATTGCAATGTTTTAGGCTCATGTGCAAGAAAGCAGAAGACAATCTGGTGAAGAAAATTTGGGACAGACAGGAAGAAGGCAAGAGGAAATGAGGGTGTCCAGCAAAGAGATGGGTGGATTGTGTATGTGAGAATACCTTGGTTAGTATGGCATGACTGTCAAAGAAGGTAGGAGAGTAGCAGTGAGAGAGAGAGAGATGGTGAGTTGAAGTGACACCCTAACCCATGTAGAAAAAGGGGGATTGATATTATTGATGATGATGACGATTTTGCACATTGTTTTACCTTAATGATCACATTACGTGAGCTTACTGACAAATATCTAGCAGTACCTGGGCACATTTAAGAAATACTGAAACCAAAATAGAACTGAATGGTATGCAGATGACTTGTTTGTTGTCTAATGTGATGTTGCAGGCTAGTACTGCCCATACAACCCAAGTAAATGAATATTTCATGTAAATCAAGTATACGTCATAGGTGTATTGCCATATCTTGGTGAATACAAGGTAGTAATTAAAACTCAGTCTTACAGCCATTAGGCTTTATGTTGTCTGTTATAGCTCTTCCTAAAGCTGTGTACAGGCTGGCATGATCTTGGAATGTGTGTGTGTGTGTGTGTGTTTACATAAATAAAGTAAAAATTGCTAATGTGTAATTGTGCAGTAAGCACCCATAATGGTAGCTAACTCAACCTGCTAAATAGCGAAAAAAAATAATTTGAAAATGTTTCATGCAGCTGCTGTGTACTTAGTTTTATAGGATGCCACATGGGAGTTAACAAGGATTCTTTCTATAGCTTCATTACTGTGAAGTGTTTCAGCTGATCATACCTCAGAATTCCAAGGCATGTAAAGGCTGATTGAAAACAAACACTAATGATGTCCTTCATGAGATCACTGATGCAGTATTGCTTACTAAAGGGAAATCTCCTGGCAAGAGTGCTGTACATCTGGATAGTACACCAAAGCCTGGCTGCCTTTCTCTTACATTGTACAACTGAGCTATGCATAGGACTGTGTGTTGGAACATGGTGGATATACAGATGCAAAATTCCAGAGAGCTTTCTTGCCCCAGGAAAAGGTGTCTGGGGCTAAAAGCCTTGGGGAAAAAGGACTGATACACAAGAATAGAGAGGGGAAAAATAGGTCCATCTCAGCCAAGAAACAGAGAGTCTGTGTTTATCATAGACTCGGTCTGTGAATTACACCCATTTAACCAAAGACAGTTAAGACAGTTCAGGATTAACATGGCTAGACTTGTAAGGGCTGTACGGCTTCTAGCCTAGTAACCTCTTGGGAACCCAAGAGTAACGTAAATAAAGGGGTATGGAAGAAGGACACGTAGTGCAACAGCGATCTGTTTGAACATCTACTGTCATGGTAAGTTCTTATACAGCTGTATTAAGTACTTCATTGGATTACTGTTGCAGTATTGCTTATTGATGTAAGATTTCCAGAGCTTTTACAGTGATTGAGAGAAGGCTTGAGGTGCTGAGCTGTAGTCCAGAATGCCTTGAAGAAATGGATCAGGCAAAACCAGATGTTCATCCTGTTTCACTGTTGCAATAGTGACAGTATGGGACTAGCTTTGCTGTGGTAACCCTTGGCTGACCCAAATACCAGAGACTTCATTCCTTCCTCCAGTGCTGGCCTACAACTTGGGCCTGACATCAGGATGCCTGGGTATAAGGGTCATCACGGTCTACCCCTGAAACATTGCAACTGATTAAAGCAAATATGTCTTAAGAACCATCACAGTACCTCCTTGTTCCAAGACACAGTACTTGGAATTTGCAGTCAAAGAAGTGAATTCAAAAATGTTGAAAATCTAGCTGTAATGCAAACTGAATATGCAGTTGATAGTGGTATCCCCTGAACACTGAACTTTCTGCCTGATGCCCTTTTTTTTATTTTACATATTTCTTGTATGCTTCCTGTATACACGATCAGCTGTTTGTTTTCCTCTTGTACTGCTACTTGCTCTTTTCTTCACTTTCTCTTACCATTTTTTTTACCTCTCCCCAAAAATAGTCACACATGTATATGCCACTGTTGTCTCGATGCCCTTCAAGGATGCATCTGCAGTCATAACAAATGGGTTGTCCTGTCGTCAGGCAGCCCTTCGGTCGGCCGGATTCCAAAGTCTGGGTCCGGCTTCGGCTGATGTCGCACTTCACCCGACGTCATCTCTGCTGGTCTTCGGGTATAAAGGCATCAGCCGACGCCATTTTCCTCAGTCTTTCTTGCCGCGTGGCGCCCGAAGCAGAAGCTGTTCGCAAGTGCCGGTCGGTCAGATCCAGAGATTACTACTACCGAATACTACTTCGAAGACTTCTAAAAAGTTAAGTACCCCGTTGGGGACTCTTTCTTGCCTCAGCCGATGTCAGAAAAAGTCAATAACTGTTTAACTTGTGGGAAACAAATACCTCATAAAGATTTCCACTCTTACTGCCTGCCTTGCTTAGGCCCAGACCACGACGTAGCAGCCTGTTCGGCCTGTGCTTCCTTCAACCGACGAACGCTTAGGCGTCGGTCGGAGTTTGCTGAACAGTTTTTCGGCTCAGATTTTGCATACATTATGCCGTCGGATCCTCCGACTACCCAAATTGTTAAAAAACGCAAAGAAAAAGACTGACACTCGCGGTCCGCGGTTTCGGCCGAAACCACGGTTAAGCAAGCCGCGAGTGTCTCGGTTTCGGCCGAAACCGAGAAAACCGGTCAATCTTCAGCCGAATCCACGACTACTACTGAGGTTCCTGCTACCTTAGTTGAATCGGCCTCAGAAGTTTTGCCTACTACTGTGGTTCCTAGTGATTTATCAGACACCATCCCTTTGGATGTCTCTACCCCAGCACGTGGTGCTGCTAGGCCTCCTGCAGCCATGTCTATTAAGGCCTTTGCCAGGGCTAAAGCAGCCAAAACTGTTAAATCAGTGCCTGTTAAGCCCCCCTCACACAGGCCCACTTCTAGTTCTCAAATGCTTACTCTGGCAGAGGATTTAATATCCTTAATTAGGGGATCCCAATCTCACCCAGACAGGGCCTCTCAGCCCCCAGAAAAGAGACCTAGAGCAGAGCCCCGAGCCAGTGTCCTCTGATGATTCTTCGTTGACTCAGACATTACAGATCAGCCAGAGGCTCCTTTTCTACTTATGAAGATTCCGATGCTGAAGAATCCATTCCATCTGCCTCTCCACCAGAGGAATTTTCCTTTGGGAAACCTTACATGCCATGAGAGAACAATTCCAATGGCAGGGACAAGATTTCTCAGATTCAAGAAAAAGGCTTAGGACATTTCTGCACTTACCACAACATAGGCCCTTAGCTATACCTCCAGTACTGCCTGTTGTGGATGATGCATTTAATGATGTTTGCACTGCTCCTGATACTTTACCTCCAGCCCCTGCCAAACCAGATAGATTTTACAGGGTGCCAGACACTCATCACCACCTATACAAGGCCCCACTTGCAGATCCTGAGACTATATCCCAGGGGCATAAGGCAGTAGCCTCGACCTCAGCAAAAAACCCTATTCCTTCTGAAAGGGAATCCAGGTCCTTAGAGAGATGGGGAAAAAGTTTACACCTCTGCTACTCTTTCAGCTAGAGCTTTAAACTGTCAGTTTCATATGATCCAATACCAAGAGTTTATGCTTGATCAGTTAACTAAGAAACTGTCCTCTGATGACTCCTTAGATAAGAAATATGTTTTAGAAATGGTGAATAACATTCAGCAGGTTAGTAACCATTCTTTAAAATGTGGCTATGATGCACTGGAGGCTTCATTTAGATCAGCCATGACTGGCACAGTGATAAAAGGCATGCATGGTTGAAAGAACAGGTCTTGCCGGATCATGTTAAAGCAAAGCTGTTAGATGCTCCTATGGATAAGGCCAGTCTATTTGGTACACCTGCTCAGCAAGTAATGAAGAAAATGGAAGAGAAGGCAAAATCTGTACAAACAGTTAAGGATTTCTTACAGGTTCAGCCCCCAAGGTTTAGCAGGAACTGGCCTGCCAAAAATTGGTCCTTTCCAGACTCCTCAAAATCTCAGAGGCAGGAATAGACGCTATAGAGGCAGAAATCAATCCAGAGGAGGTGACTACAGAGGACGACAGTGGCAAGGCAATAACCGAGGCACAGACACAACCACTGCCACTGCAACAGGACAATCACAGTGACTTGGCTCTGACACCGCCTACCAGGGAGCAAATAGCAGCACCTTTAGGCGGAAAGTTAGCCTTATTTTCGAAAAATTGGCACTATATCACAAAAGACAAGTGGATTTTGCAAACCATAGACCGAGGCTACAGGTTCCACTTCCACACCTTACCAGTAAAAAGAGGAATGCCAAACCTACCTCCAAATCAAAAAACAGAAGCTCTAAAGCAGATAGCGCAATTAACAAAGATGAGAGCTGTGGAAAGAGTACCAATAACAGAACAGGGCAAAGGATTCTACTCCAGACTCTTCCTAGTACCAAGAAAAGAGAAAAGTTGGAGACCTATTCTCGACCTGTCCGTCTTAAACACATACATCATTGTCCCAAAATTCAAAATGCTGACCCTACAGCAACTTCTTCCCATGCTGGGCAAGGAGTGTTGGCTGGTAACTCTAGATCTCAAGGAGGCATACCTGCACGTCCCCATATGACCAAATTGCAGAAGATACCTCAGATTTCTTGCAGGATCAGAGCATTATCAATTCTCAGCATTGCCCTTTGGCTTATCTACTGCCCAGAGTATTCACAAAATGCCTGGCATCAGTAATCGCTCACTGCAGGCTACAGGGAATCCAAATTTATCCATACCTGGACGACTGCCTGTTACAAGCGGACAACAAAAGCAAGTTGACAACAGATTTACAAAGAGTCATTTGCTTACTACAAGCCCTGGGATACACAGTCAATTTACAAAAGTCAAGACTGATACCATCCCAAACAAGAACATTCTTGGGTGCGGAATTGGACACAGTAAAACAAATGGCATTCCTAACTGCAGAAAAACAAAAACAACTCCCTCTTTACTTCTTGGCATTAACAAAGCAGAACAAACTAACAGCAAGAAAAGTACTGCAGGCCTTGGGCTTCATGGCATCATGCATAATCTTGGTCCCACATGCCAGACTGCATATGAGAAAGCTACAGTGGTACCTAAAGAATTTATGGTCTCAACACAGGCACAGCTTAGAAACCGAAATCCCACTAATCCCATGCCTGAAACAGGAGTTCCTATGGTGGGCTCAAGCATGCCAGTCAAACCCAGGCTTGCCATTCCACAACTTTCAAGCAAGCCAAACCATCACAACGGACGCCTCAGACCTAGGCTGGGGGGCGCACATGTTGGACAAATGCATACAAGTATTGTGGGCCCCAGGCCATCTGCACCTGCACATAAACCAAAAAGAAATGCTGGCAGTAAAACTAGCAATCCAGATATTCAGACCATTCCTCAAAGAAGGCCATTTAATGATAAGGACAGACAACACCACAGTCATGTGGTACATCAACAAACAGGGAGGCACTCATTCATACCCCCAATGCAGAATGACTCTGGACCTTTGGAATATGGCTCTGAGCTACAACTTCCAGTTACAGGCAATATTTGTGCCGGGAAAAGAAAACACCCTAGCAGACATGTTAAGCAGAACCACCTCGGATGCTCACGAATGGATGCTACACCCGGGCATCTTCAAGGCCATCACAAAGAAATGGGGAATGCCACAAATAGACTTATTTGCATCCCCACTCAATCACCAGCTCAAAAAATTCTGCACAAGGACATACCACCCACTTGCATGGAAGGTGGACTCTCTATCCTTCAGTTGGAAAGGCCTGACAGCATATGCATTTCCACCTCTTCCTTTGATGCACAAGGTACTACTGAAAATCAAAGAGGAACGTCCAAGGATAATCCTGATAGCTCCGAATTGGCCAAGACAACACTGGTATCCATTGCTGAGGAGCATGTCTCAGGGGAGAATGTGGTTAATACCCCTGATGCCTTTGATGTTAACTCAGAACAACTACAACATCATGCACCCAAGCCTAAAAACCTTGCAACTGACTGCCTGGAACATCACATAGCAGCAACTAACCCAGACCTATCCCAAAGGGTTAAAGACATTATCCTTGAAGCCCGCAGACCTTCAACAAGAAGGAACTATGCAGGAAAATGGAAAAGGTTTGTCATTTGGAGTACTGAAAGAGGAAAAGATGTGTCGAACATAGATATTGCTAACATCCTGGAGTACTTGGCAGAGCTTCTACATACAGGCCTGTCCTATTCCTCCATCAAGATACATGCATCAGCTATTTCAGCAGAATACAGCTTGATCCACCTGTCTTTTCGCATCCTCTACTCAGGCAGTTCCTCAGAGGGATCAAGAATGTAAAACCTCCTAGGAAACCACCATTACCAGCATGGGACTTGAACTTTGTGCTAGAAAAATTGACACTCCCTCCATTTGAACCAGCAGCAACAGCAGATCTTCAACACCTATCATGGAAAACTGCTTTCCTACTGGCAATTACTTCAGCAAGGAAGGTTTGAACTACAGGCCTTAATGGCAGTACAACCCTTCCTAATCTTCCATCAAGATAGGGTGTCCATGACAACTAATCCTACATTTATGCCTAAGGTGGTATCCAGAGTGTCTTTAAACCAGGCAATCCACCTACCTACCTTCTTTCCCAATCCACAGAACAGGGGGCAAAGACTGCTGCATACCTTGGATGTACATAGACAGTTACGCTACTACCTGGACAGAACCAAAGGTGACAGAAAAACTGACCAGCTTTTAGTAGCCTATGCAACAGGAAGGGAAGGAAAAGCAATTTCCAAACAGACAATCTCCAAATGGATAGGAAATAGCATAAGATTCTGTTACTCCTACCATGGAAAACCAATTCCACAGAACATAAGACCTCATTCTACAAGGGCTACAGCCACTACCACAGCTTTCTTACGAGGAGTGGCAACCAAGGACATTATTGAGGCGGCTACTTGGACCTCCGTGCATACATTTGCCAAGCATTATAATTTACCTCTATACTCTAGATCCCGAGCAGGGTTTGCCACTGCTGTATTGCAAGGGATCCTAACTACACCATAATTCTTCTTCCTCCTCCCCTAGTTTGGCTATGGTATTCTACCCATTTGTTATGACTGCAGATGCATCCTTGAAGGACATAGTACAGTTTTGTACCTACCATAAATGTAGATGTCCGAACAGGATAGCATCTGCAGTCAGGATTACCCACCCTCCTTCCCCTCTGTGGTACTTCTAGGGTATTTACCCTCCTAATAGCTAGCTGGGGGGGAGTCTCTTATGGTGTATTTGTTTGTATATATGTACATACATGCTTATTTTTTGTGTTTGCCTTCTACTATTTTGGAAACATTGGCATCTATCCAAAATTTAGCTTTCCAAGTGGGCAACTGGCATCTGGGGCAAGAAACACTGAGGAAAATGGCGTCGGCTGATGCCTTTATACCCGAAGACCAGCAGAGATGACGTCGGGTGAAGTGCGACATCAGCCGAAGCCGGACCCAGACTTTGGAATCCGGCCGACCGAAGGGCTGCCTGACGACATGACAACCCATTTGTTATGACTGCAGATGCTATCCTGTTCGGACATCTACATTTGTGGTAGGTACAAAACTGTACTTTATCCTTATTCTACCCATTATGGCCTTCTTTTGACTGTCTGTTTACATTTTAACTTGCTTTCTCAGTGTCTGACATTTAACCACCTTGCTTCTTGCAGGCACACATAGCTAGTTTTCCCCTGCTCATCTTTAGTTATGTAGCATAGAGCTGAGAATTATGTAACCATGATCCTCACCAGGACAGGAGATTCCGAAAATGATTGATGGTGGTGATGATGATTATGAATTGAATGATGATTTTGATGTCTAAAACAATTTTTAAAAACAGTATTGCATGTATATTCTGTTGTCTGTGATGCATGTTTGGCTTATCTTTTTTCAACTTTTGTTCTTAACTACATATTTATATTGTTTACTTTATGCATTTGTGGAGCTTTACTCTTCAGGACCTCAATGAAAATAGGCTGTTATTCAGGCTAGCAATTAAAACTAAACAAACAAATGAGTAAATATTTCTGCAATTTCAGTATTTGTTCCTCTATGTAGCAGCAAGTCCCTGTATTGAAAGTTTTCATAAAGGGGCCATTCAGTTTAGAGGATGAAAGGCAAGTCTGTCCTTGGGTTGTGCATTGAAGATGCTCACCTTTGCCTTCTTTGAATTACTTTCTTGGAAGACTCTTCTTAGTGTTAGTCACTTAATTTGGGCAGTTACTGAATTGTAAGCATTAATGTGCAAACATGCGTACAAAGTCGTTCATGGAGAGGTTACTATTAAAATGTAAATTGTGTAAATTAGATTCAGCTATTTCCTTGAACCAGTCAGTTCAAGTACCAGTCTTTTATCTTAATCACTAGAATGCTGGGGAACACCCATTACATACTTTGAATGTTCACAGACAGTTGAGGTACTTAAAACCAGAAGGGCTCTTGCATATGTAGTCGTTTGGAACCTTCAAGAGCCCAAGGGAAGGCCTGCCTGACTGTGGACAAACCTTGGCTAAGTGGCTGACCTATTGTTTTGATTTTTGTCATGACAAAAATGACAAAACACTTGAGGCCTTAATCGGGCTTAGTTGAGTAACCAGCTGTGCTGTAGCATACTTTAAAAATGTTTCTACTCAGAACATTCTAGAAGCAGCAGGGAATGCTTATCCATGCATTCACAAAACACTTAATGTTTGAGGTTTAGTGTGTTGGTTGGACAGGTTTTGGCATGAATGTGCTACAGTAGTTCCTTTAACTGTCTGCTCCAGTGGTGTCCCCCTGTTACTACATGGCAGTCTACCCAAATGTTATGAGTTGCTGTTACAGTGACCCCCCCCCCCCCCACACACACACACAGAAAGACACACAATCAAAGAATAGTACAGCTAGTTGAGTTACTAATCATAAAAGTATATCTTCAAGGGAGAAGTCAGTGAAAATGGTAAAGCTACCCACCATTTTCCCCTCACCCTTTGATAAGGAATTATTGTACAAGTTACAGTTATTGCCACTTGTTGGGTATAGAATATTATGGCTATTTGTGTATGATTCTGTTATATTGTCTACATATTGGTACATCATAAAATTCTCACTTCTCCCTGATTCAGATGTTTAGCCTATAAGAACTAAAAAGAATATTTGCCTGTGCTTGGCTAAATGGGAACTTTGTTTCCTACATTTGCTGTGACATTCACTGAGGTGGAAAATACTGTTGGAGATAGGTTTGTGCAGTTCAGCTGATGAGTAAACCTAAATGTTCCATTTACCTCTCCTTAAACATGTACTGTTAAGGCGAGTATCTCACCCAACTGTACTTTTTACTGCTTATACTGTTTTCCTTTCTTGAATGGTGCAGTAGATCTATGGCTATATTTTAATCATGTTTTCATTGTATTGCAAATTTGTAGCAAGTACATGCCATTCTTTGCCATTGCGGTAACTTGATAGGACTTTATATGCTGTTAGCAGTGGATATCCACCACTGTGCTGGGGAGGTAGATGTGTGTGAAAATGTGCAAGCATCTCCCCTAGACAGGCAGCTGCACTGAGTTAGTGGGCTACCTAGTGGGAGGAAAGGGTAGGCCACTCTGCAGGACTGTAACTGTACACTGGTCTGCTCCACATCACCTGACTCTCACCACAGGGAAACAGATGGGCATACTGGACTCGCCAAGCCCAGAGATACCTGGCTTCTGCCTCTGCAGAACAAATGGACTATGAAAGGGAGTCATTGATGCAGAGTCTTTGGAGGCTAGGGAAAGTAAACAAGGAACAGTAAATAGAAAAAGACATTGAACCTTAAGCACGTATTTAAAATAAAATATGCTTGTGTACACTATTACCTTAGTGTAAAGCAAATATATGTCCCAAAAATAAAGATGATTAGAAAATTGCAATGAAAAAACTGGGCTGTTGAGTATAACCCATATTACTCTGAAGTCAGTAGACCAACTGAAAATATACAGCCCACCCCACACATAAAACAAAGGTAGTAAATAAAATTGCCTACGATTACTAAACATGAAAAAAAAAAGTATAACACATTCCTCCAGTGTGGCAAGCCAGTCCCCTGGGTAGATGAACTGGTATAGGCCACCCAAACCTATCCACTTCCTCACCAATCCCATCAAGTGCCTGTACCTCTAATTGAGCATTGGTAATGTACACCATGGGGCACTGTTCTTTGATTTTTGAATGTAATGATGAACAGTTCCTTATACCTTCAAAAACTAGTTTTGTTTTAGGATTTATTGTTTTTTTTCTTCTTGACAGGTTATTGCAGATATGCGGGAGAAGCGATATGAGGACGAAGGGATTGGGAGTAGTTATATGTTCAGAGTGGACCATGACACCATCATTGATGCTACAAAGTGTGGGAACTTTGCCAGGTTCATCAATCATAGCTGCAATGTAAGTACTATTTTGTCATTTACCAAAGCTTGGATCTTTTTTCTTAAGAAAACTATATTGTAAGAAAGATTTCAGTAGGGCAAGTTGCATCCATTTTCCTTGAGTTATTTGCATGGCTTATTAATCAGTTTGTCCAACTTAACATTGTCACTCCTTGGTCAAACAGACTTTCCAGAAGACATCACTTAGATGACTGATCACACAGAGATCTTTAATGTCATTTCAATTTTGAAGTTTCCTTTTAAAATGGGGGCAGTGGTTGAAAGTTTGAGTTAGGATTATGTTGTGAAGAGTTTGCCTGGAATTGTTTCACATTATTGCCTTGTTTGCACTGGCAGATTGCAGCAGTCTGTTTTTGGTGAATGGAAAGTTTTCTTTGACTCAGATTTTTTTCATCTGTTTTCTTATATCAGTGTCATTTTCTGTGTGAGACAACCAAGGTAAGGGTATGACTACAGTGTCACTAAGAAGTAAAATATTGGCAGTTCATTTGGAATAATTTGTGAAGCTCTGTAGGCACATCTGTGGACAGGAATTCTCCCCTGTTCAAATGATGTGGTACCACACAGCTTGTGAACTGCTGTCTAGTCTCGGTTCACCGTTAACAAAGCTTTGACAAAATCAGAGGTGCACAGTAGGACTTTTTTGTTAATTTATTCATATATCAGCTGTGCAGCAGCAGTATAAAACTTATAAAGTGAAGTACTCTGAAAAATATCTTTCTTTATTGCCGCAAAATATTGTGCCCTTGTTGTGGCAGGTAAGAGGTATTCAGGTGGCTAACTTGAATAGGTGTGACCATTCTCTGAGGATTTTACATATTTATTTTATAACTGTTCTTCTTTTACTGCGGTGGTGGTGCTGCGGTAGCGTTGTCGCCTCACAGTTAGATGTTGCCTATTCGATTCTCAGTTACAGCTTCTTCTGTGTGGTGACATGCGTGAATGGGCATTCCTTTGTTGAAGGTTGTGCGTTAGGCCCGGCAAGCCAGCACGTAAAAATCTACTGCCAATCATTAGCATTCCGGAGTTCCGCTGTGGCGACCCCTAACCGGGAAAAGATGAAAGACACAAACAGTTTTACAACTGTTCTTTCAAAGTCTGGTTACTATTTCCCTTTGTAACTTAAAATTTTTGTAGTGTCTTTTCAATCCGCAAATGTTTTACAGTGGCACTTTGTAAAATCCTTAATATTGCTCTTTCATTTATGCCTACTGTGCTATTTGAGAAACTTGCCTTACCTTTTTCTGTGTCATAACTGCATAGTAAGCAGTACTACTCTAAAAGTTTAAAAACCAATGTGGTTGGAGAGCTTATTTTATGCCCAGTTATTGCCCATCTCCTTTTTACAGTAGTTGATTATTTTACTCCATTTGTGAATTATTCTTAACACAACAATTGAAACACATTTAAGTAGGCACAAATGTTAAACATCAAGCATTAAAGTTTATATGTCCTTAACAGCTGCAGTCTTATTAAGACTCAGATTTTCTCTCCCATAAGTATGGACACATTACCGCTATTTGAGACTAACTTAGAAGTAGCTGTTTTACTCAGTCCTTTCAGTATACACAGGTTTTTAACAGCTACGAAAACCTTGCTTTCCTATTTCTGTACATTTTTCTTCCACATTTGCCATTTTTGTGTAGGTCAGCTGACTCTTTCTGGGTTATTGCTTCACCGTGGTAAGTTGTGCAAGGCTGTAGGTCCTGGGGCCTAAGTATAGACTTAGAATTTGAACCAGACATCCCCAGCCCAACCCCATGACCTTTGGTGGTCCCTTTTTATAGCTGATCTCAGCCAGCTGTATTCTACTACACATTCTTGCTGCCACTCAAACACTGACTGCCCACATCTAAGCACAAGACCTGCTTGTGTTGTGACAAGCTTCTCTATTTGTAGAAAGGTAAAGTGGCAAACCAGAGTATCACAGCAGCTGTTATAGCTGTGTTATTAACTACTCTGTCAGCAGTATCACCCACCTTGGCTACATTACTGTAGGGCAAGTTTAATGTATTTAAAAGTGATCAGTTTTATGACACTGTATTTCTCAGTATAACCAGTGAAGCCCATATCAAAGCTATGCTGCATTATGTACATATTCTAGGCAGGAAACAAAAAATAAGCACATTTGTACAGCATTTAACTCTCAAAGCATTTTGTGAGAGCATCCTAAGTATGTTTTCCTTTAAATCTGGTCAGCACCAGTGACATTGAGAGTAATCCCAACTCTTGTGATCAGAGCCCTCCAGCTCAGTCATTACAGGAAAACTTACTGATGCAGGCCAAAGACAGCTGCTTCATTTCAGTGCCAGAGGCTTATGTAATAAAGTTTCTGAATTTTTATTATGATTGATGATAATATAAACTACATATTGTGGTTATGTCAGAAACATGATTAAAACCATCCGTAGAAAACAGGGATTTAATTATTCCAAGATATACTGTGTTGAAGATTCATACAAGAAAAGAGGGTAGGAGGAATAGCCATACCAGTTCATGAAAAACTAGTGTGTTCTTGTGTATCACTTTTGCAGTTACAAGCAAAGGGAGCTTTTTCACAGGCTTGCTTGACTTTCAGAGCTTTGTAGCCTTTCCCCTCAGCCAGGCTGATGTTACTTTACTTTAGATATCTTCATGTACCTGGTGTATAGGTAATGCCATCTTTTTAGTCCTCTCTTGCCATATTGGTGAATATTTCAAGGAAGTGAGTCACTGTCTCAGTCCAGGCCTTTGACTAAAGAACAAGCAAATTAGGAGGACCCCCCCCCCCCCATTGAAGAACCCTCCCAATATTGCTGGTTCATATAATTATTTTTGCCATATTTTTCAGGTGTTTTATGTTATTTAGGATGACTGGATAATGAGCACTATACACAGAGGCATATGGTATTTCTGACCAAGAAAAAAAAACAGGACTACCCATAGATGCCAAATTCCTCCCAAAGACTGCCATGACCAATATCTGTTTTGCCTCAGTTTAGAACACAGTGTTAATTGTGAGATTTGCCTGGGCATCCGTCAGGAGGCTGTACAGGCATACCTGATGAAATGGAAGCTTGCTGTCCTGTTGTGTAAACATGCCATGTCTACAGACTTGCCATGTCTACAGACTCGCATCAGAGCAGCATGGACATATATATCCATCAGAAGAAACAGAAGATGTAAGCTCCCAAACCAGTCTGAGCTCCTTAAACTGAAAAACTCATTTAGCAATCCAAGGGCATTAGCTCAGCAGAGGTGTTTGAGTAGCCATGATGCATAAGGCATCTGACACTGCAGCTTCAGAGGCTACCGTGTCATTGGCCCCAAGCATGTCCCACTATATCTTCTAAGGTCTAGTGGGACATGCTTGGGGCCAACTAGCTCTTGCAGTCCCACTAGAGCTTAGAGCTACTCAGTCTACAGGTGATATCAAATGGACATTCCTCTCACAATATCACCTAATTATCAAGCAGGGGGGTGGGTAGTGCCCCCACCATTGCTTTTCAGTAGGGCTACAACACCAGCAGGAAATTTGAACCCAGAGGCATTACCTCAACTTCTTACATCTCCAGCTTTTGCCCTCTCAAGATCCCAGATCTCTGCCAAGCCCAAACTCTTACCTCTTGGCAGATCAGTCACCCACAGTGCCAGCCAACCTTTGTCCAAAGTTTGGGCTGAATTGGCTGGCTCATGTTTTATTCAGTTCCTTTTTAATCTCTAGCACAGTCATTGCTCTTTGTCTTGAGTTCAGTCTCACAAAATGAAGCTATCACCTGTAGACGACTCTGAGTCTTGTTATTCTGATGCTGATGAGGAGGAGGAACTGGATTGTAGAGGTAGTGAAGACAGTCTAGTCTCTGACTCACCCCCAGGAGATTTATTCTTTGGAACTTTTCTGTCACTTATGAGGGAACTTTTTCAATGACAGTCTCATGAGACTTCTGTCTCCCACAAGAGAAATCTGAACCTTTTGAGAAAGGGGCAGAGTAATATGTAGCTTTACCTCCAGTCCAGGAAGTCCTCTTGGAAGTCTTTAAAGCTACGTCCCTAGAGCCAGATTCCCACTCCTCCTCATCCTCCTCTGCCCATAAGTGGACCTGATCACTTTTATAGGGTGCAGGACCCTTACAAATTCTTATAAAAATGTGTTCCTTGTTCCTGGATTCTACTAGGGAAAGCCAATGTGCCTTCTTGGTGCAGTAGTCCTTCAAGTGGTAGGGAAAGCAAATTGCTAGACATAATGGTCAAAATGTTATATACTTCAGCAACTCTGTTTTTTAGAACATTGAATTGCTAGATCTACATTCTGAAATACCAGGAACATGTCCTTAAGTAATTCCAGGACAGTTTTTTTGGGGAGTGCAGGACGAAAAGTAATTCCAGGATAGTTGTTTGGGGGAGCGCAGGACGAAACCTTTAACTGTCTCTTCAACCAAACACAAATTGGTTTGTAGCTGGGCAAGCATGCCTTAAAGTGAGCATGATGATGTCAGTGTAGTGTCCAGGACTGCTGCTATAGTGACCATAATTAGGGGGCACTCTTGGCTGAGGATTCAGCTCTGTCTGAGGATGTAAAATTACAGCTTTTAAGTATCCCATTAAATAAGGAGCTGCATTTCAAGCCTCTTCCTTAGATTGTGTTCAAAAAGCTGAAGGATAAGGGGAATACTGTGGAGTGTGTGAAACATATGATGTTATTTATTATTATTTATTCCAGTTTGGTAACCGGGGAGGTCCACTGGGCCAAAGAGCCCATTTTCAGTGGAGGCCCGGGGAGAAAAGCTCCACAATACAATGTTACAAGACATAATAATTAGACATACAAATAAAATTCAAAGCTAAAAATGAGTTACATACAAAAGAACATTGTGTCAACCTACATTTTAGATCACGTTTTTAGAAGTACAAATAGAATTCAAAGAGAGAAAAATGATTTATATACGAAAGGTTGAATTACTTAAATCGTAGGAGGTAGGCATTCAAGTTGGTAGACTACCTCCCGCAAATTCCTTCAAATCAGTAATTCAGTAACATTTGAAGTTAAGGAAAGAGTCTAGGAGGAAGATAGGAAAAATTGTATGGGGTTAGCAGTAGTTGTTAGTTACCTTGGCAGAGTGTGACCAAGAGAGAACTAAGAAGGTAGTGAAGGTTAGCCAGGAGAGAAGGAAGAGGGGAGTTTGGGGGGTATAGAGTGAAGTGTGCAGTTACATTTTCGATGAGTATGCAGGTAGGAGAGGAGTTGAGTTTTGAAGGAGTGTAGGTTGTCACAGGTCCTCAGGACAGAGGGAAGGGCATTCCATTTTTTAGCAAGGGAAAAGGAGAGTAAAAGTTGACCTGCTGGGCGTTTGGGTTTGTGGATGGAAATAAGGTTTTGGTTAGAAGATCTAAGGGGTCTGGGGGGGAGTAAGGTTGAAGAATATTGGATAGTGCGGGTCAGAGGGTGGGTTGAAAGATTAACTTGTGGGCAGAGACAATTTGGAGGTAGTCTAGTTGATTTGGGAGTTCAAGCCACTTTAGAGTTTGTAGTGATGTGCAGTGATGAGAGAGGGAGTTTGCCTTGGAGGCAAATTTTGAAATTTTATTGTAGCATACTTCCAGTTTAGAGTTTAGGGTAGAAGATATATTTCTAAGTAGAGGGGCACCATGTAGAAGAGATGGGAGGAGATATGTAGTGGCTAAGGTATGACGAATAGAGGGGGAGAGGAATTGATTATTTCTGTATAGCAGGCCGAGTTTTATATGGGTTTTTTTGATGTTAAGTTGGATATGGGTATTGAATTTTAAGTGTTCATCGATTGTGACACCTAGGAGTTTAGCGGAGGGAATGGTGTTAATGTTGGAGTTGTTAAGGCAAGAAATTTGAAATTATTTTTTTTCGGCGGTGTTGGATTTTGAGTGGGTGAAAAGAAGAATCTTAGTTTTGTTAGCATTAAGTGAGAGGTGATTTTCGTGCATCCATTTTTCTGTGGTTGTGAAAGCGGTTTGAGTTAGAGATTGGAGTTCTCTAAAGCTGGAAGCAGAGCAGATCAAAGTAGAGTCATCTGCGTATTGGACAATATTGGTATTGGGAATAGCTTTGTGGAAATCGTTTACGAAGATGTTAAATAGGAGAGGGCCAAGTATAGAGCCTTGGGGAACTCCTGTGGGTGAAGGAAGGAAGGTGGAGGAGGCTTAGCCCCATTTCACTGCTTGGGACCTGTCAGAAAGATAGCTAGAAAACCAGGATAGAGTTTCTGGGGATATATTGAGGTTAGATAGATGGTTTAGTAGATGAGAGTGGGAGATGGTATCAAAAGCTTTAGATAGATCTAAGAGAATAGATGAAACTAAGTTACCAGAGTCTCGAGCTGAGTTGACAGAGTGTAAGAAGGAGAGAAGGGCCGTGTTAGTGTTATGCCCTGGGTGGAAACCATGTTGGGTGGGAGAGAGTAGCTGGTGTTTGGTTAAGAATGGCATGAGATGCAGGTGGATGCATTTTTCAAGAATTTTTGAGATAGGAAAGAGGATGGCTATGGGGCGGAAGTTGGAGAAATTACAATTCTTGTTGCCTTTGTGGAGTGGGAGAATGAAAGCAGAGCGCCATAGTTTGGGTACATAAGACTCAAGAAGAGATCTATTTATCAGGATGCTAATTGGGAGAGCAATACTTTTGGAGGCAATTTGTAAGAAGGAGGAGGGGATGTCAGGTGCATTGGTGCAAGGTTTGAGTTTTGAGAGAAGTTTATTATAAAGTGGGTGGTTACGGGTTTGAGTTCAAAGATAGGGGAAGAGGGAGGAGAAGATGTGGAGACTTGGGAAAGGGGGGGGGGTTGTTGGGTAAGGTTTTGGTTAGTTCAGCAATAGAAGAGGTAAAGAAGGAATTGAATAGATTGGCAATTTCTTGGTCAGATTTGCTGGTATCAGGGCAAGGGTTCTTTGTTGTACCAGGCTTTAGAAGAGAGTTAATAGAGTTCCAGAATTGTTTGGAGTTTTTTGCATGATTTATTTGTAAATGGTTGTA
Source organism: Protopterus annectens (assembly GCF_019279795.1). Lineage (NCBI taxonomy): Eukaryota > Metazoa > Chordata > Ceratodontiformes > Protopteridae > Protopterus > Protopterus annectens. The sequence continues at coordinate 644,920,013 of NC_056733.1, forward strand.
GTGAGACTTTTTATTTCTTATGACATGTTTTTTGGCTAGGTTTCGTAACTGTCTGTATTTAAGTAAGTGTTCAGGTTGTTTATGATGGAGATAGTTTTTCCAGGATTTATCTCTTTGTTGCATAATTTTCTTAGTTTCTTTAGTAAGCCAAGGGGCAGTCTTGGCTTTGACTCTTTTAGTACGGATTGGAGCTAAGGAGTTTAGGACAGTAAGGAATTTAGAGTTGAAGAAATTAACGGCTTTGTCTAGGGGTAGGGTTTTTAGTGGGTTCCAGTTAGTGATTTTTGAGGGAATCAGAGAAGGTGGAGTGGTTAAAGTTGGTTAAGTTGCGAGTGTGTAAGAGTTTATGGGAGAAGGAGGAAGAGGGTGGTGTTCTTTGAGCGAAGGCAGGGAGGTGGTCTCCTAGAGAGTCTGGAATGACACCAAATGTTGTGGTTTTGTTTGGATGAGACACCAGGATCCAGTCTAGGATGGAGCCTGTGAGGTTGGTTTTGCTGGGCCTAGTAGTAGAATTAATAAGTTGTGTGAAGTTGAAAAGATTGATAGATAAGGTGGGATTTTGGTCACTGATTTTTTGCCAGTTAATATTTATGTCTCCCATAATGTAAGTTTCATGTTTAATATTTGAGGAGGACCAGGAGAGGATGTCTTCCAGGGTATTGATGTTGTTGCCAGGTGGAATGTAAAGTGAGATAATGCAGATATTTTTATGGTCATTTAGTTTTAAAATGCTGATTACTAGTTCAGCATTATGAAAGGAAGGGATAGGATTTGGGAAGGGAGTGATGGATAAGTGATTAGTGCTACACCACCACCTCTTTTGTTTGTGCTGTCAGATTGGAGGGATTGAAAACTGGGGGGAAGGAATTCAGTGTCGGTTATGTGTGGTTTTAACCAAGTTTCAGAGATAGCTACAATATCAGGTGAATTATGGTTTAGCCAAGCATGAAAAAGGGTGATTTTATTGGTTAAGCTTTGGGCTTTGATGGTGAGAAATTTGAGGTCTTTACAATTTGGTTTGTTGTTGAAGTTATGGTTATTTGTTTGGGGCATGTTAGGTCCAGGGTTAGGATGAATATTGCCTGCTAGGCTGAGGTAAGAGAGAAGGTAAGTAAGTGTGTTGGGTTTTAGTTTGTTAGGGAAAGGATGGAAAGGGGGAGGGTTTAGGTTTGTAGTACTTATTAGGGATGAGGAAGAGTTTTAATTTTAATAGAAAGGAGGAGTGGAATGGAGTTAGAGGCAGAGATATTGTGGTAATGATTTGTAGGGTGTGGTGGTGGAGGTAGATATGCAGGGTTTAAGTGAGAGTTGGTATACGAGGTAGAATGGTATAGAGGAAGAAGGATGAGGAGTAGGAGTAGAGCAGGAGAAGGGATAGTAGTAGGAGTGGAAGGCATTATAGAATGTGAGTTTGACTGGAGGTGAAATAGAAATTTGTAGGTTAGATGTAGTTAGGTAAGGCAGGTGGGTGGGAGGAGGATAGTTTAAAGGATAAGGTTGGAGGTGGGGGAGGTAGTTAATGGGGAAAGTGGGTGGAGTGATCTTGTGAGGGGATTGGGTGATGTAAGTGGGAGGAACTATGGGATGGCAAATAAATGTAGGAGCTCTGGGGGTGGGTGGAAATTGGGGGCAGGGTAGGGGAGCGGAGTGAGCCCGCAGGGTGAACGGAGCGGGATAGAGCAACAGGGCAGAAGAGTCCAGCTGAAAAATTATCAGCCACTGCAGGTTGGAGCTGAGGTAAGTTGGTAGAAGTACAGAAAGACTGGGTGGGGGTTTGAGCAACTCGGGGAAAGAGAAAATATAAAAGTGGGGAAAGTGGAATGAGATAAGGGGAGGTTTGGCTTTGAGGTGTTTAGAGGAGAAATGGGAGTAAAATATTAGAATGGAGTAGGAGCAGGCAAGTGTGGAATAGTGCTGCCACCTAGTGGAGAAGGAGAAAAAGGCAGGCAGAAAAAGATAGGGAGTAAAGAGTAGAGCAAATGGACAAAGGCTTAGGTAGAGAGAAAACAAAAGGGTCTGAAAGGTAAGTTTTCAGAGGGGTACAGAAGAGGGATAGGGGGCCAGAGATCAGTAGGTATTACTGAGAGGGGAGAGTTTTTCGGTCTGCAGTAGGCTGCTGTGTCACGCTCGCAGAGGGACCGGCTAGCTAATAAGAAGGCTTAAATAGGTATAAGGCTACATACATTCACTGAAAGATTCTTTAGGGATTCCACTCTGATTGTTCCTTTTCAAAGTAGAGCCCAGGTTAGTAAGCAGAATAAGTCCAGTTGAGGTGGCTGAGCTTTTGCAGGAGGTGGTCTGTAAAATTCAGGGGGTAGAGCAGGACCTTCAGGGGTGGAGTAATTCACTGAAAGATTCTTTAGGGATTCCACTCTGATTGTTCCTTTTCAAAGGAGAGCCCAGGTTAGTAAGCAGAATAAGTCCAGTTGAGGTGGCTGAGCTTTTGCAGGAGGTGGTCTGTAAAATTTAGGAGGTAGAGCAGGACCTTCAGGGGTGGAGTACAAGGGGTGACTGGAGCAGCAGCACTACCGCTTAGGCGATCCAGTTGAGGGAGGCATGGTGGTGTGTCCTAACCAGGGGATCAGGAGGAAAGATGTTAGTTTTCACTTTTGCTGTCTTCACTTTTGGGATACCTGCCATGCAGGTAGTCTGTGGCAAGTCAGTCTTCCTAAGTAATTCCTTCCAGTAGTGCTTTGGCTGACACCCTGCTTCCATCACTAGGACATCAGTACTGTAAAGGGTGCATTGGCTGATAACCTGTTTAGATCTTTCTAGCTGTGCAGCAGTATTCACATCTTGTTACCGCTTGTGGTCCATCAGTTGGATGAAATCAGTCTTTCAAAGAGAGGTAAGTACCCCATAGGGGCCTTTTATTTCTTTTGTGCTGAAAAGTGATTATTAGAAATGTCAGTTCTAGTTCAGGGGGAACTGTTTCAAAAGTGAGTAACTGCTTGACTTGTGGTGAATAAATTTCCTGTAAAGACTTCCATTCAGTGTCTTTTTTGCCTTAGACCAGAAAGTGACGCAGACTCTTGTCCCTACTGTACATTGTGTACCATGTGGAGAGTCCATTGCTGCCCATGTTCTCTTCAGGAGTTAACTACCAAAAAGGGATGTTAGCCTGCTTTAGGGCCATTAAAGGAAGCTACCGCCTAAAACAAGTACTTAAGGAAACGGTATATTACAGATGGTTCATGGTGTTTGTGGTTTGGAGATTTCATACTAGGAAAGAGTCCTTTTGCGGCCCTAGCCTACAGAATCCTTTGTGGCCAAGAGCTCTGGAGTAACTACCCTGCAGGTACCTACTCCTTCTGTATCTGGCATATTCTGCAGGACTGAAATCTCCGATGAGAGATGTACCTTCATTTGCCGTGGATCCTTTGACCACCAAGACCTATATTCTGATAAGGAGAAGATGGGATCCATAGGATATTTATTTGAAAGGAGGTTCCCAGAAACTGTATTAAGGTCTCTGTTATTCACCTGAGGCCTTAAAATTGCCCCCTACAAGCATAGTAGGCACAGGGCACTGGAGCCTAAGCAGGTGCAGCCCAGCTTGCCTCTATCTCAGCTGGGTAGTACCTCAATCCAACCATCATCCCAAGCTTCTACCTAAAATACCCTGGTTCAGCTGATCAAAACTTTTCTTAACAAAAATCTGGGAGGCCTGAAGCAGACATGCTATCAGTATTGAGAGTTCCTTCTAAAAAGAAACATAGATATCTCTGAAGTCCAGTCCAGCTCCTTGGACTCTTGAGCAGGCCTGTGTGGGCAGATTTCCATCAGCTCAAGAGTTCACCACCTTATCTGGATCTCTACCAGAGAACTTTTCTTTTGGGGATACACAAAATGAAAGAAACCTTTCAGTGGTTCCAAGGAGTACTATAAAAGCTAGCAAAGCTGTAGAGCTATCATGTGTCTCCCTGAACGTAGGGCCCCTAGCTATCCCTAGCTATCCCTCCAGATCCATAGAGGATGTTTTTGAAAATGTATCCTTGAAACCTGACTCCTTTCTCCCTACTCCTAGTTTCTACAGAGTCAAGGATTCCCACAGATATCTTTCTAAGAATCCTCTAGCTGATCTAGATGTGGTGTCTCTGGATCCCAGCGAGGGAGCAGTTTTGATTCAAACGGTAATTGCATCCCATAGAGAGTAGAGCAGTGTATAGATTTAGGAAAAAGGTGCTTGCCACTACATTCAAGACTTGGACCTGGTGGTCTCAGTGCTCTCTTGTCAGCAGACTTTGCTAGATCAGATGAGAACAAAGGGGGTGGGCTCAAAAGTAAAGACATAAAGCAATAGTCGCTGGATCTTTTTGATCATTCCTGTCAGAAAGCCTAAAAATTCTGCTTCAGAACAGCACACAAGCTATCTTGATCATGGATGCCTTCTTCCTTAACTGTGCATGTGTGCGTCTTTATGCCTTTTCTTCTGTACCCTTGGTCACCAGAATGATGCAGAAGCTGAATGATGAGAGGTCAGAAATGATGGGTGTAGTCAGCACACCAGATGGGAAGAGAGAGAGAAACATTTCCCCATCTGAAATGGGGAGAAAGGCACCTCTCCTGTTTGCTTCAGCATGTGAACCTTCTTATTTAGCGTAGGGGTCCTTTATACATCCCATTCTGTCCACAATGAACCTAGCAGCTTGAAAGGATATGACCTTATCCTCTGGACACTTGTACTGGAAGGATGTAATTCAGCCCCCTGTAATAAAGCCCGCTTTAGAGCGCTTTTTCGCTTGTATTCAACTCAGCACCGCTCCTCGTGGTGTCTGTCCTGCAGAGTTCTACAAGCAGCAGAGAGCAAAAGAGTGACTTTTTCCTGATTTAAGTATTTTTTCTGGCTTTTTGATTATTTACTGCTTAGCGACTGCATTTTCGCCTGTTTATACAGCTCTGCATTCTATTTAAACTGTTTTTGTGTTGATTAACTGTTTTGCACTTTTAAAAATGTTCGCCTGTTTATACAGCTCTGCATTCTATTTAAACTGTTTTTGTGTTGATTAACTGTTTTGCACTTTTAAAAAAGTTATTTGTTGCTTAATTTTACCTGTAGGCTAACACACTCAAGTGCGCTAGCCGTTTAAAAGCATTTATAGCATTTACTGTCTGTTTTTCCTCTGTTTTCTGCAAAAAAGAAAAAAACAACAAAAAAAAAAAATCTTGTTTTCCCGCCTTACTGAACTAGAATAGTCCAGTCTTCAGAGTTTGTTGATCTCTGGGCTTTGTCTTGGTTCCTGTGCTATTCCATATCCTTATTTGGATAAAAGGAAGCGTCTTTGTTCACCAGTGGGAGTGGGGAGCACTGAGCGGCCTATTTGTCCCTAGAGGAGTGGTTCCAGCCAGAAACTTGTAGTCTATTGGCCATTTTGGGTCAATTCCTAGCTCTTTTCAGCCCCCTGTAATAAAGCCCACTTTAGCACGCTTTTTCACTTGTATTCAACTCAGCACAGCTCCTCGTGGTGTCCTGCAGAGTTCTACAAGCAGCAGAGAGCAAAAGAGTGACTTTTTCCTGATTTAAGTATTTTTTTCTGGCTTTTTGATTATTTACTGCTTAGCGACTGCATTTTCGCCTGTTCATACAGCTCTGCATTCTATTTAAACTGTTTTTGTGTTGATTAACTGTTTTGCACTTTTAAAAAAGTTATTTGTTGCTTAATTTTACCTGTAGGCTAACATACTCAAGTGCGCTAGCCGTTTAAAAGCATTTATAGCATTTACTGTCTGTTTTTCCTCTGTTTTCTGCAGCAAAAAAAAAAATCTTGTTTTCCCGCCTTACTGAACTAGAATAGTCCAGTCTTCAGAGTTTGCTGATCTCTGGGCTTTGGCTTGGTTCCTGTGCTATTCCATATCCTTATTTGGATAAAGGGAAGCTTCTTTGTTCACTGGTGGGAGTGGGGAGCACTGAGCAGCCTATTTGTCCCTAGAGCAGTGGTTCCAGCCAGAAACTTGTAGTCTATTGGCCATTTTGGGTCAATTCCTAGCTCTTTTCAACCCCCTGCTATAAAACCCGCTTTAGCGCGCTTTTGCGTGATTTAGCGCAGAGTTGCCCATAGAGCACCATCGGGCAGTGCCGGTTAAACAAGGTTAAACTATTTCTGGCTCCGTAAAGTCTGCTCCTCAATTTTTCCCTTAGAACTTCTCTACTTGCAATCTAAACAGTCTATTCTCTATCTCAAAAGCTCAGCACTTGCTCCTAAAGCATTTTTATATAGGTAAAGTACTTGTATACTAAACAAAGTACTACATTAGCCTAGAATCCCCTTGTGTACCCATTTCCCTATAGGTCCCTTCTGACTCAGTTACACAGCAAACTTTTTCTAGCATGTCGAAGGGTCAGTTGCTAGCGTCCTCTCCTGTTCAGCTGGTGAATCTGGGCATTTTGAGGCAATGTTACAATTGCCTCATGTACACAGACAACCCACTCCTTCTCCCACAAAACACAAATACATGTGAGAGATGCAACTATATTGCCAAACTGGAGGCTGAGCTCTCTCAACTCAGGACTGGCAAGACCAGACAGGAGGAGAAGGAAACCACGCACACCACAAACCCAGTTTCACATAGAACTATCACAACTGCAAAACAAACACATAAACACACAAAGACATACTGGGAGGCACTGATCAAAAATCTACCAAATCTACAGAGGCCTCCAAAGCAGACACCCAAGCAACTGCCACCTCAAGACATAAGACATGCAACACATAGTTCTCAAAGTCAGTGTGCTAAACAGTCACAGCCCTTAAGGCCAAACACAATGCCAGACACACTTGTTATAGGAGACTCCATAGTCAGACACACTGACGTCCCACTCACCAGACTGAACAAGGAAAAGATCACAGTAAGCTGCCTGTCAGGCGCTAGAATCCGCCACATAACACAAGCACTCAGGTCACTCCACAGCAAGTACAAGTATGACTCAGTCATTGTCCATGCCGGTGTGAACGACCTGAGACGTACCTCCCTGGACTACATGAAAAGAGACATAGGGGAGCTCTCAGATTATGTAGCCCAGGCCGGTATGACCCTGACCCTGAGCAGTATCCTACCCTCACCAAGAATGATGCCACAATACAGAGACAAAATGATCAGCTTTAATAATTGGCTTAATTACTGGTATCATTCTAAGGGGATCCAATGTCTGTCTGCCTGGGATGAAATGCTTGACAAGCCACGCTGCTTCGCAAGGGACGGCTTGCACCTGTCACCCCTGGGCTTCCGGATATTGGCAAAGGCTCTTGCCACCCCCCATAGTGCCTTTTTTAGGCAAGGCTCAAATGATAAATCTACCGCCCTAGAAAACAAAAATGGAGAAAAACTAAGGGTAATACTGCTCAATGCCAGAAGTCTAAACCTCAAGATGCACACCCTCGAAGCCCTCCTCAGTATGGAGAACATTGATGTCTGTGCTGTGACTGAAACCTGGTTCAAGGCTCCTGAGAGCACCCCAGCACTATCAGGTTATACCTCATATCATGCGTTCGCCCCAAAATCCGGACCGAACCACAAAAGGAGGGGAGTATCCATATTCATAAAGGATACCCACACCTCCAGGTTAGTGGCAACGCACGAAGCATCGGAGACCATCCAGGTGCAATTAACCATAGGTAAAACTGCCCTACAGTTTGTAACATGCTACAGACCACCTTCTCAAACTTAGGAAACCCACACAGCCTTCCTGAAGACACTGGAGAGTATGAATGTCTCTCCAAACACCATCATATTGGGTGACTTCAACTACCCAAACATAGACTGGGAACATTACTCAAGCCCCAACACCCTAGCCCAAAGGTTCCTGGAGTTCATAAACTCAAATGCTATGGAACAACTAGTCACCATTCCCACAAGAGGAGAAAATATACTAGACCTGATCATCACAAACATGGGGACAAAATGCTCCACACCGGAAGTATATCCCTCATTGGTGAGATCAGACCATAAATTAATCTCACTGGAGATCCACATCCCGCCCCCACCCACCAAACTTCACACTTCTTAAGACTGGAGTGGTATCCTTCAAGGGCCCCCGAGCCAGTGGAAACCACAGCCCATGCTGCTGAAACCCTTACAAATGCCTTCTATGAGCACCTCCAGGAATGTATGGATCAAGCAATCCCTAATAAAATCAAGACCCTTTCCACCAAAGGCAGGCGCCCAGTCTGGTGGACCCCAGCCATAAACAAACTCTACAACAAGAGGAGAAAGCTACTACATGACAGAGCAAAATCCCTAAAAGGGAAGGCATCTCTGATCAATACTAGCAAAAAACTATGATCACTCATAAAATCATCCAAGGCCAACTTTGAGAGAAAAATCGCTAATGACACAAAAGACAGTCATAAGGCCTTCTTTAGCTATGTTAGAAACCTGGGTGGAAACTCCCAGATATGCTCAGAATTAGTCCAAAATGATAAAAAAATCACTGAACCCACAGACATTGCCAACATACTGGCAGACAGGTTCAGTGCAAATTTCTCCCCTCCCTTCCCCCCAAAAGGAGAAATATCTATCCCACCAGAGTCTAGCCTCCCAAACATCTCAGATGCCCAGGTGAGAGCTGCTCTCTCTAAAGCAAAAAACACAGCATCAATGGGACCGGACGGTGTCCCCAGCTATGTGCTACACAAACTCAATGAGGAACTAAACCCACACATAAGGCTGCTGTTTAATCTTAGCCTTACTACAGGATACGTACCCAAAGAATGGCGTATGGCAACTGTGGTCCCACTCCACAAAGGCGGTGCTTCTACGGACCCTTGAAATTACCGCCCCATAAGCTTGACGAGCCTTGTCTGCAAAGCTATGGAGAGGATCATAATGGAACTCATAAATAAAGACATTGGGGACCTACAGACACTGGATCCTACCCAATTGGGCTTTGTCAAGGGCAGATCCTGCCTCTTGAACTTGGTCGACTTTTTCGAAACAGTCACTAAGGCCATTGATGAGGGTAAGGCAGTTCACACAGCCTACCTTGACCTAGCAAAAGCGTTAGACACAATACCCCACTCGGGCATCATAGAAAAGCTCACCAGCTTAGATGTAAACCCATATGTCACAAGATGGGTTGCAAACTGGCTCAAGGACAGAACACACAGGGTTAGAGTTGCTGGTGCCATGCCAGACTCTAAGCCGGTCATGAGCGGTGTCCCACAGGGCTCAGTCCTGGGCCCCCTCTTGTTCGGCATTTATTTTTCTGAAGTGCAGGCAAACATAGGGGGATTGTGGCTGACAAAATTTGCAGATGACTGCAAACTGGGCACCATAATTGACACTCCATCAGACACAGACATCCTCCAGAGAGGTCTCATAGAAATGGATAACTGGTGCCAGAGCCATGGCCTTAAGCTAAATGCCAAAAAATGTATAGTCATACCCTTTGTGAAAAACAAGGTAACCCCTAATTACCACATAGGTGGTAATCCATTAAACACGGAAGAAGTTGTCAGGGACCTGGGGACCCAAGTTGACAGTAACCTCTCTTTTGACACTCACATTGCCAAAGTGGTTAGGAAGACCTTCTACATTGCCCACCTGATCATGAAGGGATTCACATCCAGATCAGGAGAGGTCATTGTACCCCTGTACTCTTCACTTATCAGACCAATGATCTGATTGAGTACAATGCCCCATTCGGAATGTACCTTACCCGACACCTGCAGTAGTTGGTAAGACCCCAAAAGTTCCTCACCAAAAGGATAAAGGGGCTCAAACATATGTCATACGATGCCCGACTGAAGAAACTCAAGCTCTATTCAGTCGCATACCGGCTGCTCAGAGGTGATCTGTGCCTGACATACAAGGCCATGTCCAACCCGGAATTAATGGACATGCTCCACCTCAAAAAATCCAAATCCACCAGAGCCACGAGAGCAAGAGACTTTACTTCAACACGGATATAAATAGGACGTGCTGGAGGGACAGATTCATCACCCAGAGACTCCCTACACTATGGAACAGAATCCCAGACCATGTGAGGCAGAGCCCCTCACTGACTCTGTTCAAGAGAAATCTTGACGAGTGGATGGGAGATCGTAGGTTTACCCCGGGAATCATCTCTGTGTCACTGCTGGACAGAGGCACAGCAAACTAATGGGTATAGTATTCTCATCCTAAGGGGTGGTGAAAGCCACACACACTCTGGCTAGGCTTATAAATGCCCTAGGGCAGATAGCCTAGTATGAACCTATGAGGGAAACTAGAAGATGGAGTATAAGAAAATCATACATAGCAAAATAGAAAAGGTTTTCCTTCTCGTGCTAAAGGAAAACAAGCAACCAAACCAGATGGATGCATCTGTGGATGTTCTATGTGTTTCACTGTTGCAGTCATCACATTTGGGTTATCTGCTTGCAGTAGCCCTCAGTCAGTCTGATTATGAAAGTCTTGGGTCCTGCGTCGGTTGCTGTCTCATCTTCCATGACGTCAAGTAGTCAGGGGTATAAAGCATGCAGCCAATGCCATTACATCAGTCTTTCTTGCCGTGCGGTGCCCGAAGCAGAAGCAGTTCGCAAGTGCTGGTCGGCCAACTCCTGAAATTTTCGTTTTAGAGTTTCAGATCCGAACTCTTCAAATAAGCTAAGTGCCCCATTGAGGATCTTTTTTCTTGCTCTAAACTGATGTCAGTAAAAGTTAACAATTGTATTTCTTGTGGAAAGCAAATACCTCATAAAGATTTTCATTCGTACTGCATTTCTTGCTTAGGCCCAGACCACGATGTACCTCGCTGTCGGTTTAGTGCCTTATTCAAACCTCGTACTGTTAGTCACCGGTTCATTTATGCATCTAAATATTTTGGCATTCGGTTCAGTTATCCAGAAATGGCTCTGGTAAGCCACCCGACTACCGACATTCTGAAAAAATGCAAAGATAAAGACAAGAGACAGACCGCATAGGTCCAAAGCTGCCGATGGCACTTCTCCTAAGCTAGTCGCCAGTTAGCCAGTACCCAGTGAGGCGCTTTCACAGCCCCTGATACCCGCTACTTCAGATTCGCAGGCCTCTACTGAGACCCATTCGGAGTCCAGTCTGCCACGAGATGCTTCTTCGACTGTGGAACCTGCAGATGTCTCTACCTTGGATGGGTCTGGAGCCGCTGTTCAGGCACCAGCTTCTGAGGGTGTATTCAGGCCTACTGACTTGCATATTAAACCGACACCATCTTCTTCTTCAAGGCCTAAAACTCGATCCATGCCTAGAAAACCGACGCCCAGACCACATGGTCAGGCCCCAATGATAAGAATGGCTGAAGACCTTATTACTCTAATCAGGGGAAGCCACCCTTCCCCCTCTAAGAGACCTAGGACTGATTTTCCTTCTGATTCTTCTGATCAGGATTCTGAAATTTCTTTTTTCTCTGTTGTCCAAGATTTGCCCTTAACTACCTATGAGGATTCTGATGCAGAGGACTCCATTCCCTCTGCTTCCCCTCCAGAGGATTTCTCTTTTGGTGAAACCTTGCATACTCTTAGGGAGCATTTCCGCTGGGAAAGCCAGGATTATTCTTACTCCAAAAAGAGGCTTAGGGAATTCTTACTCCTGCCTCAACACAGGCCTTTAGCTATCCCTTCTGTACTGGACATTGTAGATGATGACTTTAGCCTGGCCTCTGACTCTTTACCTCCTGCTCCCAGAAAACCTGATAGGTATTACAGGGTGCCTGACTCTCACAAGTTCCTTTTTAAAAATCCTACTGCAGATCCTAAGACCATTTCACAGGGACCCAAGGGCATTAAGGCTACTACTGCCAAAACTCCTACCCCCTCCGATAGAGATTCCAGGGTGCTGGATAGATGGGGTAAGAAGGTATACACTCCTGCAAATTTGGCCATTAGGGTCTTAAACTGACAGTTTCATATTTTAAAGTATCAGCAGCATATTATTGGATTGCTTAAACAGAAAATGGTATTGATTCATGACTGTGCTGAAAATAAAGAATTACAGGATTTAATGCATTCTGCTGAACAAGTTGGAAAACATACTTTGCAGTGTGGTTTTGATTCATTAGAGGCATCTTGCAGGGCTGCTGTCACTGGGTCTGTAATTAGAAGGCATGCTTGGCTTAAGGTGCAGTCTTTGCCAGATCATGTTAAAGCTAAATTACTGGATGCTCCCTTAAACCAAGACCGCCTGTTTGGCAACAAAGCAGAAGAAGTATTTAAAAAGATGGAGAAATAGCTAAATCTATGCAAACTGTTGAAGATTTCCTGCAAGTTCAGCCACCCAGATTTAGTAGGCATTGGCCCTCTAAGAATTGGTCCTTTCCTGCCTCTTCCAGACCTTCTCAGTCCAAACCCAGAACCAGCAGAACACCCAGGCTTCAGTCCCAAGGTACTCACTGGCCTAAGCAGTGGGGGGCTCTCACTTCCAAAGCAGTGAGTAGTAAGACTCCCCCCTATGGTAAACTGTATCAATGACTTAACTTTAAACCTTCCAAGCCCTGCTCAACTGACTGTCCTTTTAGGGGGAAAGATTACCCTGCATGCAAAAAACTGGGAACTCATTACCCAGGACAAATGGGTTTTAAATGTAGTTTCCCCAAGGATACAGATTCCACTTCCACTCCTTACCAACTCCAGATGGTTGGCCAGACCTACCCCCAAATCAGTGGGCAGAGGCTCAAAAGCAAGATGTGCTTCATGTTTCACTGTTGCAGTCATTCCATTTGGGTTATCTGCTTGCAGGTAGCCCTCAGTTGGCCTGATTAACAAAATCTTGGGTCCCCCAGGGGATCAGACCTCACTCCACCAGGGCTGCATCTACCTCTACAGCCTTTTCTCAGAGGCATCCCTACCAGGGACATCCTAGAAGCTGCTACCTGGAGTTTTGTACATACTTTCACCAAGCATTATCATTTGCCAGTTTTCTCTAAATCCAGAGCTGGCTTTGCCACTGCAGTTTTGCAGGGCCTTATAGTTGGCCCTAATGCTGTCTAAATTCCTCCTCCCAGCCATAGCTTTGGGAATCTACCCAAATGTAATGACTGCAACAGTGAATACACTCGAACCTCTACATTTATGGTAAGTGTACACAACAGCAGATATTACATTTGGGTTATCTGCTTGCAGGTAGCCCTCAGTCGGCCTGATTAACAAAGTCTTGGGTCCTGCATCGGTTGCTGTCCCTTCTTTCATGACGTCAGGTCATCAGGGGTATAAAGCATGCAGCCAACACCATTACATCAGTTTTTCTTGCCCCAGATGTCAGGAGCCCCCCTCATGGGAAGCAATTAAACATAAAAGCACAAAGATATACCTCCAACAAAAAAGCAAATACACCAAAAAGGCTTTTAAGCATAGTAAAGGAAAGTAGAGTTATAGCCAAAAGAAGTTAGGGGCTGGAGGGAAGGTAACCAGGACTGCAACAGTGAATACACTCAAACATCTACATTTATGATAAGTGTACTTTCTCTTTCTTTTAAGCATCAGGGCTATTCAACCTGTACCAGAAGAAGAATGGGGGCAGGGTTTCTACTCAAGACTTTTCCTGGTACCCAGAAAAGACAATTCCTGGCATCCTGTCCTGGACCTGTCTATCCTAAACTCTTTTTTGGTAATCCCAAAATTCAAGATGCTAACTCTTCATCAGCTGCTTCCCATGCTAGGCAAAGATGTCTGGTTGGCAACACTGGATTTAAAGGAAGCCTATCTGCACATCCCAATAAGGGAATCTTGCAGAAGATAGCTACGCTTCAGAGCAGGCTGCATGCACTATCAGTTCTCTGCACTTCCCTTTGGCTTATCTACTTCTCCAAGGGTATTCACAAAGTGCCTAGCTCCAGTTATTGCATTTTGCAGGCAAAGAAATATTCAAATATACCCATACCTGGATGATTGTCTAATTCGTGCAGAAAGCCAGGACATACTATTAAATCAGCTGGCATTTGTAAAGAAATTGCTAACTTCTCTGGGGTACACCATAAACGAAAAGAAATCCCATCTTGTACCCTGCCAACAAATTGTATTCCTGGGAGCAAGCTTGAATACAACTTCCCAGATTGCCTACCTCATGCCAGAGAAACAAGTTCATTTGACAAGCCCCCCCCCCCCCCCCCCGAGGATTTCTCTTTTGGTGAAACCTTGCATACTCTCAGGGAGCATTTCCGTTGGGAAAGTCAGAATTTCTCTGATTCTAAAAAGAGGCTTAGGGATTTCTTACTCCTGCCCCAGCATAGGCCTTTAGCCATACCTCCTGTACTAGACATTGCTGATGGTGCTTTTTCGGAATCTAGCTTGGCTCTGACTCTTTAACTCTTGCTCCCAGAAAACCTGATAGATATTACAGGGGTCCTGACTCTCACAAGTTCCTTTTCAAAAATCCTACTGCTGATTCTGATACCATTTCACAGGGACACAAGGGCATTAAAGAAACTACTGCCAAAAATCCTACCCCACTGATAGAGACTCCAGGGCACTGGATAGATGGGGTAAGAAGGTATACACTTCTGCAACTTAGCATTAGGGCCTTAAACTGCCAGTTTCATTTGTTAAAGTATCAGCAGCATATTATTGGATTGCTTACACAGAAAATTGTTGATTCCGGATTGTGCTAAAAATAAGGATTTACAGGATTTAATGCATTCTGCTGAACAAGTTGGAAAACATACTTTGCAATGTGGTTTTGATTCACTAGAAGCATCTTGCGGGGCTGCTATAACTGGGTCTGTACTTAGAAAGCATGCTTGGCTTAAGGAGCAATCCTTGCCAGATCATGTTAAAGCTAAATTACTGGATACTCCCTTAAATCAGGACCGCCTGTTTGGCAACAAGGCAGAAGAAGTTCTTAAAAAGATGGAGGAGAAAGCTAAATCTATGCAAACTGTTAAAGATTTTTTACAAGCTCCCAGGCTTCAGTCTCAGGGTACGCACAGGACTAAGCAGTGGGGGGCCTCCACTTCCAAATCTGGGAGTAATAAAACTTCCCCCTATGCTAAACTGTCTCAATGACTTCTTTTTAAAACTTCCAAGCAATTTTCAACTGATTGCCCCTTTCGGGGGAAAGATTGCTCTGCATGCAAAGAACTGGGAACTCATTACCCAAGACAAATGGGTTTTAAATATAGTGTCCCAAGAATACAGATTTCACTTCCACACGTTACCAGCCACAAGTGGTTGGCCAGATCTACCCCCAAATCAGTGGGCAGAGGCGCAAAAGCAAGTACTCTCTTTCTTAAGCATAGGGTCTGTTCAATTGGTCCCAGAAGAGGAAAAGGGACAAAGTTTCTACTCGAGACTTTTCCTGGTACCCAGAAAGGACAATTCATGGCGTCCTATCCTGGACCTGTCTACTCTAAACACCTTTTTGGTGATTCCAAAATTCAAGATGCTGACTCTTCACCAGATGTTCATCGTGCATACAGCTGCAGTCATTACAGATGGGTTATCCTACCGTCAGGCGAGTCCTCGGTCGGCCGAATTCCAAAGTCTAGGTCCGGCGTCGGTTGTCGTTGCTTCTTCCCTGACGTCAGTGCTGCAGGGGTATAAAAGAGGCAGCCGACGCCATCTTCTTCAGTCTTTCTTGCCGCGTGGTGCCCGAAGCAGAAGCAGTTCGCAAGTGCCAGTCGGCCAGCTCCTGAGATTTACGAAAATATTTCAGCCGAAGTCTTCTTGAAAGCTAAGTACCCCGTTGGGGAAACATTTCTTGCCTCAGACCGATGTCGGACAAAGTTAATAATTGCATTTCATGTGGGAAGCAAATACCGGATAAGAATTTCCACTCTTTCTGTATACCTTGCTTAGGCCCAGACCACGACGTCTCGGCCTGCCGTTTTTGTGCTAGATTCAACAAGCGCACTATTAAGCGCCGGGCGGAGTTCACCCTTCACTATTTTGGTAAAAAATTTAATTATATTATGTCGTCGGTTACTCCGACTCCAGTTTTGAGTAAAAGACGCAAAGATAAGGACCGACACACGAGGTCCGCACCGACTACTGACACCACGCTAAGGCCGACTACCGGTTCTCCGGTTCTTAGTGAGGCGCCTATGCAGCCCTTGAGTACCGATGGCACTACATTACCGGTGTCTTCAGTACCCGAGGTCGCAGGCTCCTCGGCCCCCATTCCTACTGCAGATACCGACGCCACTCTTGGCGGGGAAACTCAGAGTTTAGACAGGCCTGCCATTTCTCAAGGTGTCTTCAGGCCTTCCTCCTTCTCTATTAAAGCTTTCACTAAATCTAAAGCAGCCATGAAAACCAAAAAACAGGGACCTCAGACCCCCACTCAAGGCCCCATGCCTAAAATACAGATGCTCAAAATGGCTGAGGATTTGATTACTCTTATCAGGGGTTCTCAACCCCCCTCTGACAAAAGGCCCAGATTAGAGGAAGACTACCCTTCCTCAGATCAAGCCTCTATTACATCTGAACATTCTGATGCCAGGATTATGCCTATTCTCCTTTTGAAGACTCTGATGCAGAGGAGTCTATTCCCTCGGTCTTCCCCCCTGAGGACTACTCATTTGGGGAAACCCTACATACATTGAGGGAACACTTTCACTGGGAAGGCCAAGATTACTCAGATTCCAAGAAAAGTCTCAGAGATTTTCTTTTGCTCCCCCAGCATAGGCCCCTGGCTATCCCTCCTGTTTTAGATATATTGGATGATGTGTACGCAGAAGCCAGCCTTAATCCAGATTCTTTGCCTCCGGCTCCTGTTAAACCAGACGGGTATTACCGGGTTCCTGATTCTCACCAGTTCCTATACAAAAGCCATACTGCTGACCCAGAAACTATTTCACAGGGTCCCAAGGGAATTAAGGCCTCTACTGCTAAAAACCCATTACCTTCAGAGAGAGATTCCAGAGCTTTAGAAAGGTGGGGGAAAAAGGTGTACACCTCAGCCACTTTAACTATGAGGCTTTAACTATGAGGGCATTAAACTGTCAGTTCCATATGTTAAAGTATCAACAGTTTTTGTTATCTCAGTTGAAAAGCAAAATGACACAACCAGAACAACCAGATTTAAAAGAGTTGCAGGATTTGTTGCATGGTGCAGAGCAAGTGGGTAAACATACCTTGCAGTGTGGTTTTGATGCTTCCTCAAGTAGAGCTGTTGTTACGGGGTCTGTTATACGTAGGCATACTTGGCTCAAAGAGCAAACCTTACCAGATCATGTCAAAGCTAAATTATTAGATGCACCTCTTCAAAAAGATGTATTGTTTGGTGTTAAAGCTGAGGAGGTTCTAAAGAAAATGGAGGAAAAAGCGAAATCAATGCAAACAGTGAAAGATTTCCTGCAGGTACAACCTCCACGTTTCAGCAGAAACTGGCCTTCAGAAAATTGGTCCTTTCCAGCCACAGACAGACCTCAAAGGGGCAGATACAGACGCCCAAGGGGTAGAGCACAACCTCAAGGATCCTTCAGAGCCAGACAGTGGCAAGCACCAACCCCAAGAGGTGAAGAAGATAGATCACAGTCATTTAGAAAACAGTCACAATGACTTCCCCCTATACCTGCCAAGCAAAACTTTAAGGGCAACACCTTTGGGCGGAAAACTGGCATTATTCTCAAAAAAATTGGCATATTGTTACAAAGGACAAATGGATTCTGGACATTATAGACAGAGGCTACAGGTTCCACTTTCACACCCTTCCAAAAATGAGAGGCATGCCAAACCTGCCACAAAATCAAAGGGCAGAGGCACAAAAACAAATTTCAGCACTCATGGACATGAAAGCGATTCAAGAGGTACCTGCAAAAGAACAAGGTCAAGGGTTTTATTCCAGACTATTCCTGGTATCAAGGAAAGACAAAGATTGGAGACCTATCTTAGACCTATCCATCCTAAATACATATCTACAGGTACCAAAATTCAAGATGCTCACATTACAGTAGCTTCTTCCCATGCTGGGTAAGGAGTCTTGGCTGGTAACATTGGACCTCAAGGAAGCATACCTGCATGTCCCTATCAGACAAGATTGCAGAAGATACCTCAGATTTCTTGCAGGTTCAACCCATTATCAATTCTCTGCATTGCCCTTTGGCTTATCTACTGCGCCCAGAGTGTTTACGAAATTCCTGGCATCAGTAATCGCCTTCTGCAGACTACAAGGAATACAAATCTACCCATATCTGGACGACTGCCTGATCCAAGCGGACAGCAAGGACATACTACTGAAACACCTGGCATTTGTAATAAAACTGTTGAACTTTCTGGGATACACAGTCAACAAAAAGAAATCAAAACTAATACCCTCTCAACAAATAATTTTCCTGGGTGCCAGCTTGAATACAACCACCCAGATGGCCTACCTCACGCCAGACAAACAAGGGCAACTGTCTCAATACTTCAGCAAAATGGCAACCTTCACCAGGCTGACTGCAAGGAAAGTCCTGCAGGCTCTGGGATTCATGGCATCTTGCATCCTACTAATCCCATGTGCAAAGCTGCATATGAGGAAACTTCAGTGGTACCTAAAAAACTTATGGTCTCAACACAGCCACAGCTTGGAAGCAATTATACCACTCATTCCATGCCTTCAAAAGGAATTTCTGTGGTGGGCTCAAGCATGCCAAAGAAACACAGGTCTCCCTTTCTGTGTACCTCAAGCAACTCAAATCATCACAACAGACGCCTCAGACTACGCCTGGGGAGCACACATGACAGATCAGTGCATTCAGGGAAAATGGTCCCAAAAAGAGAAGCACCTACACATCAACCAAAAGGAAATGCTAGCCATGCAAAATGCTATTATGACCTTCAAAGACCTACTGCATCCAGGCCAGCTATTGATAAGGACAGACAACACCACAGTGATGTGGTACATAAACAAACAGGGGGGAACTCATTCATACCACCTGTGCAGGCAAGCCATGACCCAATGGAACACAGCACTGGAATTGCAAATTCAACTACAGGCACAATTCCTGCCAGGGAAGGAAAACACACTGGCAGACAGCCTAAGCAGAAATATGACAGATCCACACGAATGGAAGTTGCATCCTCAAGTTTTCACAAAGATAACTCAGGCATGGGGACAGCCAGACATAGATCTCTTTGCTACCCACAGAAATTACCAGTTGAAAAAATTCTGTTCAAGGACCTATCATCCACAGGCCTTGAAAGTGGACGCACTTTCTTTCAATTGGACAACGTTGACAGTCTATGCCTTTCCGCCTGTTCCTCTGCTGCCCAAAGTTCTATTAAAAGCCAGAGCAGAGAGGCCAAAAATGATTCTCATTGCTCCAGACTGGCAAAGACAACACTGGTATCCTATCCTGAAGAGCCTGACACATTCCCCACCATGGATCCTACCTCTAGTCCCTCTTCTGTTGTCCAAGCACAACTACAAAACCCTTCACAGCCAGCTCAAAACCCTAAATCTAGCTGCATGGAGAATTCCTTGATTTCCCAACAGACCCTCCTCTCCAAGGAGGTGCAGGATGTCATCTTGGAGGCCAGAAGACCACCTACTAGAAAAGCCTACTCCGCCAAATGGAAACGATTTTGTGCCTGGAATCAAGAAAAGGGCCAGAATCCTTGGGTAATAAATTTACCTCATATTTTACAGTACCTAGCTGTGATGTTAAACAGTGGACTTTCCTTCTCCTCCATCAAAATCCACGCTTCAGCCATTTCTGCACAATGTAACACAGATCCTCCTTTATTCTCTCATCCTCTCTTAAGGTAGTTCCTCAGAGTGGCAAAGAATATAAAACCCCCAAGGAAACCACCAGTCCCTGCTTGGGACCTCAACTTCGTACTGGAAAAGCTGACCCTTCCTCCCTTCGAGCCAGCTTCTTCAACAGAACTTCAATACTTGTCATGGAAAACAGCCTTCCTTCTGGCTTTCACCTCAGCACGCAGGGTTTCAGAGCTACAGGCCCTCATGGCTGTGCAACCTTTCATCATTTTCCATCAGGACAGTTTCCTTACGTACCAACCCTACCTTTATGCCAAAGGTAGTATCCAGTGTAGCTTTGAATCAGACTATCCACTTACCTACCTTTTATCCTAATCCACAAAACAAAGGAGAAAGACTACTACATTCCTTGGACATTCACAGACAACTTCGTTATTATTTGGACAGGACAAAGCCATTCAGGAAATCCGAGCAACTCTTTGTGTCCTATGCTACAGGTGCTCAAGGAAAGGCTATTTCCAAACAGACAATCTCAAAATGGATAGCCCACTGCATACACTTTTGTTACTCATTTCATGGAAAAACTGTGCCTACATGCATCAGATCCCACTCCACCAGGGCCACAGCTACCTCTGCAGCTTTCCTCAGGAGGGGTCCCTACCAAGGACATTTTGGAAGCAGGCACTTGGAGTTCAGTGCACACTTTGTCCAAGCACTATCATCTTCCACTATACTCTAAATCTAGAGCGGGATTTGCCACAGCAGTCTTGCAGGGCATCCTTGCTCCTCCTAGTTCCACTTAGTGCCTGCCACCCCTACTTAGCTTTGGGATTCTTCCCATCTGTAATGACTGCAGCTGTATGCACGATGAACATAGTACAGTTTTGTACCTACCATAAATGTAGATTTTCGAGTGCTTATACAGCTGCAGTCCAGGTTACCCCCCCCCTCCGTTCCCTCTTAGGACAGGCCTTATGACAAACACCTTCTCATACAACCTATTTGGGGTATTCTTTTATGGTGTATTTGCTTGCATCTAATGTTTTTTGATTATTCTATATTGCATGATTACATATATTTATGTTTTGCTTTCCTTCTGGGGGCACCTGACATCTGGGGCAAGAAAAACTGAAGAAGATGGCGTCGGCTGCCTCTTTTAAACCCCTGCCGCACTGACGTCAGGGAAGAAGCGACGACAACTGACGCCGGAACTAGACTTTGGAATTCGGCTGACCGAGGACCCACCTGACGGCAGGATAACCCATCTGTAATTACTGCAGCTGTATGAGCACTCGAACATCTACATTTATGGTAGGTACAAAACTGTACTTTGCTTCCTATGCTAGGCAAAGATGCCTGGTTGGCAACACTAGATTTAAAAGAATCATACCTGCACATCCCAATCAGGGAATCTTGCAGAAGATATCTATGCTTCAAAGCAGGCTACACGCACTATCAGTTATCTGCTCTGCCCTTCGGCTTATCTACTGCGCATAGGGTATTCACAAAGTGCCTAGCGCCAGTCATTGCATTTTGCAGGCAAAGAAATATTTAAATATACCCATAACTGGACGATTGTCTAATTCAGGCAGAAAGCCAGGACATACTTTTGAATCATTTGACCTTTGTACAAAGGGTGCTAACTTGTCTGGGGTACACCATAAACGAAAATAAATCACACCTGGTACCCTGTCAACAAATTATATTCCTGGGAGCAAGCTTGAATACGGCTTCCCAGATGGCTTTCCTCACACCAGAGAAGGAAATTCATTTGACAACCTACTTCAAACAAGTGGCCACAAAAACCCTGCTATCTGCAAGGTGAATACTGCAAACCTTGTGGTTCGTGGCCTCTTGCATTCTTCTAATTCCATATGCAAGACTGCATATGAGGAAACTACAATGGCATCTAAAAAGCCTATGATGTCAACATTCTCAGGATCTAGAAGCAATGATTCCTATCATACCTTGCCTACGCAGAGGCCTGCCACCAAAACAAGGGACTACCATTCACACTACCCCCTGCCACCCAAACCCTAACAACAGATGCATCAGACTATGCATGGGGGGGCTCACCTGGCAGGGAAGTGCATTCAGGGCAAATGGAACCCAAGTCAAATGCACCCGCATATCAATCAAAAAGAAATGTTAGCTGTACAGAATGCTCTGACAGCCTTCAAGGACCACATTCTTCCAGGACAATTAATGGTAAAGACGGACAACACCACTGTTATGTGGTACATAAATAAGCAGGGGGGGTACACATTCTTACCCCCTCTGCAGACTAGCCATGGCATTGTGGAACACAACCTTGAGCTACCAAGTACATCTACAAGCTCAATTCCTGCCAGAAAAACTAAATACACTGGCAGAAGGACTAAACAGAAACCTCATGGACCCACATGAGTGGAAACTGGAACCAAGCATTTTCAACATGTTGACAAGCAAATGGGGGAGCCCAGATATAGATCTGTTTGCCTCCCCCCAGAACTATCATTTGGACAAATTTTGCACAAGGACACACCATAAACAAGCTTGGAAAGGGGTTGCTCTGTCCTTCAGCTGGAAAAACAGTTTATGCCTTTCCTCCTCTGCCTCTGCTCTCCAAAGTACTACTAAAGATCAAACAGGACAAACCAAGGACGATTTTGATTGCACCAGGCTGGCCATGCAAACACTGGTACCCCCTCTTGTGCAGTGTGTCACTGTTGGCCCCATGGCACCTGCCTCAGACTCCTTCCCTGTTGTCTCAGCAGGAGAACCAGATTCTGCACCCTCAGCTTCAAACACTGAACCTAGCAGCCTGGCTAATTACCTAATCTCTCCTTTACCATCCCTCAGTAAACCAGTGATGGATATCATTTTAGAAGCAAGGAGGCCTAGTACTAGAAAATCTTATGCGGAAAAATGGAAAAGATTCTATGCCTGGAACCAGTCTCAAGGGATGAGCACAGCAGCACCCAATTTACCTCAGATTTTACAATACTTAACTGAAATGCTTCACATGGGCCTGTCTTTTTCCTCCATCAAAATTCACGCCTCAGCCATTTCAGCTCATTATAAAACAGAACCTCCACTCTTCTCTCATCCACTGCTCAAGCAGTTCCTCAGAGAGGCCCAAAATTTAAGACCATCAAGGAGAGCTTCAACTCCGGCCTGGGACCTTAACTTTGTCTTGGTGAAACTCACTCTTCCTCCTTTCAAGCCAGCTGCTACTGCAGATTTAAAATTTCTTTCTTGGAAAACAGCTTTCCTTTTAGCAATCACTTCAGCAAGAAGGTTATCTGAATTACAGGCCCTTATGGCAGTGGAGCCTTTCATCATCTTTCATGCGGACAGGGTGTCCCTCAGAACTAATCCCTCCTTCATGCCCAAGGTGGTATCCAGTTTGGCTCTTAATCAGTCCATTCATTTGCCAACCTTCTTTCCTAATCCACAGAACAAAGGAGAATGGATACTGCACTCCTTAGATGTGCACAGACAACTTAGATTCTACCTGGACAGGACTAAACCTCAAAGGAAATCTGAACTACTGCTGGTGGCATTTGCTGCAGGGACAGAGGGGAAGGCTATTTCAAAGCAAACCATTTCTAAATGGATAGGCCATTGCATTAATTTCTGCTGTAAGCGCCATGGAAAAACCTATCCCACAGGGGATCAGACCCCACTCAACCAGGGCTGCATCTATCTCTACAGCCTTTCTCAGCGGCGTCCCTACCAGGGACATCCTAGAAGCTGCTACTTGGAGTTCTGTACATACTTTCACCAAGCATTACCGTTTGCCAGTTTTCTCTAAATCCAGAGCTGGCTTTGCCACTGCAGTCTTACAGGGCCTTATAGCTGGTCCTAATGCTTTCTAAATTCCTCCTCCCAACCTTAGCTTTGGGAATCTATCCAAATGTGATGACTGCAACAGTGAAACACGAAGAACATAGTACAATGTAGATGTTCGAGTGTATTCACTGTTGCAGTCCTGGTTACCCTCCCTCCAGCCCCCTGACTTCTTTTGGCTATACCTTTACTGTCCTTTACTGTGCTTAAAAACGTTTTGGTGTATTTGCTTTTTTGTTGGAGGTATAACCTTGTATATTTATATATTTAATTGCTTCCCATTAGGGGGGCACCTGACATCTGGGGCAAGAAAAACTGATGTAATGACATCGGCTGCATGTTTTATACCCCTGACGACCTGACGTCACTGAAGAAGAGACAGCAACAGACGCAGGACCCAAGACTTTGTTAATCAGGCTGACTGAGGGCTACTGCAAGCAGATAGCCCAAATGTCATGACTGCAACAGCGAATACACTCGAATATCTACATTTATGGTAAGTGTACACAACTGTACTTTACCTTCCCTCAGTAAGCAAGTGATGGATGTCATTCTGAAGGCAAGGAGGCCTAGTACTAGAAAATCCTATGCAGAAAAATGGAAAAGATTCTGTTCCTGGAGCCAAACTCAGGGACTGGGCAGCAGCACCCAATTTACCTCATATTCTTCAATACTTAACTGCAATGCTTCACAAGGGCCTTTCCTTTTCTTCCATCAAAATTCATGCCTCAGCCATTTCAGCTCATTACAATACAGAGCCACCACTCCTCTCTCATCCACTGCTGAAGCAATTCCTCAGAGGGGCCAAAAACTTAAGACCACCCATGAGAGCCCCTACTCCTGCCTGGGACCTTAACTTTGTATTGGAAAAGCTCACACTACCTCCCTTTGAGCCAGCTGCAAATGCAGAGTTGAAATTCCTTTCTTGGGAAACAGCCTTTCTTCTAGCCATCACTTCAGCAAGAAGGGTGTCTACATTACAGTCCGTCATGGCAGTGGAGCCTTTCATCATATTTCATGCGGACAGGGTGTCCCTCAGGACCAATCCCTCCTTCATGCCCAAGATGGTATCCAGTGTGGCCCTTAATCAGTCCATTCATTTGCCAACCTTCTTTTCTAATCCACAGAACAAAGGGGAATGAATACTGCACTCCTTGGATGTGCACATACAACTTAGATTTTATTTGGACAGGACTAAGGCTCTCAGTAAAACTGAACAGCTGCTGGTTGCATTTACTGCAGGGGCAGAGGGGAAGGCCATTTCAAAGCAAACCATTTCTAAGTGGATAGGCCATTGCATTAATTTCTGCTATAAGCACCATGGAAAACCTATCCCACAGGGGATAAGACCATATTCAACCAGGGCTGCAGCTACCTCTACAGCCTTTCTCAGAGGTGTCCCTACCAGGGACATCCTAGAAGCTGCTACCTGGAGTTTTGTACATACCTTCACCAAGCATTACCACTTGCCAATTTTCTCTAAATCCAAAGCTGGCTTTGCCACTGCAGTCTTGCAGGGCCTTATAGGTTCATAGGTTCATACTAGGCTATCTGCCCTAGGGCATTTACAAGCCTAGCCAGAGTGTGTTTGGCTTTCGCCACCCATTTTAAAATGAATTTTGCTATGCCCTTTTTTGAGGTTAATATACTGTGCCTCTGTCTAACAGTGACACAGAAGTGATACCCGGAGTAAATCTACGATCTCCCATCCACTCATCAAGATTCCTCTTGAAGAGAGTCAATGAGGGACTCTGCCTAACCTGGACTGGGATTTTATTCCAGATTGAAGGGAGCCTCTGGGTTATGAATCTGTCCCTCCAGCATGTCCTATTTATTTCAGTGCTGAGGTTCAAGTCTCTCGAGCGCATAGCTCGATGGGATTTGGATTTTCTGAGGTGCAGCATGTCCATTAATTCCGGGTTGG
Organism: Protopterus annectens; assembly: GCF_019279795.1. Taxonomy (NCBI): domain Eukaryota; kingdom Metazoa; phylum Chordata; order Ceratodontiformes; family Protopteridae; genus Protopterus; species Protopterus annectens. Next base: position 644,945,358 of record NC_056733.1, read on the forward strand.
ACATGGCTTTATACGTCGGGCACAGATTGCCTCCGAGCAGGCGGTATGCCACTGAGTAGAGCTGGAGTTTCTTTAACCGGGCAGCATATGGCATCTGTTTGAGCCCTTTGATCCTCTTGGTGAGGTACTTTTGGGGTCTTTACAGTTGCTGCAGGTGTCTGGTAAGGTACATCCCAAAAGGGGCATTGTACTCAATTATGGGCCTGATGAGGGATGAGTAAAACGATGACCTCCCCTGATCTAGATGTGAACCCCTTCATGATTAGGTGGGCTATATAAAATGTTTTTCTAACCACTTTGGCCACGTGGTTGTCGAATGAGAGATTGCTATCAACTTGGGTCCCCGGGTTCCTAATTACTTCTTCTGTACTTAATGGATTACCATCTATGTGGTAATTTGTGGGCACTTTGTTTTTGCCGAAGGGGATGACTATACACTTTTTGGCGTTTAGCTTGAGGCCATGGCTCTGGCACCAGTTGTCTGTTTCTATGAGGCCCTTTTGTAGGATGCTTGTGTCAGCTGGAGAGTCGATTATGGCGCCCAGTTTGCAGTCATCTGCAAACCTGGTCAGCCACAGTCCTTCCATGTTGGCCTGTACCTCCGAGAAATATATACCAAACAAGAGAGGTCCCAGGACTGAGCCTTGTGGGATGCCACTTGTAACTGGTTTGGAGTCTGACATGGCTCCAGCAATTCTAACCATGTGAGTTCTGTCCTTGAGCCAGTTTGCAACCCATCTAGTGACATAGGGGTTTATATTTAAGCTGCTGAGCTTATCTATAATGCCCGAGTGGGGTATTGTATCGAAGGCTTTTGTGAGGTCTAGGTAGGCTGTGTGGACCACTTTCCCCTCGTCAATGGCCTTGGTGACTGTTTCAAAGAAATCGACCAGGTTTAAGAGGCAGGATCTGCCCTTAACAAAGCCGAACTGGGTAGGATCCAGTGTCTTTAGGTCCCCAATATCTTTATTTATGAGGTCCATGATGATCCTTTCCATAGTTTTGCAGGCCAAGCCAGTCTGGATTATGGGGCGATAGTTTCCAGGATCCGTTGAGGCACCACCTTTGTGGAGAGGGACCACTGTTGCTGTACGCCACTCTTTGGGTACATATCCTGTAGTAAGGCAGAGATTGAACAGTAGTTTTATGTTTGGGTTTAGTTCTTCTTGGAGTTCATGTAGGACTCAGCCCGGGACACCGTCTGGTCCCATTGATGCTGTGTTTTTTGCTTTGGAGAGGGCGGCTCTTACCTGAGCATCTGAGATGTCAGGGGGGGGGTAGCACTCTGCTGGGATAGATATTTGCCCTTTTGGTGGGGAAGGGGGGGAGAAGTTTGCGCTGAACCTGTCAGCTAGGATGTTGGCAATGTCTGTGGGTTCGGTGTATTTTTTGTAATTTTGGACTAATTCTGAGCATATCTGGGAATTCCCACCCAGGTTCCTAACATAACTAAAGAAAGCCTTGTGATTATCCTTGGTGTCCTGTGCAATTTTTCTCTCGAAGCTGGCCTTAGACGATTTTATGAGTGCCCGCAGTTTTTTGCTAATACTGATCAGAGATACCTTCCCTTCTTGGGATTTTGCTCTATCATGTAGTAGCTTCCTCCTTCTGTTGTATAGTTTATTTATGGCTGGGGTCCACCAGACAGGATGCTTGCCTTTGGAGGATTTGGAGGATTGGGTCTTGGTTTTGTTTGGGATTACATGATCCATGCATTCCTGAAGGTGTTCATAGAATGCGTTTATAAAGGATTCTGCGATCGGTCTGGGCTGTATTTTCCACAGGCCCGGGGGCTATGAAGGATTCCACCTCGGTTTTGAGGAGTGTGAAATTTGCTTTAGAGAAGTTTTTCACTGTGGTTTTCTGGGCAGGGGCTGGGGTCGGGATGTGAATATCTAGTGAGATTAGTTTATGGTCTGATCTTACCAGTGAGGGATACACTTCTGGTCTGGAGCATAGAGTCCCCATGTTGGTGATGATCAGGTCCAGTATGTTTTTTCCCTTGTGGGAGTGGTAACAAGTTGTTCCATAGCATTTGAGTTTATAAATTCTAGGAACCTTTGGGCTAGGGTGTTGGAGCTAGAGTAATGCTCCCAGTCTATGTTTGGGTAGTTGAAGTCACCCAATATAATGGTTTTTGGCGAGACCTTCATATTTTCCAGTGTTCTCAGGAAGGCCGAGTGGGGTTCCTGGGTTTGGGAGGGTGGTCTGTAGCAGGCTATAAACTGGAAGGCAGTTTTACCCACTGTTAGTTGCACATGGATAGTCTCTGATGCTTCGTGCTGTGCCACCAACCTGGAGGTGTGGGTATCTTTGATGAATATTGATACTCCCCCTCCTTTTGTGGTTCGGTCCAAGTTTTGGGGCCGAAAAACATAGTATGAGGTATAACCTGGTAGTGCTGGGGTGCTCTCTGGAGCCTTGAACCAGGTTTCTGTTACTGCACAGATATCTATATTCTCCATGCTAAGGAGAGTTTCGAGTGTGTGCATCTTGAGGTTTAGACTTCTGGCATTGAGTATGCCTTATAGGCATTATAGCTGGTCCTAATGCTATATAATTACCTCCCCCCATCCTTAGCTTTGGGAATCTACCCAAATGTGATGACTGCAACAGTGAAACATGAAGAACATAGTACAGTTGTGTACACTTACCATAAATGTAGATGTTCAAGTGTATTCACTGTTGCTGTCCTGGTTTCCCTCCCTCCAGCCCCCTGACTTCTATTGACTATACCTCTATTCTTGTGTACTATGCTTAAAGCTTTTTGGTGTGTTTGCTTTTTTGTTGGAGGTGTAACCTTGTATATAATTGCTTCCCATTATGGTGGCACGTGACATCTGGGGCAAGAAAAACTGATGTAATGGCATCGGTTGCATGCTTTATACCCCTGACTAGCTGACATCATGGAAGATGAGACAGCAAACCGACGCAGGACCCAAGACACTGATAATCAATCCAACTGAGGGCTACTGCAAGCAGATAATCTAAATGTGATTACTGCAACAGTGAATACACTTGAACATCTACATTTATGGTAAGTGTACACAGCTGTACTTTCTCCATTATCTACCTGAATTTTTGCTTCATGTTTAGCATACATATCTCTTAAGCTTTACCTTTCAGCCATATCTGCCTGCCTTTAGAACCCCTGCTGATCTCCAGACTTCCAGTCAAGGCTGCTCCTTAGGAGTATCATACATCAGTTCCCACAGAAGAAGTATAACGCCTGTGTTATGTGTAAAAAGCTATCATTCCCTCCCCTTGAAAGAGTTGTGTCTATACGCTTAAAATTCCTGACTTAAAAAACTGTACTCCTAATAGCAGTTACTTCACCTAGAAGCATCTCAATACATCATGCTGTGAAACGCAGTGGGTGGTACCTGATACTCCATAAAGGTAGATTAACCTTGTGCACTAGCTTCTGTTTTAAGTCCGTGATTATTACTGAAATGACCCTATAACACGTTGTCGAGCTTTATACTTTTCCCTTAAACTCAGAACAAAGGAGAGAGGATTTTGCACTCCCATAGAAGTAGGTAGATAATTGAAATGCTACTTGGAAAACATAACTTTTCTCTGTCCTTTGCAGAGAACAAACAAGAGCCTCCTATGACAAAACAGGACTTTCCAAATGGATAGCACATTGTGTTAACTTCTGTTGCAAAAGTCATGGCAAGACTGCGTGGTAAGATGGGGCAACCTGCTGAACAATGATAGCAGTAGATGTCTCTTTCTTTCTCAGAGATTAGCCCTTGGAAGAGATTATTCCTGTCATGCCCTGCATTTTCAAAGCGCTAGAATAGTTGCCCAACCAAGACAGACTGAAACAAGGGATGTCCTTCAAGCTAGAAGCACAAGGTCAGACCCTGACCGTCGTAGATGCTTCAGTTCTAACTTGTGTAACACATTCAAGGAATCTGAGAATTCAAGGTTTTTGGGATGCAGCCTAAAGGAAGAAGATTTTTCAAGCAGGTCAGTAGTGGATCCACATGTTTGGATATTCCAAAGAGATGATGTTCTTCGTCTTCCATTGCTGCAGTCCTGACTATTGGGTATAGTCCGCGTCCAGTCGGCCCGAATACCAGAGTATAAGGCTGACGTCGGTCAGGGCGCATTAGACTGACGTCAGTACGTCAGGGTACTAATGCGCATGACCGACGTCATATCCTCAGTCTTTTTTGCCGCATGGTCCGATGCAGAAGCAGTTTTGCGAGTGCAGGTTGGCGTACTGAAATATTTCAAACCGGAGTTTCAGACCAAACAGAGTTGGCTAAGTACCCGTTGGGGAACATTTTGGTTTATTCTTGCCTCAGTATTTTACCGGATGTCAGAAAAAGTGAATAACTGTATTTCTTGTGGGAAACAGATACCGCATAGGGATTATCATACCTTGTGTATACCTTGCTTAGGGCCTGAGCACGACGTTGTTGGTTGCCGCTCTTGTGCTAGATTTAACAAACGCACTATTAAGAGGAGGTTAGACTGTGCCAGGTTAGTGTTTGGGAAACGTTGTAATTATAAAATGCCGCCGGATGCTCCGCGCCCGCTTCTCCAAGAAGCGCAAGGATAAAACAGTGAAGCCTAGGGTTGAGGAACCGCAGTCCCGGACGTCGGTTCTTTAGAAGGCTCAGTGGAGCCGGAGGTTTTGCCAGGAGTTTCCATGGAGTCCCAGGCAGAAACTATACTCTTACAGGATGTGCCTTCTCAGGAGGTAGGCCAGGCTGAGGGGCTTCTCAGGTGACTGTTCTTCCCTCTCTTCCCAAGGTAGTTAGAGCCTCTCCTTCTGTTGCCAAAACTTCTTTAAGAGGTAGGCCTAGTTCAGCTTTACTGGGGGCTTCTCCTAGCATTTCGGGTTCTGTACCTAAGAAACATATGCTTAAAATGGCAGAAGATTTGATTACTATGATTAGGGGTTCTATGCCCCCGCCTGATAAGAGGCCTAGGGTGGAACCGGAGTTTGATAGTTTTGAACAGTGTTCAGAGGCTTCAGAATCTTCTGTGGAAGAGATGCAGGAGTATCCCACTTATTCTGATTCTGATGTGGATGATTCCACTCCTACAGCTTCTCCGCCTGAGGATTTCTCATTTTCAGAGACTTTGCATTCCATGAGGGAGCACTTTAAATGGGAAGGCCAGGATTACTCCGATTCCAGGAAAAGGCTTAGGAGTTCTTGTTTTACCCCAGCATAGGCCTTTAGCTATTCCTCCTGTGTTGAATGTGGTGGAAGATGTTTTGCAGAGGCTTCCCTGAACCCTGATTCTTTGCCTCCTGCTCCTGTTAAGCCTGATAGGTATTATAGGGTGCCCAAGCTCATAAATATTTGTTTAAGAGTCCTAGGGCGGACCCAGAAACTATTTCTCAAGGGCCTAAGGGTGTAAAGGCCTCTGTGGTTAAAAATCCTGTTCCCACTGTTAAAGAGGCAAGGGCTTTGGATAGGTGGGGAAAGAAAGTGTATACTTCTTCCACTCTAGCCATGAGAGCTTTGAATTGTCAGTTTCACATGCTAAAATATCAGAATTATCTCCTTTCACAATTGAAATCTAAGGTGGATGCTTTGGCGGAAGGTATTGAGTGTAAAGAGTTGCTGGATTTGGTTCATGTGTCTGAACAAGTGGGTAAGCATTCTTTGCAATGTGGTTTTGATGCTGTACAGGCCTCCTCGAGGGTGGCTGCTACCAGTTCTGTTCTTCGCAGGCATGCCTGGTTGAAGGATCAGTATTTAGCTGAGCATGTTAAGACAAGGATTTTGGATGCTCCTTTACAGTCTGATGTGTTGTTTGGATCGCCTGTGGAAGCAGTTTTAAAGAAAATGGAGGACAAAGCTAAGTCTATGCAAACTGTTAAAGATTTTTTGCAGGTGCAGCCACCGAAGTTTAGTAGAAATTGGCCTGCTAAGGGGTGGACATATCCTGCTTATGATTCTCAGTCTAGAGGTAGGTCTAGACGTGGTAGGGGCAGGGCTCAAGGTTCTTTTAGGCCTAGAACAGGGAGTTCACCTGCTCAGACTTCTGGTGAGGGCAGCGGACAGTCCTTTCGTAAACAGACCCAATGACATGTCTTTTTAACTGCCAGCAGATTCACGCTTGGCAGCTCCTTTGGGAGGAAGACTGTCTCTTTTCAAAGAAAATTGGGATTTAATTACTCAAGACAAATGGGTGTTGGATATCATTCACCACGGTTACAGATTTTATTTCCATACAATGCCCCCTTTCAAAGGCATGCCAGACGTTCCTCCTCCACAAAGAAAAGAGGCTCACAAGCAAGTTTCTCAGTTACTTCACATAGGGGCCATTCAGCCAGTCCCTGTATCAGAAAGGGGCCTAGGATTTTATTCTCGCCTGTTCCTTGTACCAAAGAAGGGAAACACGTGGAGACCAATTTTGGATTTATCTATCCTCAACACTTATCTGGACATTCCCAAGTTCAAGATGTTGACGTTACAACAGCTTTTACCTCTGCTGGGCAAAAATCACTGGATGGTAACTTTAGATCTCAAAGAAGCTTACCTTCATGTGCCTATAAGGCTAAGTTGCAGGAAGTATCTGCGGTTTCGAGCTGGAAATTCTCATTATCAGTTCTCTGCATTGCCCTTTGGCTTATCTACTGCCCAGAGTGTTCACAAAGGTTCTGGCTCCAGTAATAGCTTATTTCAGGCTTCAAGGAATTCAAATCTATCCTTACTTGGACGACTGCCTGATTCTGGCTCAAGAAAAGGAAGTTCTTCTACAGCACCTGGAATATGTTATCGCAGTGCTAAGATGCCTAGGGTATTCTGTGAACGAAATAAAGTCCAGTCTAGTACCCTCTCAAGACATGTGCTTTCTGGGTGTGAGACTGAATACAGCAGCCCAGATGGCCTTTTTAACCCCGGACAAACAAAAGAGTCTGTCACTTTACTTCCATCAACTATCTCATCAGTCCGTGCTGACTGCAAGGACAGTCCTTCAAGCATTAGGGTTCATGGCATCTTGTATTCTGGTGCTTCCCAATGCCAAACTGCATATGAGGAAGTTACAATGGTATCTCAAAATGTATGGACACAGCACTGCCAGGATTTGGACACTGTCATTCCAATAATACCTTGCCTTCAAAAAGAATTCTTGTGGTGGGCTCAGGAATGTCACCTAAACAAGGGACTGTCTGTGACCCGCCAGAGGCAAGTCAAATCTTGACGACAGATGCCTCGGACATTGCTTGGGGAGCTCATCTAAATGGAAAGTGGATACAAGACAAGTGGCCTGCCAGACTACAGCATCTACATATCAACATGAAAGAGATGTTAGCAGTCCAGTTTGCATTAATGGCTTTCAAGGAGTTACTTCTTCCAGGGCAGGTGTTGATTCTAACAGACAACACAACTGTCATGTGGTACATCAACAAGCAAGGAGGAACACATTCTTATCCTCTATGCAGGCAAGCAATGATTTTATGGGAGACTGCGCTAAGCCTGCAACTAACTCTTCAGGCAAGGTTTCTGCCAGGAGCACAGAACTCCTTAGCAGATGTGTTAAGCAGACAAATCATGGATCCCCACGAGTGGAAACTGGATCTTCATGTATTTCAGAAACTGACAGTGTCATGGGGAACTCCAGACATAGATCTGTTCGCTTCTCCACTAAACCACCAGCTGCCAAAGTATTGCACAAAGGGGTTTCATCACACAGCTTGGAAAGTGGATGCTCTGTCTTTCAGTTGGAAAAACCTTCATGTGTATGCCTTTCCACCTCTACCTCTTCTTCCAAAGGTACTGTTAAAGGTCAGACAAGACAGGCCAAGGATGATTTTGATAGCTCCAGATTGGCCTCGACAACACTGGTACCCTCTACTACGGAGTCTGGTACAGAAGCCTCCATGGCCTTTACCTCTGATTCCTCATCTATTATCTCAGAAGGACGGTCATCTGCTCAATGTCAAGCTACACTCTCTTCATCTAACAGCTTGGCATATTCTGTGTTGAAACACAGCAGGTCTCAACTTCCTCAACAAGTTTTAAATGTGATTATGGAAGCTAGAAGACCTAGTACAAGGAAAGTGTATGCAGAAAAATGGAAGAGATTTTTATTTTGGAGTACAGCAAAGAATTTGGAGATTTCTGAGCCTAATTTGAGTGTGGCTCTTCAATATCTTACTGAATTACTGGACAAAGGTTTGTCCTTCTCTTCCATAAAGATTCATGCTGCAGCAATTTCAGCTCACTATGATTGTGACCCACCTATGTTTTCGCATCCTTTGTTCAAGCAGTTTCTTAGAGGGGCAAAGAATATAAGACCCCACGTAGAGCTCCTACTCCTGCTTGGGATCTCAATTTTGTGTTGGAAAAACTTACTCTACAACCTTTTGAGCCTGCAGCTACTGCTGAATTGAAATACTTGTCATGGAAGACTGCTTTTCTGTTGGCTATTACTTCTGCAAGAAGGGTGTCTGAGTTGCAGGCCCTTATGGCAGTAGAGCCCTTTTGATTTTCCATAAGGATAGGGTATCATTACGCACTAATCCTTCTTTTATGCCTAAGGTGGTTTCTAGTGTGGCTTTAAACCAAACTATTCATTTGCCTACGTTTTTGCAGACCCTCAAAATAAAGGGGAAAAGATTTTGCACACTTTAGATGTACACAGGCAATTCGCTATTATTTAAGCAGGACTAAGGATTTTAGGCAGTCTCAGCAGTTGTTTGTTTCTTTTGCTTTGAGTTCTCAGGGCAAGCCTGTGTCAAAACAAACTATTTCTAGGTGGATTGGCTTTTGCATTGCATTTTGTTATTCCCATCATGGCAAGGAGATTCCAGCTGGGATTAGGCCTCATTCCACTAGGGCTACTGCCACTTCAACAGCATTTCTAAGGGGTGGCTACTAAGGATATTTTGGAAGCAGCTACTTGGAGTTCAGTGCATACTTTCTCTAAGCATTATCACCTTCCTATCTACTCTAAGTCTAGGGCTGGTTTTGCCACAGCTGTTTTGCAAGGCATGTTGTCAGCTCCTACTTCTTTATAATTTGCCAGCCTCCCTTACCTCTGCTTTGGGATTCTACCCAATAGTCAGGACTGCAGCAATGGAAGACGAAGAACATAGTACAGTTTTGTACCTACCATAAATGTAGATGTTCGAGGATTCCATTGCTGCAGTCCAATTTACCCTCCCTCCTTCCCTCTGTATTTAGGGGTGGTTGTGTAGGTGAGTTTACATGTTTCTATTTTTGTATATATTGTTGTATATATTGTACATGTTTTTGGTGCAGGTTTTTTGGGACTTGTCTTTTTAGGGTCTTCTGACATCTGGGGCAAGAAAAGACTGAGGATATGACGTCGGTCATGCGCATTAGTACCCTGACGTACTGACGTCAGTCTAATGCGCCCTGACCGACGTCAGCCTTATACTCTGGTATTCGGGCCGACTGGACGCGGACTATACCCAATAGTCAGGACTGCAGCAATGGAATCCTCGAACATCTACATTTATGGTAGGTACAAAACTGTACTTTTTCATTCATTTGGTAGACAGATCAAAGCGGTCCTACTGACACACCCGTCTGCACATCAAATAGCTGAAATAGTTCTGCTTGAGAGCACCACACAGTGGTTTGGACAGTGGATTCCCCTTCATATGGGCAGATGTTCTTCATAATCAGTGCCACAGTACTGATCCTTGAGTTTTTCTGCAATGCAAAAGCCTGTGACCAGGCCAATTTTATAAAGTCTTATCATCCCGAGCAACGGACATCTGATAGCCAGTGTTCGGACATCAGGGTATAAGAGGGGCGTCCATTGGTAACATCTTTAGATATTGTTTGTGTTTCACTGTTGCAGTCATCATATTTGGGTTATCCCTGCCAGGGTAGCCCTCGGCTGGCCCAAATACCAAAGGCTTAGTATTTCTGCGTCGGTTGCTTTCGCTTCAGGACTGACGTCAGGTCGTCAGTGCTATAAAGTAAGGCAGCTGATGCCATTACCCCGGTCTTTCTTGCCGCGGAGCCCAAAGCAGAAGCAATTCGCACGAATGCTGGTCGGCTGCTACCTGAGTTTCATCATCCGAATTGAAGCTGAAGTCTTCTAAAGCTAAGTACCCCGTTGGGGGTCCTTTTTTTCTTGCACTAACCGATGTCAGAAAAAGTTAACAATTGTCTCGCCTGTGGAAAGCAAATACCTCACCGAGACTTTCATTCTTACTGCATCACTTGCTTAGGCCCAGACCATGACGTCCTACGATGTCGTCTTTGTGCTTTATTCAATGCCAGAACTATCCATCGTCGGGCCCTTATTGTAGCTAGATATTTTTGCTTACTATCCTCGAATTCCAATATGGCTTCGGTAAGCCATCCGACAGCAGATCTTCTGAAAAAACGTAAAGATAAAGACAGAGATAGACCACACAGGTCCAACCCTACCGACGACGCTTCCGTTAAGCTAGTCATCAGTTCTCTGGTCCTCAGTGAGGTGCTTTTGCAGCCCCTGATGCCCACTTCTGTGGATTTGCAGGCTGCTATTGAGACCCTTTCGAAGTCCGGTATGCCACAAAACTCTTCTTCGACTAAGGATCCTGCGGTTGTCTCTCCCTCTGATGCGTCCAGAGCTGCTGAGCAGGCACCGGTTTCTGAGGAAGTACTTCGCACTACCGATTCTCGACACAAACCGATGACTTCTTTTTATGTCTACCGTTCTTTTGAAAACTACCGAGTTTAAGGCCCAGGGTACGAACCACACCCAAGAAACCGACGACCCAATCTCAGGCACCTGCTTCCTTGCCTCATTCTCAAATGCTTAAAATGGTGGAAGACTTTATCATGCTGATCAGGGGAAGCCAAGCTACCCCTTTCAAAAGAAAAAGAGCTCTGTCCTCAGTAGTTTTGTCTGAACAGGAGTCTAATGACTCTGATGCATCTGAATATGAAGACATGTAACCTCTCTGTGTTTGAGGATTCTGATGTAGAGGATTCCATTCCTTCAGCCTCTCCACCCGAGGACTTTTCATTTGGGGAAACCCTTTCATACCTTATGGGAGCATTTCCAATGGGAATGTCAGGACTGTCCTTAGTCTAAAAAGAGACTCAGGGAATTCTTAGATCTTCCACATCACAGACCCCCGGACATTCCCCCAGTCCTGGATGTTGTGGACAATATTTTCCTGGAATCCAGTTTGACTCCTGACACCCTCCCTCCTGCACCCAGAAAACCTGACTGGTATTATAGAGCCCCTGACCCTCTCAAATTTCTTTTCAAAACTCCTACTGCTGACCCTGAGGTAATTTCTCAAGGGCCTAAAGGAATTAAATAAACCTCTGCTAAGAATCCCACCCCCTCAGATAGGGATTCCCGAACACTAGACAGATGGGGTAAAAAAGTATACACCTCTGCCACTCTTACTGTCAGGGCACTAAATTGCAAGTTCCATATACTAAAATTTCAGCAATATACCATGGAACTCCTCAAACAAAGTGTCTTCCTTTCCTGCTTGTGCAGAATCTAGAGAGTTACAAGAGTTAATGCATTCTGCAAGTCAAGTGACTAAGCACACCTTACACTGTGGTTTTGATGCCCTAGAAGGTTTTTGCAGGGCAGCAGTCACCGGTTCTGTCCTTAGAAGGCATGCATGGCTTAAGGAACAGCCCTTGCCAAACCATGTTAAATCTAAATTATTGAATGCACCCTTGCACAAAGACAACTTATTTGGCACTAAGGCAGAGGAGGTCTTAAAAAGATGGAAGAAAAAGCTAAATCTATGCAGACAGTTAAGGATTTCTTACAGGTTCAGCCACCCAGGTTCAGCAGGCATTGCCCCTCCAAACACTGATCCTTTCCTGCTCCCACCAGGTCAGTCCAGCCCAGACCCCGGGGAAGCAGACCCCCCAGACAGCAGGACAAGGAATGCAGAGATCAAAACAGTGGAATTTCTCCACTTCAAAACTAGGGAGTTCTAAACCATCCCCTCATGGTAGGAACTCACAATGACTCTCCCACCCTACCCCCTCCCTCTGCCCACATTCACTTACCCCTGGAAGGAAAAAGCTCCTTTCACACAAAAACAAGTCCTTTCTCTACTCTCTTTGAGGGCAATAGAGCACGTTCCTGCAAAACAGAAAGGCCAAGGTTTCTACTCCAGACTTTTTCTGGTACCCAGAAAAGAGGGCACCTGGCACCCCATCCTTGATGTATCCATTCTAAACACCTTCCTGGTGATAACAAAATTCAAAATGCCCACCCTCCAGCAACTGCTACCCATGCTCTCCAAGGATGCTTGGCAAGCCACCCTAGACCTAAAAGGGGCCTACCTCCACATTCCTGTCAGGGATTCATGCAGGAAATATCTGCGTTTCAGGGCAGGATCTCTGCACTTTCAGTTCTCTGCACTTCCCTTTGGCTTATCTACTGCTGCCTGAGTTTTCACAAAATGTCTGGCTCCCGCCATTGCCTTTTACAGACAAAGGAATATCCAAATTTACCCATACTTAGATGACTGCCCAATTCAGGCAGACAGGAAAAGCTGCCCAAGCACCTGACCTTTGTAAAGTCCCTACTGTCCATCCTAGGGTACACTATCAGTGTAAAGAAATCCAAGCTAGTACCCACCCAAAGGATTATATTCCTGGGAGCAAGCCTGGGCACAGCATCCCAGATGGCATTCCTTACACCAGAAAAGGAAACTTATTTGACAGCCTACTCTCAACTAGCCACCAGACCCCAGTTATCTGCAAGGAAAATCCTGCAAGCTCTGGGGTTCATGGCATCTTGCATTCTACTCATTCCATATGCCAGACTGCATATGAGGAAACTTCACTGTACCTAAAAAGCCTATGGTGTCAATACTCTCAAGACCTGGAAACTCTTATACCAATGTTACCTTGCCTAAGGAAAGATTTTCTCTGGTGGGCAGCAGCGTGCTCCCACAACAATGGACTACCTTTCTCACCACCCTGCCACCCAGACCCTCACCACAGAAGCATCAGACTATGCCTGTGGTGCACATCTGGATGGCAGATGCATACAGGGCCAATGGAGCCCATAGCAAATCCATCTGCACATCGACCACAAAGAGATGCTAGCTGTCCAGCAAGCATTGACTGCTTTCAGCCCCCTTCTCTCCCCAGGGGCTCTTCCAGTCAAAACAGACAACACCACTGTGTTGTGGTATATCAAGGGGGACTCCCTCCTACCCTCTATGCAGGCTGGCTGTGAGCCTTTGGCACACAGCCTCTGCCATGCAACTCTACCTGTTAGCACAATTCCTGCCAGGTTCTCTAAACTAAATGGCAGACCACTTAAGCATAAATCTTCTGGACCCACACAAGTGGCAACTAGACAAAAGAACCTTCACCCTAATAACTCAGAAATGGGGCACCCGGAAGGGTCGACCTCTTTGCCTCCCACACCAACCATCAACTCAGCAATTTCTGCACCAGAGAGCATCACTGCATGGCTTGGAAAGTGGATGCCATATCCTTCCACTGAGTCAATTTATCGGTCTATTCCTTTTCCTCCACTACCTCTCATCACCAGGGTACTGCTCAAAATAAGGGAGGAAAAAACAAGGACAATTCTTATCGCTCCAGGCAGGCCTTGCCAGCATTGGTACCCAATGCTGCCCAGCTTGTCCCCACTGCCACCATGGCATCTCACTCAGACTCCAACCCTCTTGACCCAAAGGGAAGGAGAATTCATGCATCCCCAATTGCATACCCTCAATTTGGCAGCCTGGCTTATTCCCTGACCACTAACCAATCTGTCAACCTCAGTAAACAGGTTCTAGATGTTATACATGAGGCCAGACGCCCTAGCACTAGAAAGTCTTATGCTGACAAATGGAAAAGGTTGTACACCTGTGTTCAGGCTAAGGGAGCCGATATGGCACAGCCCTCCTACCGCTCATCCTGGATTACCTAGCTGACCTGCTACACAGTGTTGTCTCCTATGTTCTTCGTGTTTCACTGTTGCAGTCATTACATTTGGGTAATCTGCTGTCAGGTTGCCCTCAGTCGGCCTGATTAACAAAGTCTTGGGTCCTGCGTCGGTTGCTGTCCCTTCATCCATGACGTCATGTTGTCAGGGGTATAAAACATGCATCCGACACCATTACATCAGTCTTTCTTGCCGTGTGATGCCCGAAGCAGAAGCAGTTCACAATTGCCAGTTGGCCGACTCCAGACATTTTAGTTTTCGAGTTTCAGAACCAGAGTCTTCAACTTAAAGCTAAGTACCCCGTTGGGGAAACTTTTTCTTGCTCCTTACCGATGTCAGTAAAAGTTAATAATTGAATTACTTGTGGAAAGCAAATACCTCACAAAGATTTTAATTCGTACTGTATTCCTTGCCTAGGCCCTGACCATGACGTACCTTGCTGTCGGTTTTGTGCTTTATTTAATCAGCACACTATCTGTCATCGGTACATTTTTGCCTCTAAGTATTTCGGTTCTCGGTTTAATTATCCAGAAATGTCGTTGGTTAGCCTTCCGACTACCGGGATTCCAAAAAAATGCAAAGATAAAGACAGAGACAGGCAGCCAAGGTCCAAAACTGCCGCCGACGCTTCTCCTAAGTCAGTCGCCAGTTCACCGGTACTCATTGAGGCGCTTTCGTAGCCCCTGAATACCCACTACTTCTGATTCGCAGGCCTCTACTGAGACCCATTTAGAGTCCGGTATGCCGCAAAAGGCTTCACCTATGGAACTCGCAGATGTCTCCACATTGGATGGGTCCGGAGCCGCTGTGCAGACACCGGCTTCTAAGGATGTATTCAGACATACAGACTTGCATATTAAATCGACTCCACCTTCATTACCTTAGCCTAAATCTTGATCTATGTCTAAAACCGACGCCCAGGCCACATGTTCAGGCCCCTATGCCTAAAAAACAAGTGATCAAAATGGCTGAAGATCTAATTACTCTAATCAGGGGTAGTCAAACCCCCCCCCCCCCCCCCAAGAGGCCTAGGGCTGAGCTTGATTATGAATCTTCTGATCAGGTTTCTGTTTCTTCTGACTCTTCTAATGACCTGGATTTGTCCATACCTACTTATGAGGATTCTGATGCAGAGGATTCCATTCCCTCTGCTTCCCCTCCTGAGGATTTTTCCTTTGGGGAAACTTTACATACCTTAAGGGAGCATTTCCACTGGGAAAGTCAGGAATTTTCTGATTATAAAAAGAGGCTTATGGATTTCCTCCTTCTACCTCAGCATAGGCCCTTGGCTATACCTTGTGTTCTAGACATTGTTTATGATGTGTTTTCAGAATCCAGTATGGCCCCTGATTCCCTGCCTCCGGCTCATAGTAAACCTGACAGATACTACAGGGTTCCTGAGTCCCACAGGTTCTTTTTCCAAAATCCTGCTGCAGATCCAGAAACCATTTCTCAGGGGCCCAAGGGCATTAAGGCTTCTACTGCTAAAAATCCTACCCCTTCTGATAGAGACTCCAGGGTGCTGGATAGATGGGGTAAGAAGGTTTATACTTCTGCAACTTTGGCAATCCGGGCTTTAAATTGCCAATTTCATATGTTAAAATATCAACAGCATATTATTGGACTGCTTAAACAGAAATGATGTTGATTCCTGACTGTGTGGAAAATAAAGATTTACAGGATTTATTGCATTCTGCTGAACAAGTTGGAAAACATACTTTGCAATGTGGTTTCGATTCTTTAGAGGCCTACTGCAGGGCTGCTGTTACTGGGTCTGTGCTTAGAAGGCATGCTTGGCTTAAGGAGCAGTCTTTGCCTGATCATGTTAAAGCGAAATTGTTGGATGCACCTTTAAATCAGGACCGTCTGTTTGGCAATAAGGCTGAAGAAGTTCTAAAAAAGATGGAAGATAAAGCTAAATCTATGCAAACTGTTAAAGATTTCTTACAAGTGCAACCTCCAAGATTTAGTAGGCACTGGCCTGCTAAGAATTGGTCTTTTCCAGCTCCTTCCAGATCCTCTCAAGCCAAACCCAGACATAAAAGCACCAGGTTTCAGTCCCAGGGGACTCTCAGAACTAAGCAATGGGGGAGCTTCCACTTCCAAATCTGGAAATAACAAGACAACCCCATATGGTAAGCAGTCTCAATGACTTCCTTTTAAAATTACCAAGCACTTACTTTTTAGCTGCCCCTTTGGGTGGAAGAGTGCTCTTCATGCAAAGAATTGGGAACTCATAACCCAGGACAAATGGGTTTTAAATATAGTGTCCCAGGGATACAGATTTCATTTCCACACATTGCCAACACCAAACGGGTGGCCAGACCTGCCCCCAAATCAGTGGGCAGAGACTCAAAAACAAGTACTTTCCCTCTTAAACATGGGGGCTATTCAGCCAGTACCAGAAGAGGAAAAGGGACAAGGTTTCTATTTCAGGCTTTTACTGGTACCCAGAAAAGACAAATCATGGTGTCCAATTCTGGATCTGTCTACACCTTTCTGGACATTCCAAAATTAAAGATGCTGACTCTTCACCAGTTACTTCCTATGCTAGGCAAAGATGCCTGGTTGGCAACTCTAGATTTAAAAGAAGCATACCTGCACATCCCAATCAGGGAATCTTGCAGAAGATAACTACGCTTCAAAGCAGGCTACTTGCATTATCAGTTCTCTGCGCTGCCCTTTGGCTTGTGTACTGCGCCCAGGGTATTCACAAAGTGCCTGGCTCCAGTTATTGCATTTTGCAGGCAAATAAATATTCAAATATATCCATACCTGGACGATTGTCTAATTCAGGCAGAAAACCAGGGCATACTTCTAAATCATTTGGCGTTTATAAAAAGGGTTCTAACTTGTCTGGGGTACACCATAAACGAAAAGAAATCACAACTGGTACCCTTTCAACAGATTACATTCCTGGGTGCAAGCTTGAATACAACTGTCCAGATTGCTTTCCTCATGCCAGAGAAGCAAATTCATTTGGTAACTTACTTCAAACAAGTGGCCACAAAAACCTTGCTATCTGCAAGACAAATACTGCAAGCCTTGGGGTTCATGGCCTCCTGCATTCTTCTAATTCCATATGCAAGACTGCATGTGAGGAAACTACAGTGGTACTTAAAAAGTCTATGGAGTCAACATTGTCACAGCCTGGAAACAATGATTCCTATCATACCTTGCCTACGCCTGAAATTCCTGTGGTGGGCAGAGGCCTTCCACCAAAACAAGGGACTGCCATTCACACTACCCCCTGCTGCCCAAACCCTAACTACAGATGCAACAGACTATGCATGGGGGGCTCACCTGGCAGTGAAGTGCATTCAGGGCAAATGGAACCCAAATCAAATGCACCTACATATCAATCAAAAAGAAATGCTATCTGTACAGAATGGTCTGACAGCCTTCAAAGACTATTCTTCCAGGACAATTAATCGTAAAGACGGACAATACCATGGTTATGTGGTACATAAACAAGCAGGGGGGTACACATTCTTACCCCCTCTGTAGACTAGCCATGGCATTGTGGAACACAGCCTTGAGCTACCAAGTGCACCTACAAGCTCAATTCCTGCCAGGAAAATTGAATACACTGGCAGACGGACTAAGCAGAAATCTCATGGACCCACACGAGAGGAAACTGGAACCATGGTTTTTCAGCATTTTGACAAGCAAATCATAGATATACATGTAGATCTATTTTCCTCCCCCCAGAACTAGCAGTTGGACAAGTTTTGCACAAGGACTCCCCACAGAGGAAAGTGGATGCTTTGTCCTTCAGCTAGAAAAACCTATCAGTCTACGCCTTTCCCCCTCTGCCTCTGCTCTCCAAAGTTCTGCTAAAAGTCAAACAGGACAAACCAAGAATTATTTTGATTGCTCCAGACTGGCCACACCAACACTAGTACCCACTCCTGCGCAGTGTGTCACAAATATCTCCATTGCACCTGCCTCAGACCCCTTCCTTTCTGTCTCAGCAGGAGAACCAAATTCTGCACCCTCAGCTTCCAACATTGAACCTTTCAGCCTGGCTAATCAATTAAATTCACCCTTATCATCCCTCAGCAAACCTGTGATGGATGTTATCTTGGAGGCGAGAAGACCTAGTACTAGAAAATCTTATGCTGACAAATGGAAAAGATTCTGTGCCTGGAACCAATCTTTAGGGATGAGCACAGCAGCACCCAATTTACCTCAGATTTTGCAATACTTAACTGAGATGCTTCACAAGGGACTGTCTTTTTCCTCTATTAAAATCCATGCTTCAGCTCACTGTAACACAGAACCACCCCTCTTCTCTCATCCCCTGCTCAGGCAGTATCTCAGAGGGGCAAAGAACTTGAGACCACCCAGGAGAGCTCCTTCCCCTGCCTGGGACCTTAACTTTGTTTTGGAGAAGCTCACTCTGCCTCATTTTGAGCCAGCTGCTACTGCAGACTTAAAATTTCTTTCTTGGAAAACAGCCTTCCTTTTAGCAATCACTTCAGCTAGAAGGATATCTGAATTACAGGCCCTTATGGTAGTGGAGCCTTTCATCATCTTTCATGTGGACAGGGTATCTCTGAAGACCAATCCATCCTTCATGCCCAAGGTGGTTTCCAGTGTGGCTCTTAATCAGTCCATTCATTTGCCAACCTTCTTTCCCAATCCACAGAACAAAGGGGAACAGATTCTGCATTCCTTGGATGTGCACAGACAACTTAGATTCTACTTGGACAGGACTAAATCTCGAAGAAAATCTGAACAATTGCTGGTAGGATTTGCTGCAGGGGCAGAGGGAATGGTGATTTCAAAACAAACCATTTCTAAATGGATAAGCCATTGCATTCATTTTTGCTATAAGCACCACGGAAAACCTATCCCCCAGGGGATCAGATCTCACTCCACCAGGCTGCATCTACTTCTGCAGCCTTTCTCAGAGGTGTTCCTACCAGGGATATTCTGCAAGCTGCTACCTGGAGTTCTGTACATACTTTCACCAAGCATTATCATTTACCAATTTTCTCTAAATCCAGAGCTGGCTTTGCCACTGCTGTCTTGCAGGGCCTTATAGCTGGTCCTAATGCTGTATAAACTCCTCCTTCCAATCATAGCTTTGGGAATCTACCCAAATGTAATGACTGCAGCAGTAATACACGAAGAACATACTACAATTGTGTACACTTACCATAAATGTAGATGTTCAACTGTATTCACTGTTGCAGTCCTGGTTACCCTCCCTCCAGCCCCCTAATTTTCTCTGGCTATACCTCTACTTTCTTTTACTATACTTAAAAGCCTTTTTGGTGTATTTGCTTTTGGTTGGAGGTATATTTTTGTGTTTTTAATTTTATTTGCTCCCCATTAGGGGGCACCTGACATCTTGGGCTAGAAAAACTGATGTAATGGTGTCGGATGCATGTTTTATACCCCTGATGACCTGACGTCATGGAAGAAGGGACAGCAACTGACGCAGGACCCAAGACTTAGTTAATCAGGCCGACTGAGGGCAACCTGCCAGCAGATTACCCAAATGTAATGACTGCAACAGTTAATGCACTCGAACATCTACATTTATGATAAGTGTACACAAATGTACTTTTCCTCTATTAAAATTCATGCCTCTGCTATCTCTGCTCATTTCCATACTGAGCAGCCCATTTTCTCACACCCTCTGATCAAACAATTCCTAAGAGGGGCTAGCAACTTGAGGCCACCCAGAAGAGCACCTACCCCAGCTTGGGACCTTAACTTTGTGTTGGAAAAGCTCACCCTGTCACCCTTTGAACCAACATTTTCAACAGAGTTAAAATTTCTCTCCTGGAAGACAGCTTTTCTTCTGGCCATCACTTCAGCCAGAAGAGTCTCTGAGCTACAAGCACTCATGGTTGTGGAGCCTTTCATCTTTTTCCATGCTGACAGGGTTTCACTCAGGATTTAACCCATCCTTCATGCCCAAAGTGGTGTCCATTGTGTCTCTCAACCAATCCATTCATTTTGCCCACCTTTTTCCCTAACCCACAAAACAAGGGGGAAAGGATCCTGCACACACTAGATGTGCACAGGCAACTCAGATTGTATCTAGGCAGGACCAAATCATTCAGAAAGTCTGATCAATTACTGCTTAGCTTTGCTGCAGGGCAGAGGGCAAAGGCGTCTCCAAACAAACAATTTCAAAATGAATAGCACACTGCATCCATTTCTGTTACAAGCAACATGGAAAACCTCCCCCTAAGGGGGTGTAAGGACTCATTCCACCAGAGCAGCCTCCACCTTTGCAGCTTTCCTCAGAGGAGTCCCCACCAGGGACATCCTGGAGGCTGCCACCTGGACATCTGTTCACACTTTCACCAAGCATTACCACCTGCCTATCTTCTCCAAATCGGGGCAGCCTTTGCCTCGGCAGTCTTGCAGGGCATCCTAGCCAGCTCCTAGTCTCCTTGACTGCCTCCACCCTTTTCCTCAGCTTTGGGAATCAACCTAAATGTGATGACTCCAACAGTGAAACACGACTAACATAGTACAGTTGTATACACTTACCAGAAATGTAGATGTTCGAGTGTATTCACTGTTGCAGTTTTGGTTTCCCTCCCTCCATCCCCCTCTTCTTTCGCTCTCTCCTTACAAGGGTCATTTTGGTATTTACTTTCTACTGGTGGGGTTCTTCCACCATAACCTGGCTCCCACCTGGGGGCTCCTGACAGGGCAAGAAAAACTGATGTAATGGCGTCTGCTGCCTTACTTTATACTACTGACGACTTGACTTCAGTCCTGAAGCGACAGCAACTGACGCAGAAATACTAAGCCTCTGGTATTCGGGCCGGCCGAGGGCTACCCTGGCAGGGATAACCCAAATGTGATGACTGAAACAGTGAATACACTCGAACATCTATATTTATGATAAGTGTACACAACTGTACTTTTTTTCTAGCAATGCAGACTTGATGTGCTCATTATACGTACCAGATGTTTGCAGTTCATTAACTGTTTCATTTTTCTCCAGAGTTTTTACAAATGAATTGTGCCCTGTTGGGGAATTTTTTTTCTTTTAATAATGTTCAGAGAAGGTAATAAGTGCTTGAAATGTGGGAAGCAAATCCCACATAAAGACTTTCATTCTTTTTGTCTGTTTTGTTTGGGGCCTCAGCATGACATTTCCAGTTGCCAGAATTGTGCTAGATTTAAAGCTAAGACCCTCAAGTGTAGAGCCAAAGTTTTGTGACACACATGGAGTTCTCAGACCAGATTCCTGCCACTCCTCCACCTTTCTTAACTTCTACTGCTACCTTACCAAAGAAACAAAAACCCAAAAGAAAGGGACTCTGCTGACAATGGTGATCCTTCTGCATTTACATTTAAGTTGATTGATTCTGCTGAGGTGCTTTTGCAGCTCCCCAGGTCTGATGACTTCCAGGCCTGAGCCCTCTAGAGTGCCCCCTTGAGGAGGCCACCATTGCAGTAGGCCACTTGACTTTATCTCCAACATTTACATCGGTTGGGTCTGAGGTCACTCAAAAGGCCATCTTCTGACATCCAAACGTCAATTACCAAGGGAGATGTTTCATCTTCTATGTTTGTTCTGCAGGAACACTCACCATTAATCTGGACTGAGACTGCGGTCACTCGACCATGGCCCGCATTCTCTCTTGCTAAATGGATGCCTAAACTGAAGTCAGTCAGCCTACCTCAGCGTATGTGCAAGTCTTCTGCTATTACTAATTGGGTAGAAGCTCAGGACCTCCTTAAAATTGCCCAGGAATTCATGGCCTTTATGAAATCTATGGAGACCAGCCAGGCACTACAGACTTCCCTTGTACCCTCTCAAACTAAAAGATCCAAGACATGTCTCCTTTTAAGAGGAATCTAATTCTTCAGAATCTTGAGCATCATGCATCCTTATGATCCCTTTGGCAGAATTGGCAAAATTACAAGTGAGGACACTTAAGTGGCTCCTGAACAATGCTCCCAATCCCTGGAAAACCTGCTGTGTCTTCTACTATGTTTGAAATGGAAACTGCTTTGCTGGAAGGATGCCAGCAAACAGAATCCAGGAGCAAATTTCTATGCAGCAGAGACAGACAAGGTCATAACCATAAACAGTTCCTAAGTAGCCTGGGGAGCACACTTTGTACCCATGAAGGTACAATGTGGCTGGACCCCAGAGCAAAAAACTCCACATAAACCAGAAGGCCTTTTTGGCAGTTTTTCTAGTGATGAACGCTTTTTAACTTACTCACTCATAATAAATTAAGTCATTGACTTTTATTAAGAATTCCTATTGGCTGCTTAAGGTCAAAATCATTCTCTGACTGGCACCCTTTCTCTCTCTCTCTCTCTTTGCCAACTGGCTATAATCATAGAACAAAAAGTGGAATCACCATGTCAAAAGCAGAACAGTGGAACGCTGCTTCAACTGTGGTTAGGCATGGCATTGAACTGAATTGATAGAATAACAGGTTTGCATTAGCATTAATTTTCTGAAGGGAATGAAGTCTGAAATGCAAATGTCTGTCATCATTTTTCAAACTTCTGTCTTTAATGATTTGCCACTAATGAACTTGAACCCTTTGTCTCCCCCCCCCCATTATTTATAGCTTTGTTCAGATTTCTTGCTGTACGTAGCTGAGAGGTATGCACGAACTTCTCTGCTGCCAGGGGATCACTCGCTAACGCTCAACCTTCACTCTGTTGTCTCACACACACAGTCTTGTCTGCTGTCATACATGCATTCACTCGCACAAGATCACTGTCACGCTCTTGATCTCTCATACATGTGGTCACTCACATAAGATCGCTGTCACTCTCTGTCTCTCACATGCACAAACTGTTCTGCTTTCATACATGCAATTCACTCACGCACACAGACAAGAAACATACACACACACTTTTTTTCTCTTTTACTTTTTTACACTTGCTAAACGGCTTGCTTAGCAAGTGTAAAATACTAATGTAGTCAATCTCTCTCACTCTCATACACGCCAAAAAAAAATTTCTGTTGCTGCTGTAGTGTAACCTGTTTGACTTTCAGGGTTTCTCTCCACAGCTGTCTTCTCAGATCATGACTTTTGGAAGTATCTCCAGTCTTGTGTGAATCGGCACACAGAAATGTTCTGACAAAATAAATAGAAGGATCATGTAGCAATAGCAGGGTCTTATTGTACTGTACTTCCCTCTGGATCATCCCTTGCTGTCTTAATGGACAGGTTGGGAGGTTGGCCTAATGGTTAAGGTGTTTGCCTCACAAACACAATATTCAGGGTTTGAGTCTTGCAAGGGATAATTGGCTAGGCTTAAAATGCCTTGCAAGGGCAGTTAGCCTAGTACTAATCTATGAATTTATGAATGTTGTCAAAGCTTTGCTTCTCTTCCACAAAGCCACAGTGATCTACTTCTGTCAGTTTTGGCAAAACCTTACCCATTCTGTTAGATAATGCAGACATAAACACTTTATAGTCATGGTTCAGAATTTGGGTTCAAAGGGCATTTACCCTTAGTTGGTAGTATAGCCATCACAGGTTTCTTCTAAGATGCTTGTGCTGTCCCTATTTTAAAATATTGTCTCTTTATTTCCTCCTAACTTCAGATTTCCCGCAGGAGTACTGTCTATTCATGGAGACTTCCTTGTTGCTTGATTATACATTTCCTTTTTTATCTGTTCCGCTCTCATCTTGGGCATTAATTCTTGGGCCTTATCTTCCTCTTACCTTGGCATGTGTAAGTCATCAGTAAATGTTTCCATTTGTATTTTCTTGGTTTTCCCATTTCTCTACTCTGTACAAATTTTCAAAGAATTTCTGAAATATCTCTAAAACTTCTATAGGGTCTCTAGTTATTTTTCTAGTCATAGGATCCCTAAGTTTGGCAACACCCCTTTCTATTTTCTTTTACCCAAGTCATTTTGTTAATAGTTTTTGTGCTCTGGGGTTATCAAAAAATACTTGTTGGACAGAAGATTTCTTAAACTCGTGCATGTTATCTGAACACTTCATTATTTCCCATTTAGCACGCAATTATTTATTTATTTGACATTTGTTAACCGGGATAGTCCATCTGAGCAAAAGCCCTTTTTCAGTGGAGGCCCAGGGAGAAAAGCTCCACAGTACAAGTAAGCAAAAAAATTTACAAAGTTGAAGATGAATACAGTGAAAAATTTACAATAAAACAGTTAAGTAAATGTAGATAAAGCTCCACAGTACAATACAGTTAGAGGCTTTATAACACTGAAGAAAAAAAATCATAGCAAAGAAATATACAATAAAACATTTGAATGAATTTACATAACACATTGGGTTAATCATCATCTTGTTCTGTAAGATGCCTCTGTGTCTGCAATACTTAAAAACATTTGTTAATTCCTTTAAATAATCCCTGTTACTACTTTTCTATATATTTTTCTCTTTCTACCATATTACTACATTCTATTTTCATTGTATCCCACTCCTCTAGTGCTTCTGAAAAAATATATTTCCTTAACAACTCTTGAATCATGTCCACTACCTATTCCTTAATTTCTTCTCTTTTTTAATAGGCAAGTAGGAAAGCAACAGTGTCCCATTTTTACTTGATTACCCTGCATGTTTTTCTTAGTCTTTATTGGTGCATGAAATTAAGTAGTTATTGGCTGTATTTCAAAACGTTCAGTGAAGTATAATTTCTGTCCAGTGTAACACAGTTATTGTACACTGGGAAATAATTTGTAAATTCGGTCTGGAGTTCCTGCTAGCAATTTCACATATTCCATTCCAAGTATTCTAATTTATTTCTTCAGAAGTCTACCCTCTTTTGTTACATTTTCCCTTTTAGGTCCCCCAGTCCATCTTTGCTGTTGCATACTCGCATGCTAATTTTGAAATGTATTTTGTAACATTGCTGTTTGTACCCTAAACTTTTTAATATAATTCAGTATTCTTTGCTTATCACTTGTGACATAGGCAAACTTGCATTTATGTAAATTTAGTCAAACCATATTAACAAATTCAAATTTGCAAACATTGTGCACCCCATACATTGTTGTATATCATATATTCTAAGCAACATTACATACGTTATTCAATTCCTGCCTTCTCGTAAAACACGTTCTTCATCCAAAATATTTTTCTGCATGCATTGTTCCATAATTTAAATTTTGTTCTATGTAGTCTACTATTACCTTTTTTTAAAGATCCCACTTCCTGTTGTTTTATCTCTTTCAATATTCAGTACATCAAGTATTGTTGGTTTAGATTTTGATTTCCATTTTCTAGTAATTACTTTTTGGCAGCCACGAGAATTAATCTTAACACAGTCTTACTATGTGTAGGCAGTTCAGATCCTGTATCCCAGCTCAAAAAATCATTTCCTTAGTTACACTCATTTGCTTGCACAGTATTCCCGACCGTTCTCTGTAGGGATATTTTGAGGTCTGCCAACTCATTATACTCCCAAAACGTGTTCCCAGCTGCCCAGCTGTCTCTTTCTTCCCCTTCATACCTCAACGTTTGCCATGTACCTGAGGAAAAACTCTTTGGAGTTTTCCTGGGGTAAAAAGTACGTATGCAAACACTTCCAAGCAAAAATCCTAGGTGGTTGCATGTTTGGGAGCCTTACATATGTCCTCCCATTGTGTCTTTCTGAATTGCATATTTAATCTTTCTTTCCAATTTTTTCTGACTTCTTCCCATTGATTCCCATAGCTGTTGTGCAATATTTTATATGCCCTACTACTTATTCCTTTTTAACAGTAGCTTCTGTTCCATAGTTAGATAAAAGCTCAACCAGTTGAAGTCTTTCATTTAGTATTCTCCTATCACCTTCTCTTTATCTATACTCTCATATCAATCCCTGATAGGGAAGGCAATTACTAGCCTGCAATGCAAATGCTTTCTTTACCTCTTCCCGTTCTATTACCTTTCCTTCTGTAATTATTTGTTCCTAATACCTTGGTTCCTTTGCCATGTTCCTACAGTAAATTCCAACCAACTTTTGTCTGTTCTCTGTACCTGTAATTTCAGTCTTCTCTATTGGCAGAATCTCCTTTCTCCATTCCCATGTTGGCTTAGTTCTTGGCATACCTTCTGCTACTTTATGAATATAATATTTTGTGTGACTGTTATTCTCCTTAAGCATCTGCATCCAAGTCATAATCTTTCTTTGTTTCTTGAATTATTCCCTGCTTCATAATCATCCCTTTCCACTTTGAATTGTAGCTTTCTGTTTATGTTATACATGAGAGCCTTAACTGTGTAGCTGTAAAGTATCCCTTCAAATCAGATAATCCTAAACCTCTTTGTTCTATTGGGAGGATCAACTTATCCTGACTGACTTTTGCCCTCTTCCACCTCCAAGTAAAATCCTTCAATTCTTTATTAATTACTATCCATAACTTCTCTGGTTGATAAAAATATGCCTGCCTTTGTATAAAACTAAAGGGACCAAAACATTTTTACTTGCTTAATCTTGCTGTCCATATCCATAGTTAAGAGCCTCCTTTTTCTCACTTTTTGTATTATCTTTTTAGTGTCTTCCCTCATGTCCTTAGTTGCCATAACTGAATCACTTTTACTCTACACTCCTATATACTTCATTTTGTCATGTCCCCATAAGTATGGATATTGCTGGATGAATTTATGTTTGGGTCCATAGTTCATACATATAGCCTGTGTTTTATAATCATTAATTTTTATGTCTCGAAAAAACCCAGAACTGTCTCAGTATCTCCTACATCATCAAGAAGACCTTTTCTGGTTCCATCAGGTACAAAATAATATCTGCAAATAAAGCCAACTTTTCTTGAACACCATGTTAAAATCCAACTCTACAACCAAACTGACAAAAATACGAAAAACAGAATGCTGTCAACAACTCAGGTGTGTTAGGAGCCATGTCCTTTCCCCTTCATTCACTGGTCGATGGCATTATTGAGGGAAATTTCAATCCTGCGTGTAAGTTGTACCAACAATGTTAGATTTCCAGCAGTTCTTTGAAGTTCTCCTATATTTGTCTCCTCTGTCACTTTCTCTGCCAGCACCCTTACATGGAAATGGTATCCACATTATACCTCCCAGCTGTCGAGAATTTTGCAGAATGACCAGATGTTTGCATCATATTTTTGGGCTGTTCCTTGTAAAATGTGTGGTTTTCTGGAAAAGTCACTGAAGATTGACGTCAATGCATAATGACATACATTTCAGTTTTGTGCTTCATATCCTTCAGAAAATGCATGCTAACACAAATCTTATTATTCTACCTACTTTCTACAGTTATCAGAACAATATAGCAAAGCTGTCCCTATTTTTGGCCCTTTGTCCCCCCATTAGTTTAGTTTTTGTCCAGATTTCTTGCACTAAATGGTTAGGAGGTACAACCTACATTCAGACTACAGGTTTTGCGGACAGCAACACTGATGCAAGCCACGAAACCTTGGTCATGTACTCTGTGCATTATTAATATACATGGAGCAATGAACAGTATTGCGTATGTAAAAGCACCCAGTGTAGTCTCTGCGTGGAACCTACACGGAGTTTATTGAATCCAGCAGATTGTCCTATTTCATTCAACAAAGCAAAACATGGTTTATCTTGACCATGCTTTTAGTTTTAATAAACAGGCTGCTGAAGTGTGTTCATTCAGTCCTGGCCAGCTTACTGCCTTTAGATATAGTTGCCAGTACAGTTCTCTTTTTTTCTAGCTGTAGTGGCCAGGGCCCCCTGTTTTGCATTACAGCACACTTTTTCTAGTATTGTGAATTTATCATGCCCTGGGTTTTCCTGTATATGTTTAGACAGAGCATTTGTTGTCTTTTTCTTTTTAATTTCGTATAGAAGTTCATAAATCCTGTCTTTCCTATATACAATTTGGGTCATGTTTGACATACTGCTGCATACACCACTCCTGTGGTGTCACAATTACATTTCCCTTGTACTTCAAAACTTTGTGCATTAATAACAAAACATTCACCTGTTTTTATAAATTTACAATGATTACAATGCCCACATTTATGAATCTGACATTGAGGCTGGTCAGTCATGTTTAATGGTTGTATATAAGGAGGGACTTTTACATTTTGCACTGTTTGATGAAATCTTTTTTTATTTCAAGATAAAAGTGCTGATCTCATACATAAAAGTTTGTAGCGGCACCTGAGTTGTTCACAGCATTCTGTTTTTCATATTTTTATCCATTTTCTTGAACACCATGCCAGCTATATCCTTGAATTTCTGAATCACTTATTTTCTTTGCCATTGGTTGTAAATATAACACAGATAAAGGGGAAAGAGTAAACCCTTGTCTGGTTCCTCTGTTCAGACACAATTTATCAGAGGCACCCTCCTACTTTGATCTTTGTCGCCGATACCTCAGATATCCTTCTAATTAACCTTATTGTATCAGGAAATTGAAATGCTTCCACTGCCCTACTTATAAAATCACTGCTTTCTCTGCATCAAAGCCCACCAATAACAATGGTATTATCTTACATTCTGATTCCCTCTGGATCACCATTGTACTATTAATGCTGTCAAATGTTTGACTCTCCTCCACAAAACCACATTGATCCATATCTCTCAGTTTTGGCATCACCTTTGCCATTATTTTAGTCTTTATATACATACGCACTTTATGTTCATGGTTTAAAACTGAAATTGACCTATGTGAAGCTGGATCAGGTTGGTTTTTACTGTCTTTAGATATTATGGTCACTGCATTTTTTCCAAGATGCTGGTGGCTCTCCTCTTTTTAAAATGCTGTTAAACAAAACCTTCCAGTTCTTTATCACTTTTTTCCTTCCTAGCGTCCAAATTTCTGCTGGAATACCATCTATTCATGGAGACTTCCCTGTAGAAAACATGGCTGTACATTACCATTTTTATCCTTTTTCCTCCTGTCTTAACTGTTAGTTGTTGAGTCTCATCTACCTCTAACCTTGGGATATGTAAGTCTTCCATAAACGTTCTCAGCTTTGTTTTTTCTTGATTTCCCCATTTCTCTGCTTCATATACATTTTCATGAAATTTCCAAAATTTCTCTAATACCCGCTACAAGATCTTTGGTTATTTTTCTTGTTTTAGCCAAGTTTGGCAACAGCCCTTTCTACTTTGTGTTGTCTTAAGTTGTGTCAAAAGTTTTTGTGTTCTGGAGCTAATATCAAAAAACAGTTACATAGCAGTCTTTCTAAATTCATGCATATTATCCAGGTACGCCCATATTTTCTCTTTAGCACTCTGCAATTGCTCCTCCTCTTCTTCTGTAAAATTCCCCTTGTCAGGTCCTCTAAATAATTCTTATTGCTTCGTAACCCTATCTCTTTTACTTTTATTTCCATCTTATTTTTAAACTCCACTTTTATTTTATCCCACACACTAGCTGTAACTTTTGGAGCACTTTCAGTCTTCCCTAATAACTCCCAGATATTTTCTACTACCCATTTCTTAAATTTTTCTCTTTTTAACAGGTAGGTAGGGAAGCACCATTGTCTCATCTTTTCCTCATTTCCCTGCATTTTTATCTAAGTAAATTACTGGTGCATGATCTGAAATGGTTATTGGATGTATATCAAAGTTCTCGATTGAATGGTCATGTTCCTGTGAAATATAATTTCTGTCAAGTTTAACCCAGTCATTATACCTTGGGGAATACTACGTAAATTATCTCTTAAGTTCCTACTACTTAATTCTTGACTTTCATACCAAATATTTTCATAAATTTCTTTAGAAATCAACCCTCTTTTGTTATATTTTTCCTTCTAGCCCCCCGATACATCCTCAGTGTTGCAAATAAGGTTCCAGTCACTACTTATAAGTAATATTCCTTGCTTAAAGCTAATAATTTCTCCCAATTTTTTAACTCATTCACTCCGGAGCAGCTCAGAAAAAGCTGCCTGCTTAATTCCACCATAGGAACAACAGTGCAGCCTGAGCTCATTTTCAGAAAATCCATTTGTAATACTATACAGAAAACAAATGTAAATAACTCTTTAACTATAAGAGCTACACTAAAAATGTAAACACGAAAGTTGTTCAGCAGACACTGACCTTTCCAACAGTGTAAATGTTGATAGTGCATATCAAAGTCATTATTAAATATTTGGCAATAAATGCTGATATTGTGCATATTTTTTACCTTTTTGGAAAAGCAAAGCACAATATCTTGGTCTATGTACCATGCAGACCCATACAATTTGAATTTCATTTGTTAGTATGAATGTCAGCTTTAAAATGATACCTTAACCATTACTGTGTGATGCTCCTTTCATGAGATATTCACAGAAATATGATTAATGTATTATTTCTCATAATTGATAAATAAACAAAGCATAATATCTCATCACCTGTAACAGACAGAGCCTACATATCAGTGTAGAAGTTGTGCAACTGAATGTCAGCTTCAAAATGACGCATCATTTGTGTGATTACCGTACTCCCTTGCAAAGATATGGGCATAATAATGAGAAGCATTGTAAATGTATAATGTTCATATTCGTACAAGACTAAACAAACTGTGATATCTGTATATGTGTACAGTGCACAAACACAGTTCTTTTACCATGTTGTAAGGAGTAACACTATCTTCAAAATGAGGTATTACTTCACACAATGAGATGCTCCCTTGCAAAGTTATTTACCAAAATATGAAAAAAATCATAATTTCCATAACCTAAGTCTGAAACAAACTTTGATATCTGCCTATGAGTACAACATACAGGCACCATTCTTTTACCATGTTAGAACTATAAATAATCTTCTCAAAATGAGGTATTACTTAGCACATCCAGATACTCCCTTGCAAAGTTATTTAACAAAATATGAAAAAAAAATCATAATTTCCATAACCGTAAGTCCCAAACAAACTTATATCTGCAAATGTTGATAGTGCATATCAAAGTCATTATTAAATATTTGGCAATAAATGCTGATATTGTGCATATTTTTTACCTTTTTGGAAAAGCAAAGCACAATATCTTGGTCTATGTACCATGCAGTACTCATAATCAATATCTGCACGTGTCAAACATACAGGCAGAATTATTTTACCATGTTAGAACCAGCAATAATGTCTTCAAAATGAGATATTACTTGGCACATTCAGATGCTCCCTTGCAAAGTTATTTACCAAAATATGAAAAAAAATCATAATTTCCATAACAGTTATTTGCCAAGCTCAGAGAAATTCATTTTACACAACACATTTCATAATAGTGTTTTACTTACTATACTGGTCCGACTTGGTCATGGGTGTTTTCCATTCTTCTCACAAGCTGCATGTTAGCAATCTTGCATGGCTCTCCTCACGCCTTTGTGGAGGTTGGTCAAGAACAACGCAATGCCCTCCTCAGTTAGGTGAATGCCATCCCTTCTGAACAGGTGAACATCTTCCGCGGTGATGCCGTTATGGCAGATTGTAGATCACGGGCCCTGTGCATCAAGCCATGCATGAACGCATTCTGTAAACGTCCGAACAGCAGAAGACAGCCTTACCTTACCTGAAATAAAGCATGGGTGGACACTGACAAGGGTGCACAGCAAGGGCACATGTAAAGAGAAAAAGCAGGGTAAGGACCGCCGCTCCACTAATATGCCAAGGACAGGCATGGGGCTCCAGATGTTGGTTATCTGTAGTGTCCCATAACTGTGCTGGCTGCCCACTCAGACTGCTGTTACCACTATGGTCTCGTGACCTCCTTCAGTGTCAGCAGTCTGCCTTACCTCTGCCTTTTCTCTTTACATGTGCCCATTCAGCAATGGACCTAAGGGATGAGGGACTGAAGTAACTCACTAATTGCTGTCCTGACCTTCATACATTTACTACCCTCACCTACATACATTGACTACACCTGAAGGGAGGGAGACTGAGTGGAGAGCTACATCAGGGCAACATGTCAAAAGACCAAGACTGACCCAGGCTGTGTCTTTTTGCATGTGTCCTTTCCCGGAGGGAAACATTACATCACAGTGGCACACCCAAGCCCATGCTTACCTAGGACAGAAGCACTATGGGACTGAGCTGAAGAGTCTCCAAGTTCCCAACTGCGATCCAGGTGGATCACAAGATCCATGCTGGCTGGGTATGCCCCCTGTGATGCACCCAACAACACAAGATTCGGCGATGGGACAGCGTAGGGTTTTTGGCTGCTCCCTTTCCAGTGACTTCCGGAACAGCAGAAGATACAGTCTTACCTTACCTGAAATACTAAATGGGTGGACAATGACAAGGGGGCACAGAAAGGACACATGTAAAGAGAAAAAGCAGGGTAAGGACCGCCGGTTTGGGCAGCATTGGTTCAGTCTAACCAAGGACCTCGGGGTATGGGAACTGATTGCTGCAGTATATAAAACTGAGTTCATGACCTTTCCTCTCTTTATAGGGTTGCCTCCCCTGCAAGCAGGCCATGTATCCTTGGCTGGGTCAGCTGCTTGCTCTTGTCCCGGAAAAAAAAAAATCCTACAGAGGAAGGAGGGACAGGTTTCTAATATTCATGAAAGATGGTGCATGTGTGCATATTTTACAATTCGGTAAATTAAACAGATTCATGGTCATAAAGTCCTGTTTTATGATTTTTCAGTCCTACGTCCCCTGCTAATACTAGAAAGCTTTATTTCCATTTTGAGCATGAGGATATTTCTCTTTGCGTACCATGTCAAAGAGACATACTGCAGGTGACTCGTCAAGTTCTTGGACGGATGAGTTGCAGCATTTTAGCTCACCACCTTGCTTTGTGGGTTAATATATATATATATATATATATATATATATATATATATATATATATATAGGTATGCATATATATCTATCTATGTCTACATATATCTATATATATATATATATATATATATATATATATATATATATATATATATAAAGTAAGGGGTTTCAGAGGCTAGGTAGTTGATGAAGAATGGAGGAATGGCTTGCAATGACTACAAGCAGAGAAAAAAACACAATCTGGCTTGTGCATTCATCAGTGTGATAACGCATTGTACTTATGTGAATAACAGTGACAGCTCCTGAGAGTTTTACCCGAAAAGTGATAATGACTCAGTGCTATATTGTAACTGACTTATTGCTAAGGTGATAATGACCTGCCTTTCATTACTGCAAAGGTATGCATGCTCAGACACAGGTGATAATTGCTGCACATAACCTGTTGAGTAGGTACTCATTATATTACCTTGTGCAGCTGTTATGTAATACAGTAATCCAGTAAAATAGTATAACACTTAGGTGAGAGGAAGGGCTAAGTTGCACACATTACTGACAAAGGCCAGAAAAATTCCCAAAATATAACATAGTTGCATGCAGGTAGTAGTCAGCAAGTAATTACCTTTATCTCACTCGGGCAACTACTGAGTATAATCAGAAATGCAGTAAGCCTAGAGAAAATCTCAACCTTATGTGGCTGATCTGTAAGCAATAAGAAGTACAGCTAATAGCCGTTCATGTAGTTTGGTAAGAG
This sequence comes from Protopterus annectens, assembly GCF_019279795.1. Taxonomy (NCBI): domain Eukaryota; kingdom Metazoa; phylum Chordata; order Ceratodontiformes; family Protopteridae; genus Protopterus; species Protopterus annectens. The sequence goes on from NC_056733.1 coordinate 644,978,650, forward strand.
AAAAACATATGTGCCATATTCATATCATGGTACAAGTTGTCTACAAAAATAAATCTTTATAGTATATATATATATATATATATATATATATATATATATATATATATATATATATATATACATACATATACATATATATACATATACATATACATATATTTAATGATGGAGCCACCATGGGGACTAAGTTGTACTAAAAGGAACTAATGAGCGAGTCTGTTTACCAGCAGGCCTGTTAATGGTGGATTTTGTTTTTGATGACTTGCAGTATATGGGTTTGTGGTAAAAGTAGGGCATTTTATGGTAGGCAATACTTTAATCTTAGGAAAAGAATATTATAGTTTGCTAGGACCTCAAAAAGTTATTTTCCATGGCTTACTGATCAGTGGCATAGCTAGAGTTTGTGCTAGTAAGCTAGTAAGATTGCATTAGGGAATGGATGGCAAACTGATAAGTTCATAGTTACTAGGTATCTCTGCCAAAGTAAAAAGTACAACACAGTACAGTATCAGCAATCCATCTACATACTGTGGAAGTAGAACCCACAGCCTTCTGCATCAAAAGCAAGTATACTAGCTGTAATAACACAAACAGACTTGGCAATCCACTATCACTTAAAACATGCCCAAGGTTGTTCTAAAACTGTACAAAGAATTCTTAGTTTCTTTCCCCATACATAAATAGCACACTTAACACCTTTCACAATGTCAACTCTACTTAGTGCAATACTGGCAAAAGATAAACCAAAGAAGAACAGCATCTGATCACAAAAGCCTACATTTTTAATAATACTGAAAGCTCTATTTTATATTTCCGTATACAAAAACACCAATCAGATAAAAGCAAATGACATTTTATGCTGCAAAAAGAAATTCCAAGTAGCAAATTACCCAGACAGCAGTTCGGTACAGGTTTAAAATGCAGATATTACTTATGAAAACTAAAATTACACAGTAGTACAATAACTACATTCTAAAGAACTGCAAACACATTTAACTACTTCATATAATTTAAAAAATAATTAAAAAAAAATTGTGAAACATATGTTAGAGGCTGTAAATATAAAGAATACAAAAAAATTAAATGACTGCAATGCCAACTACTCTTGCTTGTTCATTTTATGCTGCAATAAGAAATTCCAAGTAGCAAAGTACCCAGACAGCAGTTCAGTACAGGTTTAAAATGCAGATATTACTTATGAAAACTACTAAAGGTGGTTGTGTAGGACTCGTGGCACGTCAAACAGGACAATGAACTTGAGCTTCTCCATCTTGAAAGTGCCATAAGCCAAATCCCATAGCACTTACTTGCAAGACATAGGCCTCTCCTCTGTGACCCAGGAAACCCATGTATTATTGGAAACACTGACCATGCAACCCAACAGCTAAACCAAAATAAATAACAGCCACCCTTGGTGGATTCACAACATCAATAGGCCCTGTAACAGAAGGAAGAAATTCATGGCCAAAAGTAGGAGGTGCAGCACCCAGCAAGATAAAAGCTGTGTAAAACTAAACACATCTGAAGACAAATAAAATCAGCAAAGCCAACTGAGATACATTTCTCCTACCAGACCAAGGACAACCACAAGGCATGTGCACATCCTCAAATGAAACAGTGCCACAAATGCTCTCCATAAAGGACTAACACAGACAAATAACTGGCATCTGAGCCATGGACTAACACAAACTTGCCAAGAAATACATAACAGTATCCTCCAGGAAGTCAGCCAGCCCTTGGGACAGTCATATTGATACCACATGCCTAAGACTTGACTCAGTAGTCAGGGGCTTGGGGGCACACACAGACATTAGTCTAGCCTTTGACCATCACATGTCTACACTAGTGAGGAAATAATTCTATGTTTTTCAGTGTACAAACAAAGATAAGGTATCTCGGTCCAAGGAAGTCAATGTTCCACTTGATTCAGCATACTTCAGACCAATCAAGTACAATGCTTCCTATAACCAGGCATATCCAACAAGTGAAACATCGACAGAGATTCAGTAAAAGAACACGTCATATTTATGACCGATACACAAAACACACAGCATCAAAATGACCCATTCTAAAGACATAAACCATGATTCTGGTATAAATAGGACAGTATTCATCTGAACTGTAAAAATTCATTAAAAATGTATTATATAAGACATCCTTATCTGTAATAATGCATGTTGGCCTACTAATGCATACATTGATTTCTGGGCTGAGCAACATTTTAAAAATATTGCAGATAGTCACACAACGTGATAAGGTTAGAAGAAACTACTCTGAATAAAAGTAACAGAGCTAAATGAATCCATCAAGGACAAATCAACAAATGTAAAATAAATACAAACAAGATAAATCAAATGCAATGGAAAGACACATTCATCATGCAGTGCAGTGACATCTTTCAAATGGGACCTATATAATTGGATTTTGTAGACCAAACACATGTAAAGAAATTGTGATTAGGATCATATAATGAAAAACATTTCAGCAAGGAATTGTGTTCTGATTCACACCATTACTTATTCCATGTCCTGAATGCCTTTATTAGATATGATGTCAGCTATGGTAACTGCAAAATCAATTAGCCAAACAGAACACATTTGCTGAGTGCAACCTTTTTCATAACAATAAACTGCTTTATGAGCAAAGCAATGGGAAAAGCTCAGCAAACTTTTAACTGACTATGTATATATAGGGAGATATAAGAAAACCTACAGAACATCAAAGATGTATCTTGCTTGTCCCCTGGACATGACAAAATAAGCAATACTGTAACCAACCATCCTCACACTTGCACAAAAAAAATACAGGGTACCCTTCTCCACAATCATCACACAGCATTATCTAGTCCTACCTTTAAATGTAAAAAAAGGTAAATAAAACTAATTATAGTAGCAATAATTCTCATTTTTAACCAGTTAGGCCAACTGGACATGCAGCCCCTATTTAAAGGTATGAAACCACAGAATTCCATTCTATAACACACACGCACAGACTAAACCAATGTAAGCAAGCTCACTCACTATGAAATCACAGAACTCCATTTTATAACACACACTTAAAAAAGCATACATGAAAAATTACACTCACACTCACACACACACACACACACACACACACACACACACACACACACACACACACACACACACACACACACACTGCATACTAGGCTCGACACATGTAACTTCAGACGGTTTTGGTTAATAAGAAATATGAGCTTAGTGACTGGCAGTCTCTCTCCACTGGTTTTGCAGTAGAGGAAAACTCAATCTCAAACACACGGAACAAAAAAAAAAAAACAAAACCGCTGATCCGTTAAAAAAAACACAAATAAAAGTGGGTAGTTTTGCCCCCCCCCCCCCACAATGGGTGCATCGTCTGATCTCATACAGGGTTGAGAAGGCCTGGAACTTCTTACCTGTATTCATCAGGTCAATACCTTTCCTTCTCTTCTTTCAAAACCAGTCTGAGAGACTTCCTAACTACAATCTTGCTCTGTTCTTACTCAAAACCAGGATAAACTATATCCCTAAATGTGAACATGTAATTTTTCATTCCCTATACCTCCTTACTCTCCCTTCTTCACTTACTTCAGTACGTCCACCAAATTCTCTTACCTGATTTTCTCTCAAAATAAACCTTAAGCCAGTTTTCCCTCACTTTGTTTTTCAGTTCCTGTTTATATTAGGCCAACCTACCTTTAATTTCTCTACAAACCTTCTAAAATTTGCCTGAAAGTATTAATTGATTGTCACATAACTTGTATAATAATTTGGAGCTTTTCTCCCCAGGCCTCCACTGAAAATGGGCTTCTACCCAGCTGGACTTTCCTAATAATCAAATGTCAATAAATAAATAAGTAAATAAATAATGAATTGTAAAGGGTGTTGGCGATGACAGAATTATACTGCTGTTGATTTATTGTTGATATCCATTAGTTAACCGGGCCAGTGGACTTGTTCAGAACCCTTTTCCAGAAACAACTCTAGCTAGCCATGAGGCAAACAAAATTACTGCAGCAATTCAGAAAGGATAATGTCGATGTTTTCATTTCCATTGTGTTATCATAGGCAAGTACTATACACTTCAGTTGATTATACCTTTACAATGTCTTCTAAGGCAAAGAGTAAGATCTGAAATAATTATGTAGTAAACAGCAATATTAGACATGATTTATAACCACATACCCATGTCAAGAACTGCCATTTGGTTAAGATGGCTTTAGAGTAAAGCATGACACACTATCACTTAGTAACACAGAAAGGAGACAAGCATGAAGCTATAAACCACACTGGGCAGCACTATAATGAGTTCTGACTGAGGGCTTCCAAAGCAGAGACATCAGATTCCCATTTTATACTTGGCTGCATACATAGGTAAGGCAAAATAAGCTAAAATATGTAGGAAGGACAATAAAGTAATATAGTTTTGGGATGTTTTTGTTTTCTTGCAAATGGTAATTTCCTTCCAAAATACTAAAAGATGTCAATCACATTAGCGGAGAACAGATACGAATTATAAAATGCTGTACAAACGCCATTTTAGAACTTTTAGGACTTTCTCAAGCAATGCACGGTGTCTCGGTGTCTGTCTTACCAGAGGGGTTATACAGTGAATACCCATGTTGTTTTGTTTAAAAGCATTAAACAAATTTCACTCAGTGCAGTTCTTTTTCAATATGCATCAGCAGTAAATCCCATGGGCTTACACTAGTAATACAAACGGAGTTATGCTGCCTGTAGTATACCGTATTTAAACATTTTTCTTTGTGTTTGCTCCAGCACCCATGGGATCCTGGAGAAAAGAAAAAGACTTCATATGCGCAGTTCAGTCTGTACTAAAGGCACAGACTGCAAAAATTTTGAGAAGCGATGCTTAGTGATACTTTATTTAGCTTTCTTTGAAGCTAGTTTTTACTTCTTCACATAACGGGATTCTGCCTCATTTTAGATTTACAGCAAATTGGGGTACGATTACGTTTGGTCAGAGCTTCTTATTCTTGCTACATTTGTGCAGTAGGATCTAAGCTGGAATGCTGGATCTTCAATAAAAGTTCGGTTGGTAAAGTCACGGTACCCAACCAGTATGCTTGCTCTCTCTCACACACACGCGAGCGCATACTTCCAGAAGTTCTCGTAGTAATTATGTCATCTTCTATTTTTTAGAAATACAAACTGTGGGAACACCAGGATCCCACACATTTAAGAACAATTGTTCATTTAATATAAGGGAACAGGTACCAATGCACAATGGATGAAAGGTCCTTTATGGCAGCATTACTAAACCGTTTGATCAGTTTTAAAGTGACAAGATAACAAAACTGCAAAATACATGTTAGCCCTTTATCCATTGATCGATCTATATCCACACCCATCCCATTTTGACACACTGTATGCCATATTGCAAAATTAAGTTTAAATCTCTCTACAGATTTGTTGCTGCTTGGTTCACTAAAACAGTAAAATAAAATGATACAAGCCTTCATGTCTACAAAATGCTTTTCAAAGTATTTAAAAATCACCATTCACAATACAAATGTATATGTACAATGCATTATGTGTGCATTGTGACCAAACAGTGTAAGCCTCTCATTTTGAGAACTGGCTTAAGGCTACAAGTTTAATTTAAACCAGTGTAATTCGTTTTCGAGCAGACTTCTAAACCAGTCGAAAAAAATACACCCACAGCTGTCGTTCAGCTGGATGAACATTACTAATTGCACAGTACACAGATGGAAGCACGGTGCTATAAATCACATCTCTCTTAGGCCATTCTGAGCAGAAAGGTGGCCTAACATTAAAAAGTAACACTTACCAGGAATAAAAGAAGGTAGTTGTTGCGCCAAGCTGAACGGGAACTGCTGGATAGGTATGGCGGTCCATGAAATCCTTTGAGGATCCAGTAGCAGGTAAAATGTCCAATTCTCTAATTCTTGGTAGAAAGAAAGGAAATATCTGCTGCTGGACCCTCTTTTTATTAAGGGGGGAAACAAAAGAAATTTACGCTGGGGGTGGAGGTGTTATAAGTTCTTGATAAAGCAAGCGGTGGCTGGGATTGCAACAATCTGATTGGCTGCCACCGCTTGCTTTATCAAGAACTTTTAAATCGGATTTTCAGCAAGAATTTTAATGTGACCTTAATGTAAAAACACGCTGAATCAGAACTACAGATGCTAAATTACACATCTAGTTACGATTTCAGCATTTTTACATTAAGGTGAACTATAAATCTGCAGTAAACTTCCTCTTGCTTGTGGAAGGCACTTGGGGGTAACAACTTCTAATTTGTATCTTCTCGTGGTGCACTCAGGTTTAAGCACACAGGCGCCATGAGAAGGTACTCGGGGTTAATGAGTTAACTCCAGAAGAGCAGTTTTAGGTGGAATATAAATACATGTCAGCGTAATCCTCATCCCTTGCCAGTAACCCCGTACTAGACAAATCTGCCGTTATTATCTTTTTTAACTCTTCTGTCACTACTGTAGCTCCTCTAGCAATTAATATAATTACTCTTTTCTTTTGTCCATGATATTATGCAGAATATCCATCCTGAAGTGCTGTCTTTATCAAATATACTTGCTCAATTCTTTCCAAATGTGACACATGTAACAATGCTATTTGCACTCTGCAGTTATCAGTATAATTAAGTATTCTTTCCTTTTTGTATATACTCATGAGACCATTCACATTCCAAGATAATATGGAAAGCGTCTCCATTGTGATAAAAAAAGTAATTATTCATACCTATTATATATGGTAGCTTTTTAAAATATCCACTTCCAGCTTTTGTGATGCAATCAGCCATTAATGTTTGGTAGGTTAATCTTTTATATATTTTTTCTTATCTTTAACAATGGAACCAATGTGACATTTTACAAGACTTTTTGTTTTAATAAAAATCCTCTATCCAAAAAAAAAAAAAAAAACAAGCAGTCTAACCTGTTAACTTGATACAAACAAGTATGTACATCATCATATGATGACATTTAACCCTCTTAATAGGAACATTTGTGTCAAATAGACAGCTGCTAACACAAGCCCTAATTAACCTCAAATTGAGGTAATCTCTGGTAAGATGCATATTATTGCCTGTACATCTACTTAAACTAATTGGTGTCTGTTTTTTTTAATCTTTGTCCCCCACCCCAGTATGAAAACTACTTGCATACTTTCAGAAGTCATTAACTTTTAGCCGTGAAGAAACCAGTGATGTTATGTTGTCCCTATCTCGCCTTCCTTCTTGTTGGTTGTGTCGGCCGTATTCTAAAGCTTGTGAGCTTCCACTGGCTCAAGGCTAGACCCTATCCATCATGCCTAGCACTAGTTACCCAGATCTTGTTTGCTGCTTGAAGCTTCGGGATTGCTGGAGACTGGCTCAGGCTATGTTTTTGATTTTTGTTGTTATATTCTGTACTAAAATCTTAATTTTTTTTCAGGAAATCTTTCTGTCAATTAGTAGTAGTTGTCTAAGATCCCTATCTCCGTTTTTGGTTGTTATTGTTGTTTAGGCCGTCGTTTTTCCTTCAGGCCTATCCCCTCCCTTTCTAATCTGTTTTTACTTAGAGGATTCCCCCTTGTTCTCGGCCCTCTTTCAGTTAGACGGCTTCCTCATATTCCCTCCTTCTCCCTTTCTACTTAAGGAGTTAGCTGATTAAGTTAGAGGCTCTCCTCAGTTGGGGAAGTTGTCGTTTAACTTAGAGGCTGTCCCCCTTCCATTACTTGTTGTAAAAAAAAAAAAAATTAGATATAGTGTTGTTGTGGTTATTGTAAAGTTGTAGATTTCTCTTTTTCTTGATACCTGTAACTATAGTGTATTGTGCTTATTGCTGTTTGTGCTTTCAATAATGTCTAAAGAAGCACCCAAAGAATCCAAACTGGATTCAAGAAGTGTCACTTGTGCTCCAAAAAAAATGTCCCTGACTGATGGACATACAAGCTGTGTTTTATTGCCTGGGAGCGGTGCACCTGCAGGACTCATGTTCCATTTGCCATGCCTTCAGTGCCAGAGTCCTGCAGGAGCGCAAAAACAAACTTATACTGAAAGGTTTACTAAAAGGGCCCATTGACACACCAGTGGAAGGGAATCAGGCAAGTAAACCAGGAAAATCCTCCAAACTGGCATCTCCGTCGGTTCCAACTTTGGAGCCGTTGAAACACAGAGAAATCTTCCAGGTCGTCAGATCCGAAACCTCTCGGGTCCGACAAGACTTTATCTCCTGTGGTTCCTTCAGTGTCCTCGGAACCATCTAGGAGTCACAAAAGGACTAGGTCTCCTCCTTTGAAACCAGTGAGGTCTGCTCCACAGTCACCACTTCTCCAGTCTATGGCAGGCAGTCACTGATCATCCACCCACTCCTCTCTGTCGTCCAGGAGCTTTTCAGACAATGTGGAAAGGGTGATGAAGAGGCTACTCAAGACATCGGCTCTCGCCAAAATCTTATTGAGCCCAGCCCATATGGATGTGGAGCTGACTATTCAACCCCCTGGATCATCTATTCCTCCTCTGACTCACTTGAGCTCAGAGCCAAAGTGCATGGAAGTCATTGTGGTGGAACCAATGGTTCCAAAAACATCCGGTCTTTCGGTTCTGACATCCACTCAGACCTCCTCGATGCCTCCTATCGAAGGATCTGGAAGCCGACCCTTGTCTGACCCGCTCTCCCTCTTGGAGCTTTGGTGCAGGTGAGCTCGGCTCCCACATTGGCCTCGGAGCCATTGCCCTCTGTACTCAGAGCCATTGCCCTCTGTACAATAGAGGTCTCTCGATTCTTTGGAGCCAGGGACCCTCTCTGGCCAGGATCGTGGTGCCTTCGAGGTGATGAGGAGTGTACTGCCCTCTCAGACAGCTCCTCCCTCGGCTTCAGTGACTCTGTCCCCTATGGAGCCAGTGTCTTCCCTCTCACCACGCCTTCCATTCTAAGCGTAGGGAGCTAATGCCCCTGCATGCTCCACTGGGTGACCCCCCCTTCCGAAACCTCCCCAGAGCATCCCCCTGAGGCGGTCCCTCAGAAGAGGACATGTAAGAGGAAGCATGTGAACTCCCCTGAGTCCCTGACATTGGACACGGACTTGGAGGACTCAGAAGGGTCCCCACGGTCCCCCTCTGAGGAAGTCTCATTCTCTGACATCCTGGAAATCCTCAAGCAGTGGGGTGGCTGGAACTTCCTTTCCCCTTCTGAAGACGAGTCCGTGTACCTGGACGCATTTGATTCCCAACCCTCCACCCTCTTGGGGGTGTCTGCCCTTCAACCCACTCCTAAGGGTAGTAAGTCGAAAGGTGTGGAGCTCTCCAGAATCGATGGAACCAGTTCCACGGAAGCCCAATAAGTTCATAACTGCACCAGATGACAAATCTTTCCTGACCAAAGGAGTGCCAGTTGATGCTATGGTGGTGGCAGTGCCCACTAAGAAGGAATTAGCAGAGACCTCTACTTCTGTCCATCCACCGAGCAGAGTCCCATAAGGTGGACAGATACAGAAAGCATGTGTCTTCTTCAGCGGCCTTTACTCTTGGGTTGCTGAATTATTTATCCCATTTCACCCGTCTTCAGATGGGTCTCCTGAAAGAGCTAGGAGAGACACACTACAGGATCCTACAGCTGCAGAAGCTGCAGAAAGAACTGCTTCTCAGCTTGCGACCTTATCCTTGGTAGTTAACTCCTCCATGTGGCTTATTTCCTATGCATCTGATGGACCGAGCAGGGCTACAAGCACAGGAGCCACCTTATGGAGACATTCCTGGATGCGCTTTTGTCAGTTTGTGGAGCCCTTCAAGTCCTCCTTTACTAACGCCACTTTTGATGGCTTGATGTTATTTGGGCCTAAGGTAAAAGAGACTCTTAACTAGAGGCAAGCAGGATGGCAAGACTCTCTCTGCCGTGGGAGTATGTTTTTTCTCGCCTTCTAGACCTTATCCCAAATGTCAAAAGGTGGAAAAATGTGGTTCCGGAAATCCCAGGGAGCTTCGCTTGACACACGTGGTGATTTTTTCCCCCTGGGGCAGAGGGGAGAATGATAATGGGAGCCACCGCCCTCACAGCAGAGGGGGTCCGCAGAGTCAGGGTGACAGAGATGCTTTCTCTGGTAGGCCCTTCCAGCGCTCCTGAAAGGAGGCCCACCTGTCCACCTCTGGAGGCAGTTGGGGAGAAGATTGTCATTGTAATCAGAATCAAAAAACAAAAGTGTCCGTGTGGAGTAAATGCTCTGTAGTGAGAAGCGAAAGTAGAATAAACAAAAATGCAGCCACAGAGCAAAACAATGAAGGGGCTCAAAACGCTCCTGCGATGTTCCATAAACCAGATAGCATCAATCCATCAAACAAAATAATCCAACGTTGTCCAAGGATGAAAACAAGGTTTTATTGCAATAACAAAGGTAGGTTAGCGCTTTCGCTAAGTAGCTTCTTCAGACCTCAATACAAACAAACCATCATATTACATTGTTTAAATATACAAAAAGGCGCCAAACTGGCAAATACTACTTAAAGGTATATATACCCATACTAAAACACAGTATCCAAACATACCTAAAACTTACATGATCAAAACCCTGTACATAAAGAACATAAAAAATATGTATTAAAATGATGTACACTGACATCAATATGAATAAAAATCAATAGATAAGACCTATATGAAATATATAGACAATGCATCAAATTAGTTAAACACAGATATCCGACACTTCTATAACTCATCTACAGTGTCTCAACCTCCTCAGCTTTAGTAAGGGACGTAGTGGAACCTTACCATTAAGTCCCGGTGAAACATCAGCTCTAAACTTAATGATCCAATGTATCTCTCTCGCCTCCGTATAATTCTTGACATCTCCCCTTCTGTGTGTTCTAAAAATTTGTTCTAAATTTGTTCTAATATCCTAAATCTGAAAAGGTGATGTGGACCATTCTCATGCGTGTGCTTGGCAAGTGCATTGTGTAGATGGCCCTTCCTGATGTGGTATACGTGTTCATGAATCCTGTCCCTAAGACAGCGATTCGTTTTGCCTACACAAGCACTTGCCAAGCACACGCATGAGAATGGTCCACATCACCTTTTCAGATTTAGGATATTAGAACAAATTTTTAGAACACACAGAAGGGGAGATGTTAAGAATTATACGGAGGCGAGAGAGATACATTGGATCATTAAGTTTAGAGCTGATGTTTCACCGGGACTTAATGGTAAGGTTCCACTACGTCCCTTACTAAAGCTGAGGAGGTTGAGACACTGTAGATGAGTTATAGAAGTGTCGGATATCTGTGTTTAACTAATTTGATGCATTGTCTATATATTTCATATAGGTCTTATCTATTGATTTTTATTCATATTGATGTCAGTGTACATCATTTTAATACATATTTTTTATGTTCTTTATGTACAGGGTTTTGATCATGTAAGTTTTAGGTATGTTTGGATACTGTGTCTTAATATGGCTATATATACCTTTAAGCAGTATCTGCTAGTTTGGCGCCTTTTTGTATATTTAAGCAATGTAACATGATGGCTTGTTTGTATTGAGGTCTGAAGAAGCTACTTAGCGAAAGCGCTAACCTTTTATATTGCAATAAAACCTTGTTTTTATCCTTGGACAACGTTGGAATATTTTGTTTGATGGATTGATGTTATCTGGTTTATGGAACTTTGTAGGAGCGCTTTGAGCCCCTTCATTGTTTTGCTCTGTGGCTGCATTTTTGTTTATTGTAATCAGAAGCCTGGAAAATATCACAAAAGACACATGGGTACAGTCGATAATATCCAGGGGATACAGTATTCCTCTATCCATGCCACCTCTCCTCAACAAACAAAAATCCATCCCAGATGTGCCACCCAATCTAAGGGAACAAGCAACTCTAGAAGTTCAAAAGTTGCTAAGAGTGAGTCATCCAAGAAGTCCCCGCAGACCAAATTGGGTCCGGAACTTGCTCAAAGTACTTTTTAGTACCAAAGAAAACAGGGGACTGGAGGCCCATTTTGGACCTCAGCAGACTCAACAAGTCTGTCGAGAAGGCAAAATTCCTGTTTGTGACACTGCAGTCCATACTTCCCTTCCTGGAAAAGAACAGTTGGATGTGCTTCATTGATCTCCAGGATGCATACTACCATATCAAGATGGACAGGCAATCCAGATTTCTACGCTTCCGGCTGGGAGCCAGTCACTACCAGTTCAGAGCTCTGCCCTTTGGCCTCACCACAGCCCCCAGGGTGTTCACCAAATGCATGGCAGCAGTCACGACTCATCTGAGTTGTCTAGGATTCCGGGTGTTTCCATATCTGGACGACTGGCTCCTTACCTCCACCACCGAGCATCGAATAACCAAGACAAAGGGACACCACAGTCCACCTCTGCTCCCAGCTAGGCATCACTATAAACTCCAAAAAGTCTGCCTTGTTGCTCTGTCAATGTATTGCATTCATAGGAGCAGATCTAGATACCAAAGACATGATAGCAAAATTACCTCTGGAGATGGTGTCGACCATTCAACACCAAGTTGCAATCTTAATCGAGAGGAAAAAGTCTCAAGCAAGATTTGTTCTGAAAGTCCTGGGCTCGATGGCAGCAATAACGCTAGTTCCCTTGACGCGCTTCCACATGAGGTTATTGCAATGGCTCCTGTTTGCTCAATGGTCCATACAAGATCTACCCATGTTCCACGAAATTCTCATCATGGAGACCTGCAAGAAGGACCTAAAATGGTGGCTTCATTCCACCCAGCTGAAGATAGGCAGACCATTCATCCTCCCCCAACCAGTGGCCACAGTGACCATGGATGCTTCCCAGATAAGGTGTGGGGGGGTTATCTGGGACAGACTGTTCATGGGACTTGGCAAGAACATGAGTACCACTTGCACATAAAAGTCCTTGAGATGAGAGCGGTGCTCCTAGCGTTGCAAGCACTTCACAGCTCTCTCCCCACAGGGACAATTGCAATTCAGACGGACAACATGTCATTGGTATGGTACATTAACAAGCAAGGCAGAACCAGATCCTACCCCTTGTGTCGAGAGGCTCTAAGAGTATGGCAATGGGTGATGTCTTCCCAGCGCTTTCTGATTGCGATGCACATCCCGGGGAAATCCAACATGATAGCGGGCAAGCTAAGCAGGGCTATACTTATGCCTCGTGAGTGGTCCCTGAAACAGGATATTGCGAACCAGATTTTTCACAAGTGGGGCCAGTCTTGCTGCAATCTTTTTGCCACATCCATCAATGCCAAATGCGGCAGTATTTTGCCCTAGTCCCCCCACTGGTATAATCACCCAGGGATGCACTTGTTCACAATTGGCCCCCGGTACTTCTGTATGCCTTTCCCCTGTTCCCTCTGATTCCCAAGGTTTTTCCAGAAAGCAAAATCGGTGGGATGCAAACTAATTCACATTGCCCCCACTGGCCTTGTCAAATCTGGTTCCCATTTCTGTGGCCCCATCTTCAGAGGAGGAGCCTTGGATTCTGGACCCAGTTCCAGTTCTGCTGATGCATCAGTCGGACACACTCCATTCACCTTACAGACCCTCAAGATGACAGCTTGGTTCCTTCACTTCCTAGCTTAGCCAGGCTTCCTGACATCTCCCCAGCAGTAAAACATATTCTGATTTCCTCTCACAAATCCTCTACAAGAAAACTGTATACTAGCAAATGGAAACTGTTCTCTTGTTGGGCAGACAAAAATAACATTGATCCTTTTACTGCACCTATTTCAAAGATCCTAGAATTCCTTGCTGAAATTTTTAACCAAGGAGTAGCAGCAGCAACTGTCTGAGTTCAATTGGCTCCTATTTCCAACTTTCATGTGGGAGAAATGGGTGCCAATGTTATGTCCTACAGGCTATGCAAAGCTTTTCTGAGGGGTACTATCCTTTTGAGACCCCCAATTAGAGAACCATTTCCTCTTTGGGATCTAAATTTAGTCCCAGCTTCCTTGATTATTCCTCCGTTCGAACTGGCTAGTTCTTGTTCTCTAAACTTTGTGACTTTGAAAACGATTTTTTGATCACCATCACCTCAGCTAGGAGGGTATCAGAATTACTAGCTCTTTCCGTTCGTCCCCCTTATTTAATTTTTAACAATGGTAGGGTTTCTCTCAGAACAACCCCTCCTTTCTACCAAAAGTTTGCTTTAAGTTCCATCTGAATCAATCAATAGAACTATGTGTATTCTTTCCGAACCATGGCAACAAGGCAGAGTATAAACTCCACCAACTGGATGTTCATAGACAATTACGTTTTTATTTGCACAGGATACAGGAATTCAGAGAATCTGACCAATTGTTTGTATCTTTTGCAGAAAACAAAAAAGGAACTTCAGTCTAAAAAGTAACTGTATCAAAATGGATTTCAGACACCATTACTTATGTCTATAACTCACAGAACAAACTGCCAGGAAACGTTCGAGGACACTCAGCCAGGGCCTTGTCTACTTCTACTGCCTTTTGTTCCAGACTGCCTTTAGACTCAAGTTGTGCGGCAGCTACGTGGGTTAACCCCCATACCTTCATCACTCATTACAAAGTAGATGTTGTCTCCCAGAATAAGGCATTCTTTCCTTCCACGGTCCTAAAGAGTCTATTCCATTGAGCCACCCAAGGAAAAGGTGCTGGAGACGTGGTCCCAACCAACAAGAAAGAAGGCGAGATAGGGACAACTTAACATAAGGAAGTTATGTACTCACCATAACGTTCCATGTTTGTTGTCCTTGATCTCGCCTTCCTTTTTGCATCCCACCCTCCATCCTCCTCCTGGAGGATTGAGAGGAGTTATCCATCTTTGGCTATATAGGCCTTGATTCCCTTCCTGCCTTATGAGTTGGATAGACTGAGTTTCTTCTTATGGCTTGATGGTTTCCTTATATATGTATGTATATACACACATATATTTTTTTATATATGCCTATAGTTTCTATATCTGCATATTGTAGTCTGGTGTTCTAGGTTATCACAAACGAGATCTGAGTAACTAGCACTAGGCATGATGGGATAGGGTCTAGCCTCGAGCCAGTGGAAGCTCTCGAGCTTTAGAATATGGTCGAGTCGGGTCTAGCCTCGAGCCAGTGGAAGCTCTCGAGCTTTAGAATATGGCCGAGTCGGAGCTGAGGATCGGCTCCGAACCCAACCAGCAAGAAGGAAGGCAAGATCAAGGATAACAAACATAGAACGTTAGGGTGAGTACATAAACTTGTAGTGAGAGTAGGGAACAGGTGGGAGGAGACCCTGGAGAGATGGAGATATGCTCTAGAGAGAAGAGGAATGAAGGTCAGCAGGACTAAGACAAGAATATATGTGTGTGAATGAGAGGGAGGATAGAGGAATGGTGAGGATGCAAGGAGTAGAGGTGGTGAAGGTGGATGAGTTTAAATACTTGGGATCAGTAGTTCAGAGTCATGGTGAGTGTGGAAGAGAGGTGAAGAAGAGAGTACAGGCAGGATGGAGTGGGTGGAGAAGAGTGTCAGGAGTGATTTGTGACAGACGAGTACCAGTAAGAGTGAAAGGGAAGGTCTACAAGAGGGTAGTGAGACCAGCTATGTTATATGGGTTGGAGACAGTGGCATTGACAAAAAGGCAGGAGTTAGAGCTGGATGTGGCAGAGTTAAAGACGTTAAGATTTGCACTAGATGTAACGAGGGTGGACAGGATTAGGAATAAGTATATTAGAGGGTCAGCCCAGATTGGAAGATTTGGAGACAAAGCCAGAGAGAGGCAAGATTATGTTGGTTTGGACATGTACTGAGGAGGGATGCTGAGTATATTGGGAAAAAGATGCTAAGAATGAAGCTACCAGGTAACAGGAAAGAGGAAGGCCTAAGATAAGATTTATGGATGTGGTGAGAGAGGACATGTAAGTGGCTTTGTTCAAGAGAAATCTTGACCAATGGATGGGAGATCGCAGGTTTACCCCCGGGGATCACCTCAGTGTCACTGCTGGACAGAGGCACGGCAAAATAATGGGCATAGTATCCTTCAAACTTAAGGGGTGGTGAAAGCCACAAAACTTTGGGCTAGGCTTATAAATGCCCTAGGGCAGATAGCCTAGAATGAACCTATGAACCTATGTTAGTGTGACAGAGCAAGATGCAGAGGACAGAAAGAAATGGAAACAGATGATCCACCGTGGTGACCCATAACGGGAACAGGCGAAAGAAGATGATGATTGCCCTATAATCGGGTTGCCTCCATGGAAAAGTAAGAGAAAAAAAAATGTAGTCCTCAGGTGCAGCCAGAAAGACAAGCCAAAACATTTATTGCTAAAGGAAGACTGACCATTATATTCATGTTCTCATATGTAATTGTTTTCAATTAAATTATTAGATTAAGCCAATGGTCTTAATCCAGATATTTACCTATGCAGAAGTAAGAGAAAACATACCAGCTTTACATATATTGTGATTTGTGTACTTTTACACCCCAACACATCATCCATTCTTGTCCTATCTCACCTTCCCTCCCAGATGTGAGAAACAACTTGCTTTTACTCTGTTAACTGATTTTTAGCTTTAAGAAAGATTGCCGTGGATACCATTAAATTAATAGATTTTACATTGTTGTGATTTATGCTGCTGGGAATGTATGCTTGTATTCCCTCCAAATGTATCAGACTTCATTTATTTTCACTGAACTACTTATGACATCTCATTTATGTACTAATTTTAGTGTTCCCCATACAGATGCCTCAAACTTCACGTTCAGTCATTTACTGATTAATTGCATGTACCTGCAGTCAGTTCATATGGCAATGCAGAGCAATGCTGGTAGGTTAAAAAGACCAGCTAATGGTATTGGATGCTCGTCTCCAGTGTTGGAGGACTATCATTTTACATGATTTTTGTGCACATTTCCACCTGTTTGTGTAACACCAGGGGTACCACCATAATTTAATATGCACATATGGTCAGTTCACTTCAACCTCTTCTACTTAGCAGCCCAAGATCACAAGTTTATACTGCTCATATCTAGTCTTTATCTTGTTACAGTGTAAACCCCTTATACATTACAGCTGGGGTGTAGTTTCTTTAGCATCAGTGGCATTAAAAGCAGTCACTGGCAAGACCCCTCCCCATACCTCACATTTAAAGTACCACTGCATACTGTACTGAACTACTTAATAAAATTACTGTACACATATCAGTAAGAAAAAAATAATTTTTTACTTAACATTTACAGCTTCATTATCTTCCTAAACATTGATGATAAAGTGAGCATTATAGTGTAAAGTCCTCCCACCAGGCTATAACACGGTCCATCAATTTCCAGATTTTTTTCCCAGTTCTTGCAGAAGCAGAGTTCTAATGTACAAAACTGCAACTTATGGAAATGGCACTTTACAGTTCATCTGTGTATCTCCTCTTGCTGATCATCATCTTAATCATTTTGACTACCCAACACCAGTGTCTGGTTCAATTCCAGGGTAATCCAGTTTTTTTTCTAATCCACTCCTGAGTTTTTTCCTGTCACTCTAATCATTTTCTGTGGAACACTGGAAGGGGTTTTACTGGCAGATTCTATCTATGGCCTGTGCAGAACCCCCTTCAACGTGTTGGCTTACTTTTGGTAGTTAAATTTTATTTCCTCCTTCACTTGTTCTGCATCTAAAGTCTTTGTGCCTTCTGAAAATAATTTTCTGAAGAGATCTGGATATGGCAACTTGAATCTTATGCCTGCCTGTTTTCATACTTTGCAAGGGTAAACTCATTTCACTTTTGCCTGGGGTACAGTGAATAATCATTTTCCACAAACACTCTGGTGTCCCCAGTTAATAATACTTCTGCTGATATGACTGTATATTTACTACCATAGGTCTGTGCTCCTTTTTCATGTAATAGCATAGACACACTGTGCCCTTTCAGTTACCAAAGTCTACTGTGCAGTAGCAGTCCAATTGCTTGTTTGCACTGTCATAAAATAAATGCAGTCTGTTCTTTCATGTTTCTCTGGTAGAGCAGAAAATCTTAAGTTTTCTCGGCATACTTGTTTTCCTAGCTCTTCTCTTTTTTGAAAGCCATTCCCGAGAAACTTCATATTCAACCTGTCATGTTTTCTTTTCAGTCTCTGTTTTTTTCTGCATTTTTATTGTGACGCCCCACCACAGGCCCCAGTAATCAAGGAGCCTCAGTCCTCACCACTGGCAACAGTGGGGGACGTACACAATGGGAGGATGACAGGTACACACACAGTATTTCCAGATACAACTCTCTGCATCAAGTGCAATTTCCCTTAAGAGCACACAGAGACCACAGTCAGTCTGGGGCTGGTTTCTCCCTCTTTCTCCAGATCCCCAGTAAGACTCCTCACTGGCAGAGCTGTAGAGTTGAGATCTCAGCTGAGTGGTCAAGTCAAGACCTCCAGCACCTTCTCTGTCCAACCAGTGCTTCGTGTCCCTGTCCAAGTATCTGACACACACTCTGAGGTTTGATTTATACACAAGCACACATACACACCTGGGAAAGGCTGGCACAGGTTTACTAGCTGTGCCTCCTTTTGCCCAGACTATAAGGTAGTTATTACTGCCACCAGCCAACTCTATCAGCTACTTTAAGACCCTTAATAAAGGGTGTCCAATCTTACTGTGTAATTTTACTATTAATAAAAATGGTAGTTTGACCAAGAGCAAGGCTATTAGGAGTAGCCCACACAGTGTCATCAAATAAATATGCAAATTCTCTGAGCTTAAATATGTCTCATAAATATCAGCTACAGCAAAATGTTTAAATATATATAGTAATAAGTAATAAAAGAACAAGAAAAGACTCAGTAAATAATCACACTTTAGTTCAAAATCACAGGAAATACTTAAATCAACATTGCAGGGCAGTCTCAAATAAATAAAGGAAACATCTAAGCTATACTTCACTATATTCCTGTCTGTATCTAAGATAAATTAATGTACCCTAGTTAACTTGCTTATAGAGCGAGGTAAGACAGATGTGGTGTGTGTCTTCCAGCAGATATGTCAGGTCAAGGACAACATATAAAATGCTCTCTCTCTGTCTCTCTGACAGTTCTGAAATTAATATATCAAATGTTACTGCTGGGTTAGCTTGCAGGATGACATCACTTCTTGTCATTTGACTTTAATTCCCAAGCTAAACCTCCATTGCTAGAAACTGCCAGCATTTAGCATTTCCCTGTGAAAATACATAGCTGTCAGAGGCTTGCAGCTGCTGGAAGACATAAAACAATAAAACACAAGACAATGCAGAAGGCTCCCTAGTTTTAGACATCCTGTCTCCTTGCTGCATTGAAACCATCTTTTATGGTGCAGTTATAAAATAATTTCAACTATTTTTCTGAAGTTTTGCAAGTTAACCCTCTGTGTTCTAGTTTCCACTGTTAAAATATATACATTTGCACATTTACAATAGTTTATGTACATTTCTGTTCTCTTCCAGTAGATTACACTGTGGACACATCTATAAGCTGGAGTACTCTACAACATATCTCTTTGGCACACGTCTGTACAAACCATCTTATATGATGTACAGTTCTAATACATTTGTAACGCAAGCATGTGAATCATGTTGATATTCACAAATGACACGCAATTATTTACAAAGTTCCAGACAGCTGTGCTGGCAGTATCTCCCTTTTGTTATATTTCTATATAAATCATGGTAATATTCACAAATGACATATAATTATTTACAAAACTCCATATAGCTGGGCTGGCAGTATTTCTTTTTGCCACCACCCCCCCCCTCGAAGACTCAAGCTAGTTTTTCAAGTGACCCTTGAGAAACACTGCTAGAGAGGGATGACTGTCTGGGACTACATTACCCCATTCCCTGTCCTGAGATTCCAGCTATCTTGGCATTGCTGACCTCAGTACAGTGCTGCACTGTCCTGTCATATGGCTGCAATCCTAGGCTCCATCGTAGTAATTTGGGAATTTGATGGCTGGCTGCCTGTAGCTATACATACCCCCTCAAACTCCTCCTGACTCTTACTGCACATACTTAGCACCAGGGCCTCCCTGTCATTGTAAGGTTTCATCATGTTAACATGGTACAATTTGTGTCCCTACCGCCTGTATAGCAGTTCTACCATATAGTTAACATCTTTGACCTTTCTTGCCACTTTGAAGGGTCCCTTCCAAGCTGCCTTCAGCTTGTTGTGTCTGTCACAAATGAGAACCATTACCCGCTGTTCTACATCTTACTCTCTAGCTTGAGCATTCCTGTCATACCAGACCTTTTTCTGCTCCTGGGCTTCTGCCAAGTTCTCCTCAGCCTTGTCCTGAGGTTTAGGACATATGCCACAACAGACTCCTTGTGGGATTCAAACTCACCCTCCCACTCATCTCAAATCAGTTCTAGAGGTCTCCTCTCCCTGTGCCCATACAGCAACTCAAAGGGTGAAAAACCTGTGGATTTCTGGGGTAACTCTCTGTATGCAAACAGCAGATGGGGCAAATGTTGTCCCACTCCCTCTTAAACGGGTCTGCAAATGCCCGTAGTATGGTCTTCAGTGTAAAGTTTAATCTCTCAACAAGACCATTAGTTTGGGGATGGTAAGGGGGGTGTTTAGGTGCTTCACCCCACAGTGCTTCCAGGGACAAGCCAACAGGTCTGATATGAAACTGGCACCTCTGTCAATCAATATTTCTTTTGGTACCCTGCTAAAAATCTCTAACAAAGTATTTGCCACCTTTCCTGCCTCAATAGAGGACAGATCCACCACTTCAGTGTATCTGGTAGCATAATCTACTACCACTAGGATATACGCCTTCCCTGTGGAACTTGGGGTACTCAGAGGCCCCATAATATCCATAGCTACCCTCTGAAATGGCTCCTCATTCACAGGCAAATGCATCAAAGGAGCTTTGACCTTGTCCCTTGCCTTGCCTACTTTTTGGCACTGCTGACAGGTCCTGCAGTACCCTGTTACATCTCTGGAAATCCCAGGCCAGTAAAAGTTTTGCGTAGTACATCTCTTTGTATGCTTTGTGCCCATATGACCTGCAAAGGGAATGTCATAGGCTGTGGGTAAAAGTGCCAGATGGTAGGCTCTGGGCACTACCAACTGCTGTTTTCTCTCACCCTCTACCCCTTCCTCGGGGGTCCACTGTCTATACAGTAACCCTTTGTCCCACTATACAGAGTCCCCCTTCCCTTGAAAATCACTAGCTACCTCCCTCAAGCCGTGTAATGCAGGGTCTGAGAGCTGGGCCTGTCTCCACTGTCTCTCTGTAACCCTTCCCAGCTCCCCTTCCACAGGAAGTCTGGCATCCTCTGACAACGGTGCCTTACTGTCAGCCTGGGTACTACTACTCACCTCTGCTGTTGCAGTCACTCTGTCCAAGGGAACATCAGTGCCCACTAGCAGCTGTGGCTCACCTTCAGTCTCATTGCTACAGGGTAGCTCCCTCCCTGAAGTAACCAACACACTAGTCCTGGCTTGAGTTCCGTGGTCTGTCTGCCCCCCCCCCAGGCTACCAGACCCACATGCTTGTCTCCAAGCCTGACTGTGTGTCATTGCATGGACACAAGGTACTGCTTTATCAAAGTCATTCCCTTTCAGGGCATCTGCAGGGATATCCTGAAACGCACTTACTTGCTGACTTCCTTAGCCAACCTCCCAGTCAATGTGAATATTAGACAAAGGTATTTGGAATAGGGTTCCTCCTAAAGGTCTGACTGGAGTAGACTGCCCAAGCAAGTAGTGCTCCTCTTTAACCATTGCAGGCTTCACAATGGTTAGGTCAGAAGCTGTGTCTGTCCTGGCAGTGGCCTGCTTCCCATTTACTAAGATAGGATATAACCTCTTGTGGTAGTTTGGTACCCTTGTTGTCTCCAGACAACTCACTGCTGGCATTCTGCCATTCCCTACTTACTGGCTCTCACCTTTTGTTCCCCACCTTGCCTCCATGGAGATCCATATGCTACATGGCCCCACTGATTGCATGTAAAACATTTAATCGTTGGTCCTAGATTTTTACCTGGAATAGTGGCTTCCCCTGCTACTGGTGGATTCTGATGGGGTGGTCTAGGCTGCTCACTATGGATTCCCTTAAACCCATGAGCAGCACTGGGTATCCCTTTCCTGTGCACTGATGCCATGCTTGCTAGGTGTAGGTCTCCCTTCTTCGCAACTCATATGCAGTATTGCATTGGCTCTCTGCTAACCAGATTCTCATGTCCTCAGGCAGAGTGCTAAGGGCTTGTTCCCCTAACCAAAAGGTTTGCCAGCCATTCAAAAGTGATGACCTGACACCCACTCACCGGTCTTTGAAAATCAGTGCTTAACTCTGCAATATATTCACACACTTTCATCTGCACTGTGTCTATGCTCACAAAACTTTTTCCTGTAAGCTTCAGATGTTAACTTAAAACACTCTTAACACAATTTTTAACAGTATTATAATTTAAGCAATCCATATCAGACAATTTAGAAGTAGCAGTTACAACTTTACCATGGAGTAAGGGGGTCAGGAACCATACCCAGAGCTCTTGGTCAGCATTGTACTGTTTACATACCCTTTCAAACATATGACTGTAACTAATCAAAATTATCCCCCTCTGTAAATTGTGGAAGAAATTTACTGACCTTTGTTGCTTCTGGTGTTCATTTGCTCCCTTCCCCATTACCTCTATGGCCCTGGCAAAGAGTTAGCACCTCCTTTTCATGTTGCCTCTGCCTGTCATTCTCCATAGCTTCCAGGCGTCTGCCTCTCTGCTGCTTCTATTTCCAAACATTTGGCCTCCAGTTCAAGTCTCTCTAATTCCAGATGGATTGTTAAGTCCTCTGTGGAAAGGTCTGACCATTTTGTGAGAGTTGTACCTCCCTAAAGCCAATGTGATTTTTCTCCTGGTTGCTGGTCTATGATGCAGCTGTGACTAAGGCCGCAATCTTCACTGCTTTAGTCAGGTTGGCTGTTGTTCTCCTGGTTGCTGGTCTATGATGCAGCTGTGACTAAGGCCACAATCATCTCTGCTTTAGTCAGGTTGGCATGCCCCAGTCCTTTGGCTTGGCACATCTCAGTCATCTAGCTCCTTGTCAGCTTGCCATACTCCTCTGCTGACATCCTTGCCTGCTGTCCCGAACTAAGATAACAAAAAATAAATATATTGTGATATGAAACTGAATGTTCACTATGTGGCTGAGAGTACAAACACAGGCAACAGGAATTCAGTATCCATACCACTGATTCCTAATATGTGGATATCCCATGACTGCCAACCAGTTAATATGTGATACCCCACCACTGGCCCAGTAATCAAGGAACCTCAATCCTCACCACTGGCAACAGTGGGGGATGTATACACTGGGAAGGAGACAGGTACACACTCAGTATTTTCAGATGCAGCTCTATGCATCCAGTGCAGTTTCCCTTAAGAGCACTCAGAGACCACAGTCAGTCTGGAGCCGTTTTTTTTCCCTCTTTCTCCAGATACTCAATAAGACTCCTGACTGGCACAGCTATAGAGTTGAGATCTCAGCTGAGTGGCCAAGCCAGGAACTCTAGCACCCTCTCCATCCAACCATTGCTTCTTGTCCCTGTCCAAGAAGCTGACACACGCACACTCTTAGAGATTTGATTTATACATAAACACACACACCTGGAAAAGGCTGGTACAGGTTTACTAGCTATGCCCCCTTTTGCCCAGACTATAAGGTAGATATTACTGCCACCAGCCAACTCTTGATCAGATACTTTAAGGCCCTTAACAAAGGGTGTCCAATCTTACTGTATAATGTTACTATTAATCTAAATAGTAGTTTGACCAAGAGCAAGGCTATTAGGAGTGTCCCACACATTGCCACCAAATATGCAAATACTCTCAAAGCTTAAATATGTCTCAAAAATCTCAGCCACAATGAAAGTTTAAATATATTTAATAATAACAAAAGAACAAGAAAATACTCAGTAAATACTCAGTTACATCAGTGTTCAGAATCACAGGAAATATTTTAAAACATTGCGGGACAGTCTCAAATAAAGAAAACAGTTAAGCTATTCTTTACTATAGTCCTGTCTGTATCTAAGAGAAATTACTATACCCAAGTTAACTTACTTACAGAGCCAGGCAAGACAGATGTGAGTGGATCTTCCAGCTGATGCTGTCTGGTCAAAGACAAAATACAAAATCCTATCTGTCTCTCAGAGTTCTTAAATTAATGTAGCAAATATTACTGCTGGGTTAACTTGCAGGATGAAATCACTTCTTGTCATTTGACATTAGTTACCAAGCTAAACCCCCATTGTTAGAAATTGCCAGCATTTAGCATCTCCCTGTGAAAATACATAGCCCTCAGATGCTTACAGCTGCTGGAAGACAAAAAACAATAAAAGACTTGCAAGACAATGCAGAAGGCTCCCTAGTTTTAGACATCCTGTCTCCTTGCTGCATTGAAACCATCTTTAATGGCGCAGTTATAAAATAATTTAATTTCAACTATTTTTCTGAAGTTTTTCAAGTTTAACCTTCTGTGTTCCAGTTTTCACTGTTAAAATATATACCTTTACACATTTACAATAGTTTATGTACATTTCTGTTCTCTTCCAGTAGGGTACACTGTGGATGCATCTCTAAGCTGAGTACTCTACAACATATCTCTTCAGCACATATGTCTGTAGAAACCATCATGTTAAGTTGTCTATCTTGCCTTCATTCTTGCTGGTTGGGTTCGGAGCCGATCCTCAGCTCCGACTCGGCCATCTTCAAAAGCTCGAGAGCTGCTTACTGGCTCCAGGCCCCCCCCCCCCTATATCCCATTATGCCTGCCGCTAGATACCCAGATCTCGTTTACCGCTTCTGCTACGAGGTTGCGTTTACTGGCTCAGGTCATATTTTTTAAATTTATTGATATATATTTAGAACTTGTTGTATATTATTAGTTAGAATAATTAGTGTTCATACATAGTTGTAGTATTGTAGGTATTTGTAAGTGTTTAATCCCGCCTTGAAAACTCGTTTTCTTCTTAGAGAGTTTTCCCCTCCCTCCCCCACTCCCGTTTTCCTCTTTAAGGTAAGCCATTTTAGTTAGAGGCTTATCTTTGTTTCCTTTTTCAAGGTAGTAAAATTTTTTCATTAGAAATTGTGGTAGTTGGTAGGTCCGTTTAGCCTTTGTTATATTATAAAGTGTGTGCATGCTGTTAGGGTGTGGTAACTTCTGTGGACTGTGTGTGTTTTTTTCTAGTTACCTACTTCCCTTTGTATTCTTTGTAATTTGATTTTTCCTTTACAGGAATGTCTAAAGACACAAAAGTGTCTGATTCAAGAAGTGTGACTCATGCTGTCAGAAAATGTCACTGACAGATAGTCACACTTCTTGTGTCTATTGCTTGGGCGCCCTACACCTGCAGGACTCTTGTTCGGTGTGTCACGCCTTTAATCCAATAGTCCTGCAGGAGCGTAGGAATAAGCTTATCCTTGGGGGTTTGCTTAAACCTGAAGGATCACCGGCCAAGGCTCAGTCAGTGAAACCTTCCAAGCCATCGAAGCCACCGGCTCCCAGTTCAGAGCCGTCGTCGGGTGTAGTGTCTGCTTCATCTTTGGTTCTGGCTGGAACTGAAGTACCTATCTCCAAGCCAACTTCGGTTCCGACTGGAGCCGAAGTACCTGTCTCCCAGTCGGCCCTGACTCTTCTGTCGGAACCGTCAGGGAGTCGAAAACGCTCCAGATTGCCTTCCTTAGAGTCAATACATTCGGCTCTGGGGTCGTCCTTGCTGCAATCGGAGAAAAGTCATTGATCCCACTCTTCTCAGTCGTCTAGACTATCTGACCATGATTTGGAGAGAGTGGTGAGCAGGCTTTTAAAATTGCAGGCCCTGGCTAAAATGCTATCCAGCTTCCCTCATCAGGGTTCGGCTCTACCTGTCTTTGCAGTAGTTCCTCCTTCGACTCATCCCTTGAGCTCAGAGCTGGAGCATGCTGAGGCTGGGATCGTGGGACCATCAGCACCGATACCTCCCCTTTTGGTTCCGTCGTTGGCTCCGATCTCTCCATGGTGCCACCCTTGGAGGGATCTGGGCGCCAGGACTCCCTTGTCGGCTCCGAGGGGGCGAGTGGCATCGGACCCTTGTCCGACCCCGTTCTCCCTCTCGGAGCTTCGGTGCAGGTGAGTTCAATTCCTACATCGGCTTCGTCTCTCTCGGTGCTGGGAAGGATTCCGGTCTCTTCGGAGCCGGAGCCTTCTCTGATATCGGGAAGAGGCACCTTCGAGGTCATGAGGAGTGTGCTTGACATCTGAGTCAGCCTCACGGTCAGCCTCATCGACTCCTCCCCCATGATGCCTGCTCCTGCCTCTGCCCCTCCTCCAGACCCCAAGCGTGGGGAACAAGAACTCCAGGGCACCCCAATGGGTGTATCTTCCTCTTCCAAGGCCTCCCCCTTTCATCCAGAGGAGCCCCCTCGAAAGAGGAAATGCAAGAGGAAGCATGTTGACTCCCCTGAGTCTGTCACTTCAGATACCGACTTGGAGGAGTCGGAAGGGTCCCTGAGATCCCCCCTCTGAGGACGTCTCTTTCTCAGACATCCTTGAGATTCTTAGGCAGAGGGGGAACTGGACTACCCTTAACCCTTCCGAGGATGAGTCGATATTCCTGGACGCGTTTGGATCCCGACCCTCCACCTCCTGGGTGTCTCCGCCTTTCAATCCACTGATGTCTGTCGTGGATCGAAAGGTGTGGTCAGCTCCAGACACAATGTAACCAACTCCCTGCAGGCCCACAAAATTTATTACTGCCCCGCAAGACAAGCAATTTCTGACCCAAGGGTGTCCCCGTTGATGCCATGCTGATAGCAGCGGCTACAAAAAAGGAGTTGCCTGAAACTTCTTCGTCTGTCCATCCCCCTAATAAGGAATCTAGGAAGATGGACAGATATGGGAAGCGGATGTTTTCCTCGGCGACCTTCTCCATGAGGTCGCTGAACTATTTGTGCCACTTTACCCGCCTTTAAAGGGATCTCCTTAAAGAGCTAAGAGATACCCTTCAAGATCCATCAGCTGCGGGGGCCCAGGCTAAGGTTGCCTTCTAGCTGGCGACTCTTAATTTGGTAGTAAACTCCTCCATGCGGCTCATCTCTTATGCAGCCGATGGTGTGAGTAGGGCCATAGGCACAGGCATGGCTTTGAGGAGGTACACTTGGATGCGGTTATGCAACTTTGCGGAGCCCTTCAGGGCGTCTTTCACCAACATCCCCTTTGATGGTTCTGCTCTGTTTGGACCACAGGTGAAGAATACCCTTACCAGGTGTGAACAGGAAGGCAAGACTCTCTCTGCTGTGGGAGTCAGTTTTTCCACTCCTTCAAGACCGTATCCCAAGGGTCAGAAGAGTGGAAATATGTGGTTCCGGAAACCCCAGGGAGCCGTGCCTGACACACGTGGAGAGTTCCCCTCTAGGGGCAGAGGAGGGAACAATAGGCGCCGCCCTAGGGGCAGAGGGGGTCCGCAAAATCAGGGCCAAAGAGAATCTTTCCTCTGACAAGCCCTTCCAGCATCCCTGAAGTGCTGCCCGGCTGTCCACCTTCGGAATCAGTCGGGGGAAGATTATCGCTGTACCCAAAAGCCTGGCAAAGTATAACACAAGACAAATGGGTACTGTCTATATCATATCCGAAGGCTACAAAATCCCCTTCCTTCGCACTCCACATATTCCCAACAAATCCCTTCCAGATGTTCCACCCAATCTAAGGGATCAAGCAGTTCAAGAAATTTCAAAACTGCTAAGAAAAAGAGCCATCCTGTCAGTCCCAGCAGACCAGCAAGGATCCGGAATTTACTCAAGGTTCTTTTTGGTACCAAAAAAGACAGGGGACTGGAGAACCATTCTGGATCTCAGCAGACTAAATAGGTCTTTTCAAAGAACGAAGTTCCGGATGGTCACACTACAGTCCATTTTACCCTTTCTGGATCAGGACAATTAGATGTGCTCCATAGATCTTCAGGACGCGTACTACCATATCAAAATGGACAGATGCTCCAGAAGATTCCTCCACTTCTGGCTGGGAGCCACTAATTATAAGTTCAGAGCTCTGCCCTTTGGTCTCACCACAGCCCCCTGGGTGTTCACCAAATGTTTGGCAGTAGTTACCGCTCACCTGAGATGGTAAGGATTCCAGGTGTTTCCATATTTAGATGACTGGCTCCTTACTGCAACCACCAGTCATCACCTGCTGCGAGCCAGAGACTACACCATCCAAACTTGCTCCAAACTAGGCATCACAATAAATTTCAAAAAGTCTGCATTGTCGCCTTGTCAGTCTAGCACCTTTATAGGCGCAAACTTAAATACAAAGGACATGACAGAGAGACTTCCAGTAGACAGAGTGTTAGACATTCGACGACATGTGCAGGTCTTATTAGGATACAAAAAACTTCAGGCCAGATTCGTCCTAAGAACACTGGGTCTCATGGCAGCAGCTATCATACTAACCCTCGCATGTTTTCACATGAGGATTCTTCAGTGGATGTTGTTCACACAATGGTCCTTCCAGCAATGTCCAATGTCTCACATGATAATGATCACACAGTCATGCAAAAACCAACTTGTTTGGTGGATGGTTTCCCCATCATTATACCAGGGCAGACCATTTGACCATGGATGCCTCCTTGATCGGGTGTGGGGGGGACATTTTCAGGGCAGAACAGTCCAAGGCACCTGGCAGCCTCACGAGTACCATCTGCATATCAACGTCTTGGAGATGAGGGCCGTGCTTTTAGTGTTGCAAGCTCTTCAGAACTCTCTTCCCAGTAGTATGGTACATCAACAAAGCAGGGCAGAACCAAGTCATACCCCTTATGTCGAGAAGCACTCAGACTTCGGCAGTGGGCGATCTCTTCCCAATGGTTTCTGATAGCAGCGCACATCCCTGGGAAATCCAACGTTATTGCAGACAGGCTGAGCAGAGCAATTCTCATGCCTCACGAGTGGTGTCTCAATCAGACTGTGGCGGAAAAAATCTTCCGCAAATGGGGTCAGCCTTGCTGCGACCTTTTTGCCACCCCCTTCAACAGCAAGTGCGACAATTTCTTCTCTCTCCTCCCTCTTCCTAGACACTTCCCCAGAGACGCTCTAGTTCACAATTGGCCTCAGGGACTTCTTTATGCATTTCCTCCATTTCCCCTGAATCCCAAACTAATACAGAAAGCTACCACATTGGGATGCAAGATGATCCTCATTGCCCCTTACTGGCCTCGACAAATTTGGTTCCCGTTCCTGCATCATCACCTTCTGGAGCAGCCCTGGACCCACTTCCAGACCTTCTGATCTATCAGTCGGGCGGGCTGCACCAATCTCTTCAATCTCTCCATCTCACTGCTTGGTTGCTCCACTTTCAACCTTAGCCAGGCTTCCGAACATCTCCCACTCAGTGCGTGAAATCATCTTATTCTTGCATAAGTTTACCACTAGAAAAACTTATGCTAGTAAGTGGAAACGTTTTTCCTTATGGGCAGAGACCAGGAATATAGATCCCTTTTCAGCCCCTGTGCACCATATTTTAGAATTTCTAGCGGAACTTTTTCGAGCTGGATCCTCTTCTGCCATGATTAGAGTTCAGCTAGCTGCAATTTCAAACTTTCATACGTGCCTAGCTGATACAAGTGTCATGTCCCATAAGCTTTGTAAAGCCTTTCTTAAAGGGACCACTCTACTCAGGCCCCCAGTAAGAGATCCCCCGCCTCTGTGGGATCTGAATTTGATTTTATCTTCCCTGATACTGCCCCCCTTTGAACCTGCAGCTTCTTGTTCTTTGAAGTTTCTTTCTTGGAAAACCCTTCTGGTTGCAATTACGTCAGCTAGAAGAGTTTCTGAACTTCAGGCTCTTTGTGTTCGTCCTTCTTACCTAGTTTTTCACAGTGATAAGAGTTTCTCTTCGGACTAACCCTTCCTTTCTTCCATAGGTTGCTTCTGATAATAATTTGAGTCAGTCCATTGACCTACCAGTGTTTTTCCAAATTATTCCAACAAAGCGGAATACAAATTACATCAGTTGGATGTTCATAGACAATTATGCTTTTACTTGCATAGAACCAAGCAAATCAGAAAATCAGACCAGCTGTTCCTGTCCCTATGCTGAGGGTAAGCAAGGTATGCCGGTGTCGAAAGTAACCTTATCTAGGTGGTTGACATCTATTATTACATTTATATATCAGTTAAGGAATAAAGAGCTTCCTTCTAAACCAAAAGGTCACTCCACTAGAGCTCTAGCTACTTCAGTGGCCTTTCAGGCAAGATTGCCAATGGAAACTATTTGTGCGGCAACTACATGGGCCAATCCTCATACCTTCATTTCACACTATAAGCTGGATGTGGCCTCCAGGAGCAGAGCTGATTTTGGTTCCACTGTTCTGAAGTGTCTGTTCCGATGAGCCACCCAGGATTGAGGTGCTAGGGACGCTGTCCCAACCAGCAAGAATGAAGATGAGATAGACAACTTAACATTAGGAAGTTATGTACCTACCATAACGTTCCATGTTAGTTGTCTTCTTCTCGCCTTCTTTCTTGCGTCCCACCCTCCATCCCCCTATCCTAGTAGACAGAGAAGAGTTCCTTATGTTTTTTTATCACTGGCGGAGTCTTTTCTGGCTATTACTTCTCACTATCAGTCTCTCCAGTAGGTTCATGCATCCTACTACAGTTTACTGTATTATTATTATTATTATAATTGTTATTATTATGTCTGTAGTTAAGTTTACCAAACGAGATCTGGGTATCTAGCGCCAGGCATCATGGGATATAGGGGGGGGGGGCTCGAGCCAGTAAGCAGCTCTCGAGCTTTTGAAGATGGCCGGGTCGGAGCCGAGGATTGGCTCCGAACCCAACCAGCAAGAAAGAAGGCGAGAAGAAGACAACTAAAATGGAACGTTATGGTAGGTACATTAACTTCTTATTATATGACATACAGTTCTAATACATTTGTAACACAAGTATACGAATCATGTTGATATTCACAAATGACACACAACCATTTACAAAATTCCAGACAGCTGTACTGGTAGTATCTCCCTTTTGTTACTCTTCTATATAAATCATGTTAATATTCACAAATGACATAATTATTTGCAAAACTCCAGATAGCTGTGCTGGCATTATCTCCTTTTGTCACACTTATCAGCTTATCTGAATAGTTATTTTAAACTTATTGTCTTCTTTCCAGCCTTTTATCATTTGATTATATGTGTTTCTCTGGTGTCACTTTTTTAAACACCTCTGAATGCATTTGATTATTTTTCCTCTAAATTAATGGAAGCCATTTCCTGTACTGATACTGAAACCTGATCTTCATTTTGCTGAACATTTGCAAGACTCTTCCCCACCAGTTTTTTCTTGTCTTTTTCAAGTTGATTTTCTCCAGATTTCTTTTTTACTTACATCCAGGCAGTGTAATGACTAACCAGTAACTGAATTTTACCCAGATAAATGATTTTGGCTGGCTGTTTTCCAGTTTCCATTTTCATACGCTGAGAGCTCTTATCACCCTGATGGTCAGTGTGCAGCTGTCTTGAAAGTCTTTCCACCTTGGGACTTGATTTTTGTCTTATAAAAATTGATCCAGTCTCCATGTCACCCACTGCCTCCCTCAAATATCTGACTTAGAAAAACAGTCTTGTTGCTGGCCATCACACCACATCATTGGCCAAGAGAGTTTCAGAACTGTAGGTTGTCATGTATAGACAACCCTTTCTAGTCTGCCTTAAGGACAGGATCAACCCTAGAACCCATTCATCCTTTATGCCAAAAGTAGTTGCGGAATTTTCCTTTAGCCAGGATGTCAGGAACCTGTCTTGTTTCTCTAATCATCTGAGAAAAAATAATCTTACATTCTCTCGATTTACACAGGTAGTTATTCAGTTGTTTTCACAGAACAGGAATAGAGGGAAAGACAGTGTCCAAGCAAACCATCTCCAACTGGCTGCCCCATTGTATTTTATTCTGTTATGCCTTACAGAATGATCGGTTAGAGAGAGCTGTAAAGGTTTACATGACGAGAGACACTGTTGACATCGTGACTTTCCTTGGGTGGAGGTGGGGTTGTTGAAAACGTAGGATGTATTAGAGGTGGCTACATGGTCCTCAGTCCTCATCTTTTTTTATTATTATAGACCGATTAGTGGGGTTTGCTACAGACATTTTACTGATCCTGTTGCAACCCAACCCTTTCTTCCTTGCCACTTTCCTATCTTTGTAGCTCTGTGAGCTATATAAATTGTCCAGTAGTTATGATTACTGCGACAGTGATCTACCTGAACATCTGCTGTTTTTTATGATAAGTTCTTAAACAACTGGTATTACACTCTTCATTTAGATCACTGTTACAGTACTGTTTCCCTCCCACCATTCCCTGTTTTTGTATTTGAGACATTGTGGGCTAGACAGGATATCTTATCTCTGTGTTATCCATCCTTTCTTCCTCCTGTCGATGTTCTTCGTGTTTCACTGTTGCAGTCATTACATTTGGGTTATCTGCATGCAGGTAGCCCTCAGTTGGCCTGATTAACAAAGTCTTGAGTCCTGCGTTGGTTGCTGTCCCTTCTGCCATGACATCAGGTCGTCAGGGGTGTAAAACATGCAGCCAACGCCATTACAGCAGTCTTTCTTGCCGTGCGGTGCCCGAAGCAGAAGCAGTTTGCAAGTGCCGGTCGGCCGACTCCTGAAATTTTCGTTTTCAAGTTTCAGAACCGAAGTCTTCAACTAAAAGCTAAGTACCCCGTTGGGGAAACTTTTTCTTACTCTTAACCGATGTCAGTAAAAGTAAATAATTGCATTACTTGTGGAAAGTAAATACCTCATAAAGATTTTCATTTGAACTGTATTCCTTGCCTAGGCCCCGACCACAATGTACCTCGCTGTCGGTTTTGTGCCTTATTTAAACTACAAACTATCCATCGTCAGTATATTTACGCTTCTAAATATTTTGGTGCTCGGTTCAGTTATCCTGATATGTCTTCGGTCAGCCATTTGACTACTGACATTCCGAAAAAACGCAAAGATAAAGACAGAGACAGGCCGCCTAGGTCCAAAGCTGGCGACGACGCTTCTCCTAAGCCAGTCGCCAGTACTCAGTGAGGTGGTTTTGCAGCCCCTGATACCTGCTACTTCTGATTTGCAGGCCTCTACTGAGACCCATTCGGAGTCCGGTATGCCGCAAGATGCTTCAACTGTGGAACCTGCGGATGTCTCTACCTTGGATGGGTCCGGAGCCGCTGTGCAGGCACCGGCTTCTGAGGGTGTATTCAGGCCTACTGACTTGCGTATTAAACAGACGCCATCTTCTTCTTCAGGGCCTAAATCTCGAGCCCTGCCTACAAAACTGACGCCCAGACTGCATGGTTAGGCCTCTATGCCTAAAAAACAGATGATAAGAATGGCTGAAGACCTTATTACTTTAATCAGCGGAAGCCAGCCTTCCCCCTCTAAGAGACCTAGGACTGAGTTTGTTTATTGAACAAGATAGGGGAGAGGTTTGTAGTTCAGTAATAACACTGAACACCTAACTCGTCCCATGTTAAAACCGTTCCTAGGTTGGCTTTTGGTGTTCAATATTACCGTTTTTGAACTTCCGTGTTCGACAACAGTACAGTCGACGGAGTTAGTTTCGAAAATCTAATAGTAAACTGGTTAGTCATATTGCCCTGGTACTTGAATTTTGTACTAGAAAAACTGATGATGCCTCCATTACTACAAATTCAGCAAACATGAAGTTTCTCTTGTGGAATACAGTATTCTTAATAGCACTCACATCTGCCAGAAGGGTATTGGAATACAGTATTCTTAATGGCACTCTCATCTACCAGAAGGGTATCAGAATTACAGGCCCTCGTGCAAGGAGCTCTTTTCATCTACCATTCAGACAAAGTTAATCCCATTTACTTACCAGTTGTGTAACTGGACTTCTCCATGTTTACAGTTTTGTATATTCTTGCTCACATGCATGTGTTCCTTTCCATGAATCACACACAACAGTTGTATGCCTTGTTCCCTACACAAGCCCTACAGGATTGTAGACCATGTTTATGAATCAGGCTGACTGTCTTTAGAAGGCATTTTGTCATAGTAATGTCACAGAATTTGTTTTGATCTTTTTTTTAGTAATTTTCATTAGCTGGCTGAGTTTGGTTATCAAAACAAGTCAAACAGCACAAACTGACCATGTGCATTAGTTAACAACAAGATATTTTAATTTTAAGGTAGGGGTTAAAATTGTTGGTACTTTACATTTGCTATCTTAATGTAAACAAAAGATTTGAGTTTTCAATAGAATCATAGTGTCACACAGTGGTCTAATGATGCAGGTTAACAATATAGTAGACAGTTATGGCTGGGATTTGTTAATTAGCATGGATAAAAAGCCAACAGCTTGATGATGTAGGCAAAACAAGAGACATACTTATCATAACACCTCCTTCCACACCCAGTCAAAATGCATTACATTCTTTTTTTCTCATCAGCTCAAAAAGTGTGCTGTTTGAGAGTGAAACCAGTATAAAAGGAATTTCATGTAAAAGAGCCTCTACTAGGCCTTACTTCTGAAGTTCGAGGAAGGTGAGTGGACAAGTTAAAGGGGGTGGATGGATAGCATCTAGATCTGTCATTGTAGTAAGTACATAATTTTGTATCTGGATGATCTTCAAAACTGTGGAAAGAGTCCCCAGCTCAACTTCCTGGGTGTTTTATGAAAGCATTCTTTATCATATGTTAGCCCCAAATGAAGATCTTGGCCTGTCTTGTAATGGTATGAGGCAAAGCCCATGTCACAGCTACATATTTTTTCTAAAGATGCCTTACTGCCACTTTTCTTGTGCATTAGGTGTAGAAATGTGGGATCTGTCATGTTTCTTGTAACAAAATGTTAATGCACTTAGTCAACCACTTAGAGAGGGGGGACTTTTGTGTCTGTATAACAGTTTTTGAGCAGCATATGCAACAAACATTTGCTAGTTATTTCCGATTGTCTAGTTGTCGTAGGCAAACTCAAGAGTAGAACATATTCCCTTCTTCTACTAGAATAGATAGGGAAAAACACAAGTAGGTTAGTGGCTTCTTTCAGATGTAGTTCTGTGACAAACCTGAGCATAAAGGTTTGTATGCTAGACTACTTTCCTTACCTGATCATTCACAGAGGTAGAGTTAGTATACATATAAAGCCTGACTTTCTGAAGTTCTGTTCGCTGAAATTATTTCCGTCAGACACATGCAAGCTCAAAGGGTTAGCTTCTCCAATAGAAAGTGCAAATTCCAGGGGTACACAACTTTTAATCAGGAGCCTGATGAGAAAAGCACCTCTGAGAAATTGTTTAAGGATAGACAGGGAACCATTAGGTATGGTAAAAGGTGTACCATAATGGAAGAATGACTATGACCAGAGTTAAATTCTTGCCAAGGACAGCTTACATAGGATCTGAGAAGGAATCTAATCCTTTAGGAGTGAGGACCAAGAAGTTTGTCAACTTGCTCTTGTATGTCTTCCTGTTTTTTTTATATTTGTGGGCAGAGGTGAGGATTTTAACAAACCTAGGCAAGTATACCTCCCCCGTGACTATCAGCAGAAGTGAAGAAGTCAAGCAGTTAATCAAAGAGGATGGCAGTCTGGATGAGGGCTTGACTGACAAATGCTAGAGCAAGGTTTGAAGGTTCTCAGATGAAAAGGATTCTCCAGGAGATGAGTCTACACAGAGAAAGCAGAACTTGTCAACAAAATTCTGAAAAGACCCGCAGTTCTGTTAATTCTTTCAAGAGTGTTGGTT
This sequence comes from Protopterus annectens, assembly GCF_019279795.1. Taxonomy (NCBI): domain Eukaryota; kingdom Metazoa; phylum Chordata; order Ceratodontiformes; family Protopteridae; genus Protopterus; species Protopterus annectens. The sequence continues at coordinate 645,014,324 of NC_056733.1, forward strand.
CCTCTGTAGGTGAGAGTTCCACTTGAATCATATCTTTAAAGACTCTTCTTCTCCTTGCAAAAGTATGTTATGGCATCTTAAGTTGACCCCTGCATCCATGAGTTTCTTGCTATATCTCACTGTTGTGTTTCACTTTAAGCACAAAAAATTGGCTTCATTAAAAAAGGGTTAACAAACAGTCTGACATTTTAGCATAGAGGGCTTATAGCTTCGAGCTGTTAGTAAGCTGTTTCCTTTGCTCAGGGTACAGAGTTTGATTCCTTCCACCTTCATTTGCGTATGGCGTGACTCTGAGCAAGTCACTTAACCAGACAGCACTCCCAAATGACACCTAAAAAGGGACAGTTTGTCCAATGAGCTTACCTGGTTAGCAGGTAGGTAAAATAAAAAATAAGCAAATAACACTTTTTTTATCAAAGTCAGATACAACCAGACATGTTGGCAAACACTAATACTGCTATCTGCTGCTCCTGTAGCATATAGAGAGATACTCTGGCCCAGCCGACCTCCTGCAGGTTCAGTGAGCTTCTCGGGTGATTGATGGAGTGGCAGAGAAGGGATGGGAACCAGTTATCTTTGAGGGAAGACAGCCCTGTGAGCAATCCTGCAGCAATCCGTGGAGTAGGCTGGGGATGTTGCACTAGGAGGCATGGTCTAAATCAGGGAAAGGGTGAAGATGTGACTGAGCTGCCATGGAGGTGGGATGATGCACCTGACATCTCCGTTTCACACCCATCCTTTGGACCTAACTATGGGAATCCGCAAGCAAGTGGGGAAGGATGAAACAGGAGTAGGTCATAAGTTATGAAAAAACCCTGACGAAGGCTAGTAGTTACCCCCCACCAGGGCATCCTTAAGATCCTCTCTGGCCATGTCTCAAATTTGGGCATTGGATCATTGGTTGGTTCACATGGTGGTAGACCCAACGAAAGATATGAGGCACTGGGATGGCAGTCAGAATGAAAGAAGGGGAGAAAAAATACTGCTGTCCTCACTGCTGCATGCACAACACCATATGCCAGGTGCATGGTCAGGTTAAATACTAAAGTTATAGTTGACATCAGAGAGGTCAGCTTCATTTTGAGACCTTCATCATACTTTGACAACTGTTCATTTTTCTTAGTGCATCAGAGAGCTGTTACTAAAGTCTTACCTTTGTGAAAGATAGGTAAGCTGCCTAGTAGAAAAAGTGGAGAATGCATAAAATATGCTTACTATAACTATCCAGAGCTGTGAACAATTCCCTGTTAAATCTTCTTGTGGAATAAAGAGAGTTTAGTGGGCCTTCCCTCCTTTTTCACATAAGTGTATGATATCACTAAATTTAGGGTTATCCAGGGGAGGAGATGGGGAATCACCTTCATCCCCATCTTCAGTATTGGGGATGGATGACTCCAGTGGGGAGTCTGTTGCTTCCTCTTGTCCATCTACTTTGTCTATGCCATTGATGATGAGGCTTCCAGGGATGAGAAGGAAGATGAAGTCAGACCTATGAAACTGAGATCTGCAGAGGCTCTTTGATCCGCTGCCCACAGGTCATGGGTACAGGTGGACACCCAGGACATAACACCAAATGGGGTGGGGACTGCAGTACTGTTTGGTACTGAAATCAGCTTTGGCACTAACCAGGGTCCATTGATGCTGAGGATCAGAGATGTGTACCTCGATTCACTGACCTTGAACACTGGAAGATAAAGGGGCTTTAGCAGCAAAGGGATTGACAATGCAGACAACATTTATTATTTATTTATATTTGTTTACTGGGATAGTGCACTGATCTCGGTGGACCATTTGCAGGCAAAGCCTGGGTGAATAGGATCACATAAGAAATTAACAAAACATATATATACAGATAAAAGGATTTGCTAAAAAACAAATATGTATGCATGTTTACAGATCAAGAATATGCTATAACATTTAGTTCAAGAAGCAGTTAACAGTGCCAAAACATGGATGGAAAATTAGAATTATGCTTAGCAGAGTTTTATGGATAAGATGTAGCCATTTAGCAGAGCTTTATGGATAAGATGCAGCCATAAAGATGCAGCATTGATGACCATTAACACAGAATGAAAATGCTGCGAACCAGCAATGTTGGTAACAGTTGAAATTGGTGCGCCTGTGTCAGTCTTGGCACTGGCTGGGTACTTCGTGGTCATGTAGAAGTCCACACGAAGTGGTGGCCAGTGAGAAAATAGTAGTAGCCACAGGGAATGATGCAAAATCTGTATTTGTCTTAGACACATAAGACAAGGGGGTCAGACCCATTTTCATCTACATCAGAGCCTTCACCATTTCAGCATCAAAAATCCACTGTAATACTTCTATGAGGAGAAATGGATATAGTAGATCTGATATACCTAGTAGAGGAGGAGAAAAATCTACTTAATTCAATCTAATGAATGTGAGTAAAAAAATATTACTTAGCCTAGAATGTTGGGTCATTCTAAGAAAAAAGAAAGCTCAGAATCCCAGAAACACATTGCATCAACTTCTTTTCTTGTTGCTCAGGTCTTTTCATTGCAGCATGTGAAACAGAATAAGGCTGACCAGAGTGGTGATCTTCTATTCCTCTGTTGCACTGTTCTTAACATGAGGGAGTTGCCTGCCATAACGACCCAACATCTACCAGTATACAAAAAACTTTTACTACTTTGGGGTGCGTGGTACATTGCACATAGGCTGCTGTCGGATGTCAGCCATAAAAGTGACATACACACACACACCATCCTCAGAATTTCTTTGCTGCCAGTCCTGACACTTCACCTGCATGTACGGTCTGTTTGCCAAAGTGGTTATTGTCTCAGCATTTCAGATAAGTGCCCCGTTGGGGAATCCTTTCTTTACCTTTTTTGTTGTGGTTAGGTTTAATGTCATTCAAGAAAGGCAAATGTTCATGTGGATGTCAGATTCCACATAAAGACAATCACCAGCAGTGCCTTTTTTGTCCTGGACCTACCCACGACCGTAGATCTTGTTCGGTCTACCAGGCCTTTGTGCCTAAAACTTTGAGAGGTAGGTTTGCTTCCCTTTCTATATATTTAGAGAGTCAGTGCTTGAAACTCCTTGCAAAGAGCGCTATGGAGGGTTCCTCAGAGCCTGTGGTCGCATCACTTGTGAAGTAGAAGGCCAAGAAGCCTAGGCCTGAAACTTCTGCTGCACCTCCTGTGGTGGATGTCTCTCCCGAGGCAGTTGCTAGCCTGGAAAAACATTCAGCTCCTACGTCTAATTCACAGGCTGAGCTCGTAATGGAGGGTACCTTGGATCAGGATGTTAGCACATCCTTGGAGGTACTGCAGGCATCCAGGCAGATGTCCAGGAGGAGCCTAGATGTGATTACTGAGAGCCCTAGGGGAATCTCCCAAATATCAGGGAGGATGTGGATTCCGACATCATTGGTCATGCCTACATCTGGTCCTCGGACCTTACACCGAGTTGAAATACATGTTAAAAAGAAACAAAAAAAAAAAAAAGCATTTGTCACCACCCTGTGATTCACTCCAGAAGTGGGAACATTTTATACATGGTATTTCTAATGCCCTCGTGTCTCTTAGTCCTCCTCCTGGGGTTTCAGTACTGGCCACACCCTGAGTTATCTCTCCTCGGTTAAGGAAGAGGCTTCTTCTGAGAAGGTTACTCATTTCACTAGGTTACTCATTTCAGATTCCTTCCCTGCTGGATTATGCTTCCCCGGAGGAGGATTCCAATGGTACTGACTCTCCAGTGGGGGAAATTACCTTCAATGAGACCTTGGGTAAGATGAGGGAACATTTCAAATGGGATAGTTGTCAGATGTCTAAAGTCCAAAAAGATACTACAAACTATTTCAGGTAGACACTCCTAGTCCCTCAGCTGTACCTCCTGTCCTAACTGCTTTTGTAGATGTAGTTGCATCTTCCAGTAAAGTCTCTGACTCCCAGCCTTATGCACCTAAAAAAACAGACAGATTCTACAAGGTGCCTGAAGAGTGTAAGTTCCTGTTTTTAAAGCCCCTTCTGCTGACCATTCTGTCATCACTGCGACTTCTGATAAGTCCTCTAGGCTACTTCCCTCCACTACCCTGCTTCCCTCTGAGAAAGACAGCAGACATATGGAGAAGTTGGGCAAAAAAGTATACATTTCTGCCACTCTTGTCTTTAGGTTATCAATTATCAGAAACACATGGCTAAATACACCTTGGAACTCTTGTCCCAACTTAAAACATTATTTCAGATATGCCAGACTCAGAGAATAAGTTGATTGGAGCTTCCTCTCAAGAGGCCTGACACTCTATAAAATGTAGCTTTGATGCTGTGGAGGCTTCAGCTAGGGCAGCTTCCACAGGCTTGGTCCTGAGAAGATTGGCTGAGGCTATAACCTCTACCAGAGGACATTAAATCCAAACTCATGGATGCCCCCTGGACAGTTCAGCCATGTTTGGCCCTGCTGCTGCAGAACTGTTCAAAACCTTGCAGGAGAAGGGAAAAGAGATGCAGGAACTGTACCATGTCCTGGTCTCCCCTGTACCAAAATTCCAAAGGAATTATCCTTCTAAACCAGTATTTGTTAGAAGGCAGTCACAACCTCCTCCAGCTAAGGCAAAAAAGTCTGGTAAGAGACCTCAGCAACTTAGGACTCCACTGCAACCCCTACCACAAAAACAGCCCTTTCCAGACAGATCAGGGTCCAACTGACTGTTTGGACCCTAAACGTTTCCCTCCTTTCCCTACACCTTTTCACTTTTTCCAGCTTGAGAAAATGTAACACAGAATGCCTTGGTGCTCTCCATCATTAAAAAGGGCCATTTCATGGTATGGAATTCTCTCTCCCCCCTTCATTGGTATTCCACAACCTCTCAGAGACCAACTGCCATATTTCCCAAAGGTGCTACAAGACCTGCTGGATCAAGGAACCATTCAACCAGTGCAATCCAATCAAAGAGGAAAGGGGTTCTATTCGAGGATGTTTTTGGCACCAAGGAAAGAGGGCCGATGGAGACCCACACTGGACCTCTCCTACCTCAACACCTTCCAGAAAGTGCTTACATTCAGAATGCTTACTTTACAAACCCTTTTTCCCCTGATCATCCCACAAAGCCTATATGGCTTCCATAGATATAAAGGATGTTTACCTACACATCCCTATTTACCCCAGTTACAGGAAGTTCTTCAGATTCATTGTGGCTTCCTGGCACTTTCAATGGTCTCCTTTGCCTTTTGTTTCTCTCCACTGCCCCAAAGGTGTTCACAAAATGTCTAGCCCCAGTAATTGCTTACTGCAGATTTTAAGGCATTCAGGTCTTCTCATATCTGGATGACCTTCTCTTTCAAGCAGTCAGTCCAGGAGCATTGGAATGCAATTTAAGCTCTTCCATCTCCATCCTGCAATCCCTGGGTTTCAAAATAAACTACCAATAATCTGCTGTTTCCCCATCTCAGGACCATATATTTCTGGGATGCAGGCTACAAACAGACCTTATGAAGGTCTCTGTCTTCCCCACTCAGAAGACTCAGGAGCTAATTTCCTTTTTCCAAAGCCTCATCCCAGTAACTCACATCACTGCCAGCTACCTCACATCACTGCCAGGACCTTTCTCCAAACCCTGGGCTTCATGACATCCACCATCCCAATGCTTCCTCTGGCAAAACTGCACATGAGGAAACTACAGTGGTTCCTAAAATCAGTGTTAATGCAACATGCATAGCCCCAAGAGTTCCCAGTTCCACTTCTCCCTTGTCTGAAGAGGGAGATAACCTGATGGATTCAGCAGTTAACTGCAAACCCAGGTATCCCACTCCATCCTTTACCACTGGTCCAGGAGATGTTCACAGACACCTCAGACACAGGATGGGAAGCAGCATTCAGCTTCATAAAAGCACAAGGGACCTGGTCCCCCTCTCAAAGAAGGGAATACATAAGTATAAAAGAAATGAGGGCACTTCTGCTGGCTCTTCAGACCTTTCAAACCCTCTTCATCCCAGGCCCCGTAAAAGTTTTCAGACAACATGACTGTTCTCTGGTATGTGAACAAATAGGGAGGGACAAAGTCTCATCTCCTTTGCAGACTAGCACTGCAAATCTGGGAATTGGTTCTTAAACTTCAGACTCTCCTCCTGGCTGTGTATATCCCATCCAGTCAGAATGTAGTGTCAGATACATTGAGCAAGTCCGAAACACAGTCTCACAAATGGATGCTTCACAGGTAAGTATTCTTGGACATTGTCCACAGAAGAGGTACTCTATAAACAGACCTTTCTGCCTCCCCCATGAACAGACAGCTTCCATGATTTTGTGCCAGAGGTCCACATCCTCAAGTTTGGAAGTTGGACGTCTTCAACTTTTCATGGAAGGGGATGTTTCTGTATGCATTCCCTCTCCTTCCTCTCATTCCAAAAGCTCTGCTAAAGATTTAGCAGAACACACCAAAAATCTTGATGGTGACCCCCTTTTGGCCAAGACAGCATTGGTTCGCCCTGCTTCTGCATTTAGCCAAGGGCAAGCACCACAAGTTACCCCACAGAGTGGACCTTCTCACACAACACAAAGGAACTGTAATCCAACCCCCACTTGTCTACTCTTCAGCTGATGTTTTGGATGATAGGGTCTTAATTCCTTTCTGACACCTTTTTTTCAGAGGACATGGTCAGGGTTCTGCAGGAGGACAGGAAACTCAGTACTAGAAAATCTTACTTATCTGAACGGAAGAGATTTTTAAATTGGTAATTTGGTGTCTTTCTCAAAACCAGCACCCACTGACAGTGGAAGTCCCACTGGTTCTCATACTTTTGTGAATTACTGGATGCTGGCTTAACTTACTCCAGTCAAAGTGTACTTGTCAATTTCTTCCTGTCCGCCTCTATCTCCACCTTTAGCTTCTAGATTTGAGGCTAAACAATTCCTAAAAGGTGTCCTTCACATAAGACCCCCCCCCCCCCGGAGAACTGTTGCATCCCCTGGGATCTTAACTTTGTACTGGAGAAGCTGACTATTGCTCCTTTTGAGCCGGCAGATTCTGCTTCCTTGAAATTTTGCTCCTGGAAGACTATTTTGCTGCTTGTACTAACCTCAGCCAGAAGGGTTTCTGAACTGCAGGCCCCAGTGGCTTCTTCTCCTTTCTTGGTGTTCTACATAGACAGAGTGTCTCTCCGCACTAAAGTGGTAAATGAGTTATCCCTCAACCAGTCTGTTCATTTATCTACCTTTTTCCCCACTCCACAGAACTCTGAGGAGAGGATTCTGCACACTTTTGATGTGCACAGAACGCTTTGGTTCTACCTTAACAAAGCAAAAAATATCAGGAAATCTGACCGGTTGTTTGTCTCAGTCCACCCTAGAGCTTTAGGACTCCCTGTGTCTAAACACACTATTTCCAGCTGGATCACTAAAGCCATTTCCGTCTGCTACAAGCACCATGGAAAGAGCCTCCCTTCTTCTGTTAAGGCTGCTGCTTCCTCTGGCACCTTCCTCAAAGGACTGGACACCAACTCTATTCTGGAGGCAGCCACCTGGTCTGCAGTCCATACCTTCACCAAACATTACAAACTAGACAACATTTCCAAGTCTAGAGCAGGGTTTGGCAGGGCTATTCTCCATGGCTTCATGGAGAGCTTCACTGCCCCTACCTCCTCTCTTTTGTCATGAGCTTTGGTATTTTCCCTCATGTTAAGAATACTGCAACAGAGGAATAGAAGGACATAGATTAGTTGTGTAAAATCTTACCATAATGGTAGATGTCCTTCTCTTCTCTGTTGCAGTATTCTATCCCTCCCTCCTTCCCCCCGACTTTGTTCTTCCTTGGATGTACTTAGCCTACTTACTTCCCTTAGGTGTTCCTCCTGAGGCACTCAGTTCTGAGGATAGTGCGTGCGTATGTCACTTTTATGGCCAATGTCCGGTAGCAGCCTACATGTGACATACCACGCACCCCTAAGTAGTAAAAGTCTTTTGTATACTGGCCATTAGGTTGTTGTGGCAGGCAACTCCCTTATGTTAAGAATATTGCAACAAAGAAGAGAAGGACATCTATTGTTATGGTAAGATTTTACACAACTAATCTTTCTTTTGTCTTGATTCATTTGATCCTGGATCTAGTTTTTTGAATATCTTAAGAAGGTTCCTTGGGATGCTGGCAAAAAGGGATTTGGCAACATCAGCCTGAGATTATCTAGGCAAGAAAACCTTAGCTAATAGTCTTGCGTTTCTTTTGTACTTTAGTTAAAACCAGTAGAAGTGACACATGGAGACTTTAACTGTTGATCATCTAAACAAATCACACACAGAATATGACAGTCCTACTGTGGAATTTCATGACTACACTTCTCATTTTTGTTGAAATCCAAAGCGTTTCAAACTTCCCAAACACTAAAGCACACACAGTTGCTAGCTTAGCATAAGTTTAAAGATAGGTAAATCTGTGAGCTCATGCATGCACCCACACACACACACACACACACACACACACACACACACACACTACCAGCATGCTTGACATTTGTTGCATACTTTAGATGTTCATTTACATTTGAAATACTCTACTAGATTATATATTGTTTCTAAAATGCGGCCCTCAGTCTTGCTTATTTTGCTAAAACGAGTCTTTTAGCAGTTGTAAACTGTACTTACCGCCACAAAAAGATCAGTGGATAACTAAATGGATCCACTACTGTTGTTCTTATCTCCGGTGATCATAACTTAAATTCACAGCAGTTATTGCATGGAACTAGCTTACTAGGGTTGGCACAACACTTTCACTCATGCTTGTGCGCACACACAAAAATAAACCATATTCTAGTTTCATGCAAATAACAGTTGCAAAAAAAAAAAAAAAAAACATTTTTTTTCTCTCTTCCCTGCATTCCTATATCGAGGGTCTTTAGACCCACACCATATTTTCTTTATTACTGTCACTCAGAGGTCACTCTAACTTGTAGAAAGAGTGATTACTTAACAAAATAAAAAAAGATTGCTTTTCAGCAAGTGGTTGCAGTAGTTTGGCTGCAGTATTAGAAATCATACTAATTGTAAGCCGCATACATTGATACTGAGTGTAGGAATCAAAGACATACATGCAAACATGTACTGAGCAGTAGCAATCATTCTCACGCAACAGTGAAATGAGCTTGCTGATTCATAGGTAGGCTAGCTGGCGTAAGTCTAGCCAATTTCCCTTTTTGTGCTCAAAATAACCTTGCCTATTTAGCTATAGATTGGCCTTACCTATCCCATGGTCGATAATTGCATATTACCCCTAATAAGAAAAACTGGGATCATACCATAAACAATTTAAGGGGACCCATACATGGTATCACGCACATAAAAAAATGTATCTAAATTTTTATTTTTTTTATATCATTAATGCTGTTTGACTAAGCACACTGCATACAATGTAAAATGTTAAGTCAGTACAGTAAACAGAGTCTAAAACATGTCAAGAAAAGTAGTCAGCCTCATGCCTGCATTGTGAGTACCTGCTTCTGTGGAAGTCCAACAGTGGTCTCCTCAGGGTAACAGGGCAACTATAAAAGTGGCCAAAACTGTGCAGGTGCAGAGCTGAATAAAGCCAAATGTTATGCTTTACTGTTGTTAACACTGACCCCTCTGCAAATATCTTTTTCTTGTGCTAAGTACCTGAAACAACTGTGCGTGATGGTAAGTGCATTACATAGCTGTACTTTGAGTTGGCAAGTTCAGTATTCATCATCTGTGTCATCCATTCTGATTAATTTTGCTGTCTGTCTGATTTGCACTGTAGTCTGTAATCATGCTTCAGTTTTGTAAATATGCTTGTTATACTATAGTCATCTATTTGTCTTCCACAGCCCAACTGCTATGCTAAAGTCATCACTGTGGAGTCTCAGAAGAAAATTGTCATATACTCCAAGCAACCAATCAGTGTGAATGAAGAAATAACATACGACTACAAGTTTCCAATTGAGGATAACAAAATCCCATGCCTGTGTGGTTCAGAAAGCTGCAGAGGAACCCTTAACTAAGAGGGATACTCATTATAGCATCTTCAGCCATATTGGACTGCAATTTCCCGGGCATGGTCGCACTTCGCCAAAAAAAAGAAAACAATTCGCACTTCTGCTGGACTCACAAAGCATAAAGCGCACATGTATGTCAATACTGTGTTTACAATTCAGGTGCTTTTCCTTTGTAAAGTTAAAAAAGGTGTTTACCACTCTCCGTCACAGTATATATATATATATATATATATATATATATATATATATATATATATATATACACACACACACATATATATATATATAAACAACACTAGTTTCTGTCATAACCCTACTAATTACCTTGTAGTGGGACATGGTACTTCATCTGCAGTATCTATAAATGCTGCTACTATTAATTCTGTTTTCTTCACTTTTTAAACTTATCTCATAAAAGAAATGTGAAGTAGAAACAGTGTAAAGGTTTTTGTTGGGAGTTTGGTTTCTTCTCTAAAATTGCACAGACATTTGAAAGTAAGCTGTTAGTTTAAGGTCGATGCTGCAGAGCAATAACAATAGTTGCTACATGTTTGGGTTTCATTGTACTTGGGGGGGGGGGGGGGGGGGGCTTTTAGCAAAGACTATGGATGTTCAGACTCATTCCAAATTCAGTATCAATGCTTTCTTAAAAATAGGTCAGTATTTTTGGAGTTCAGAATGCTCAGAAAGTAAGAGGGTAGGCATGGATCATCTGCAAAGTTAGGAAGATGTATATATCTCAACTTTGTTTAAAAAACTAAATTTAATGCAATTTATTTGGTCATGAGCTACCCATTTATTATAAGTATTAAGAAAGAAGATTTTTTTCAAGATGTTATATTTTTCTGAAGTAGTTTAGTCTATTGTAAGTCATACATTTGCCCTTTAAGTACCTTCTTTCTCATTCACTGCAGTACTTCCGAAGAAACATGTTTTCTTTCCTTTTGTATTTTTCATAGTTTGCATTTTAGCCATACCTGTCAGCTACTGAGCATTTAAAAACCATAGCACTCGCTTTAAAAATCACAACAGAGGGTCAGAAAGAGTGTCGTTTTCTTATTTTTCAAACTATTAAGAGCTTCATTTAGTAGAACCTGTACAGTTAGTGATAAGCAGTTGTTGCACAAGGCTTAGATGAATTATTTAATGAAGTGCACACTTGTTGAGAAAGTCATGAAGTATAGGAGGAGCAAGGCAAAATTTGTGGGCAAAAATCCTAGCACTATGCCAAAATCATAGCATTTGAGAGATATGTTTGTGGCATGTCTAAGCTGTAAGCAGTGATTGTGCACCACTTGGCCAAGCTGTTGTCACAAGTGCATCTTCATCCATGGGGTGGGGGGGGGACAGGTTTTTTTCCCAGTTTAGTAAGCATCAGTGTAGACTGCAGTCTTCTACTGTCTTCAGTAAGTGTTACACTAATCGTGCTCAGGTATGAGAAACTGCAGTTCATTCTCAGCCCTTTTATTAATAGCATGGTGAGATTGTCTGTCATTACGCATGGTGGGGGGGCATCATGCATCTATTGGTGATATCCTCATTTCTTTGTGATCTCAATGACATATCTTGTATGTGTTCCTTCTTTCATAGTGCTTTTTAACATATGTTTAGCTGATTGTGTGTTGCAAACTAGGCCCGAGACAAGTTCTAAGCTATAAAGTATTGTTGGAGCAATACATTTATATCGTCCCTCAAGTATACTTAACAGGATATTTCTAACATTCTCAGGTTTGTTTGCAGAATGGTAGCTTGGTGTGCCAGCAGTATATATGAACTCTTTCAGGAAGGTTTTAATTTGGTATACTGCACATATTCAAGGCACCTGCTGTGTTCTGTGTAGCTGAGTAACTGCTGTGGATGTTTGTGGGATACTAGGCTTTAGCAGCACTTTCTGTTCCTTTGAGGGGGCAGAGTCTCCTATGCTACTAGTAGTTGGATGACAACAAATAGCACAGGAGAGGTAAACCCATACATCAGCCATTGAAATGTATGCTTTTATTTGGCTACTTCAGTTTGTGCTAACTGCTTATTTCTTCATGAATTTCTAGTTGAGCTTTGGGAATGGACAGGGTAAGAACATCTGGCGCCATTTTTTTTTCTATACAAGTATTTTCTTGTGATTTTATTTATTTGGCTATTTGATAACCATGTAAATGGACTCTTCCAATAACTCTAAGCTCTCATTGACTGCAAATTAACTACAAGACCTGGATTTCCTATATTTTTTAAGGGGACCAAAACTGATGCCCGATGCACGTGTTAATTTTTTCATAATGGAAGCCTGGAAATTTGACATTTTCTTGAAGATGTCCGAGAATTATTGCAGTGAATATTCATGTATCTTCCTAGTCTGTTGCACCACAACTCCAGCATAAATGGCTTAGTTTTAAGTGGGGGTTCTTGAGCAGTTTTTTGGTCAAACTCGTAGCCAGTAATTGTCTTCATGCTATTCTAGGAGTTTAGGTACATGTGGGCACTGAGTCTATGGCAGCATTTAAATGGTTTTACAAGAAATTTAGGTTGAATTGTGTGTAGCAGCTTTTTTTTTTTAATTTAAACTGAATTTCCACATTTGTCATTGAAAGCCCTTCTTTGCTTTTTCTAAAAACGCCATCTATAACTGTTAGAAATGCTAGCTGATACATCTGAAAAAAGAAGCTAAATCATATGTGTCATGCTCTTGCCTGTATTGATGTGTGGTGCTGTTATGAAGCCTCATTATTAGGAAATGCATCCTCATTAGTCAGTCTACAATGGTCAGTTAATTACTGGAATATCAAAATATAAGTTGAGATCCCCAAATCTGAGTCTAGGTGAGATGAAACAGGTGAGCGTAGTTGTGTATAATATGCTTTTCAAAATGTAAGTAGGAGAAACGTTAAGAAAGTTCGTAGGCTTTTTTCTTAATTTCAGTACCATTTAACATCTTACTGTAGCTTTCTGTTTAAATTAATGTCCAGTCACTACTGGACATGCCATAGTCTTTGCTAGATGTACATACAGAATGTTGAGCATCAGAGATTGGACTGCTAACAGAGGTAGTCCTAGTTGATTGCTGTTTTCTTGTGGACTCCAAAGCTTTGCATCATTAGTGGGTGTCCAAAGCTGTGAATCAGTGATAATTACTTCTAAAATGTGTGTATATGCAGACAGATGTCTCTGTTGTTGATTTAATCTGTGGCACTCTATAAGATTGGAGATATTTTTCTTCATTTATTCTCACCTTGTTATATTTAAATATTATCAGAGTCTGAAATTGTAGGTCATGTGGCACTTCAGATCCTTATTTTTGGGACTGCCTATAATTTGTAAGTGTTAAGTAAGCTAACAAAAGTCTGATATGGAGAAAAATCCAACAGAAAATGTTTTCCCCTAAAATGGTGTTCTTGGCAGATTTCTATCTGCTGTTTTTGCCACTTGTTCAGTATTCTGCTTGGGCACAGATAACTAAGGATGGCATGAATCAAACAGAGCTTTGTTGTCTTTTTGGCTGTTTGCTGCTAAAGTGTTTATTGAGCATGCTCATAGTTAGCCGTAACAGCCTTAATTCTGTTTACTCATAAGCACCATGAGGAGTGCCTCCCGTACAAAGCCAGTTCCGCCCATGGCAGTGTTAATGCAAGTGATATGCTGCACTTTTGAGTAATTTTATAATAAAATTAGATTTTTGTGGAAAAATGCAGATTACTTAAATTTGTCTTTAATGTGATGTAGTCCTGGCAAAGCATTTCTTCTTTTTGACACTGCCAGAAAATTCAGTATATGTAACCTAGGTGACTCAAGAAATTTTCTCAACAGTATTTTTCTACAGAACCTTGCTCTAAATTGTTCTTTTTACCTAATACTTTAACAGTTTCCAAATTCCTTGCACATTTACTATAAATAATAGGTTATGTTCATATTTAAAGGGAAAAGTAGCCTTATTTGTATATTAATAATAATACATAGTAATATATGAATTGTTAGATTGGGCCACCAGCTGTTTTTAAGCAGCTGATTTCTGTGACTGTAGCTACAACCAAAGTTGTATTGGAAATATAACCTTTCAGTATCAGAGCGAGTTCATTTATCTGGCAGAAAATTGCTATTTTTTCATGTGACATATCCACAAGATACTGTCATATGCTGCTAAGGGTAGATCTCGATTTGTAGTAAACTAATATGGGGCATTATCTTAAATTGATCCTGCTCCCTATTCCCTAGTGTCTTATTTTCTACTTTGTCATTTCTGCTCCATCTTCATAACCCATTCTTTAATCCATTCCGTGGACTACATACTGCCCTGCCTGACAATCTAAATTTCTAAGGTCTGCCCTTCTGACCCTAAATAATTTATTTTAAGACTTATTTAATTTTTAAGCAATTCCAGGGCACTTTGTTCATGTGTATTTTGAACAGTGCATAGTAAACCAGCCTGCCCAGCAAGCTGTTTACTAATTCTCTGAGATAATTAATCCAACACTTGATGCATGCCATTATCATCTGAAACTTCTGGCATGCCTTCCCCCATAATTTGGGGTCAGAATCCTCCCCCAGTGTCAGTTTGGACCCCCCCCCCCCCACACACTCACTCACTCACTCACTCACTCACTCACTCACAAACCACACCTCACCATTTCTGAGTAGTCATTACCTGTTAGCATAGCTTCCAGATTTTTCTACAGCATTCTTTGTTTGTTACCCTTAATTGTATGCATATTGCATTTAAACATCTTTTGTGAAGTGCTAAGCCAGTCATCCAGGATCTCAGCATCTTTGTCCATTTCTCAGTGGCTTCAAACTGTAAACCTACTGTAAAAAGAAAATTTTTATTTAATGTACCCATGATGCACTTAACTTACTCATAGGGGTTGTGTGTCTGCGTCACTACTTAGCTGGCACTAAAAATTTCTGATCTCTTCCCCTTTTGCACCATTAAATCCCTTGCAAAATCACTAATGGCACTCTTACACTTAATTTAATTCCCATAGAACATGAGAGGGATGGGGGCAGTAAATTAGATGGACTGATGTACAGAACTATTAGACAGGAGTCCCAAAAACCAGAAAGGCACCATTGACAAACAGGATTTCAGACCCTGTAATTCCTTTCAGAAATGTAAATAAATGAGCTTTAGTTGATTTTGTAAATGCACTAGAGGTTGGCATATAATTTATGTGCACTATATGCTTCAAGCTTGCATGTAAATAGATATTTTTGTTAATTTTGCTGTTAATCAAATTAACTTTATCAAATCCCAGAAGCAAATATGAAACGGTCCCAGTAGTTAACAGCTTTGCGGGGAGGGAGGTAGGGTCTTCTAGAACTATTTATATTGTACAGCTCAATTTTTATTAACAGAATATAACTTTTTAACCTTAAAATAACAGATTCACTGTAGCAGTCAACTCTAGATTTTGTGACCTCTTTTTCAGGGATCATTTCAGTTCATGTGTAAAAATTAAATAAAACAGCATATATGAAGTAATTTTCATCTTGTATATAGACATACCCAAGAATCTCTTTTCTGGACACTGTTTCTTGTAGAAACATGTTTTTTTGCCGATTTATTTCTACTTCAGAAGCTTGTAAATAATTTATTAAATGAAAGTGGCTATTGTAATTTTTGGGTTGTTTAAAAGATACAGCTCTGGACGTGAGAATATAGATATAAGCATACTATGAGCTGGTAGTATTTTTTTACAGCTTGTGTCAAGCTTTGTATTATGTAAATTCTGTATAAATATGAACTTTGTTGAATACATAGAATCCATTTAGAAGCATTAAATAATTGCAAATAAATGCCAAGGCCAGACTTTTTTTCTTGCTGGTCTGAAACATAATGTGCAAATTCTATTTATTATATGGGAAGCGATTTGTACAGATTTCTGAGCAGCACCCTGAAATAAATTTAAGTGAGGTCTCAAACAATAGATCTGTTTTGTTTTCATTTTCCTCCTTAATCATCAGTTTAGCATTTTGTACCATTGAATAGGAAACTTTTTCGGAATAGCCAAAACTAATGAAGAATTGTTAGAAAACTTACCTTCTATGCCAGTCATGTGACTTTTTCCATAGTATTGTTAAAAGAAAGAAAACTTCAGGGTGTAAAAGCTGCAGGATCTCCATTAAACTGGAGAGGTATGAAATGGTTTGCAATAAAGCAAAATGTACATTTTTTCTTTTTTTTTTCTTCTTCTTTTTTTTTTTTTTTTTTTTTTTTAAGATCTGCTTTGAAAATGTAGAATGTCCGCAGTTATTTTGACAGGATTAGTTTAGGGATTTTTTGTGCAAATAGGAATGTGTTGGGTATGCATCTTGTTTTAAAGAAAGTGTTTGTTGTGGATGTGTCTTGCTGTATATATTTGTTATATTTTTTGTGAATTTACTCTGTACCATTGTATTATAGTAACTTTTATAAAGCAAACCATAAATATACTGACTTTTCTTACAGAAAAAAATGCATTTTTGTCATTTTTCAAAAAAAAAAAAAAAAAGTCTGGAAATATTGTGATGTGACTTGAGATCATGGTTAGTATTTTATGCTGCAACCAGAGATGTTATCCTTTGTTGCTGTGCCTTATGTTATAATAGCAAAAATACAAATGGCACATTTTGCAGATGCACCAAGGTGTTTGCATTCAGACATGTCATCATCTGTTATTGGTGCTTTTCACAATGTGTACAATCTCTTTAACTGATACAGACGAATTAGGTCAGCTAGTACTGTGTTAATGTGTCATTGTCCCGGAGTTTCATCCATAGCTCCACCTTTTCTCTAAAAACTAATGAGTTTTAACTGTAATGGGGTTGGTTTGGTTACTTTTTAATTCATCTTGTTTCCCTGTCACAGATCATCAAAGCCCCACCATTTTTTCCTTTTTTAAATTGTGTATTTTCAGAAAGGAATTTTTCAGGTTTCTACTGTTGGTTGCCACCCACAGTTTACATACTGAGATTGCTTTGCAGGAAAAGCTATGAGCAGCTAAATTAAGACTCTCTTCCAGATAATTGTTTATTGGAGAAATCTTTGTGAAGAACAATGATGAGTTGCACTGAGGAACTACATAAACATATTGGTAAATACTGTCACTTTTGGTCATTTTTTAGCTATGTAATTGTAGACTTAAGCACAGTGCCAGTAGATGTTTGTCTTACTAGCTGTTTGAACTTAAAACTGTCAGTTCCCAAATTCCCAAAGAGACCCTGCAATGGAACTGCATTAGCCCACCGTTGATCCTTGAAATGCACAGAGGAGCATTATTCTCAACAGGAAAGCTCTGAAGGGCTTGGCCCTCATACCTGACTGTTAGCTCAGCTGAGGATGGCTCATAGTTTGGGTGTGTGGACGTTGTCCTGAAGTTTTGGAAGCTGACTGGCCTTTTCAGGATATAACCTATATAGCTAAGGTTACAGCAGCAGTGATCATTCGAAAATGTACTGTTATGGTAAGTTTACTCACACACCTGTACTGTCAAAATATGCTACTTCTGAGTGTGCTCTAACTTGAAGAAAAGGACCATACAGTTGCTCCTTTTTTGTCCATGTTATTCTAACCAGGAAGATAGAGACTGGGTATGCAGGTGACATGGCACCCCTGGAAATTGCTTTTAAACCAACTGGTTTTAGCAGTTTCCCACAGTATTTAATGATGTTTCAGACAATATTGTCAGTCATTTGGGCTATGTAATATTCGGTGGCAGTAAATTATTAGATTCTTTATATGTAAGCATGTGGAAGTTTTTAAAGCTGCAAACATCAGAGCATCTTACTAGAAATAATTTTCTTGTTACACTTATATTTTGAAGGGATACACTGTCAGACATGAGCTTGCTATTGGGAGGGTCAGTTAGAAAGTTGTTAGAACTTCAGTAGTAGTTGCTCAAGAGATACATTGCAAACAGAGTGTCATACATTAATTTTCAAGTGCTTGAAATTATTTATGTCTCGACACAACTTTATTTGCTATATTAGAATGTATTATATATTGTGGATGGCGCACTGGTGCAGCATTAGCATTGTCGCCTCACAGCAAGAGGTTTTCCGGTTTGGTTCTCGGCTGGGTGCCTTCTGCGTGGCGTCTGCATGTCCTCCCTGCATTCATGTGAGTTTCCTCCAGGGGCTCTGGTTTCCTCCCACATCACAAAGACATGCATCTGGAGCTTTTCTCCCTGGGCCTCTGCTGAAAATTGGCTTTGTTCCACGTTGGACTTTCCGGTAAACAAATGTTAAATAAATATTTTAAGCTTAAATGATATGCCACATTTCTTCAGTTCCTCTCCTGTTTTTATGACTGGAGTACTTTTGAAAGCTGAACTTTCTGATAACACTGTGCAAAGCCATAGCAATGACTGGTTAAAAGAAGCAGCTACCCCAGGTATGAGTTGTTAGATGGAATGATTCACACTGTCGAGGAGTGTGCTAATCAGTCCCTGCAAAGCAGCTGTCTGATAAGTTTTGATTAGCAGCAGAATCTGTAGCTGTTTAAGCTGGGATCATGGCTGTATAGTTGATTTGTTTGTATGCACACACATTTGTGTAAGGAACTAGTATAGCTTTTTGCCACAGTTTTTGAAAGAAATATTGCATGAAAACATAACAGCTTTGCATGGAAGACACTTTTTTTTTCTTAACTGTTGATGGGAGAGGGGTAGTTGTGCCATTTAGAATGTCCAGGAAGGCAATTAACTTGTCTACAGCTCTGATATTAACTTATCTTTGAAACACATTAGACTGAGCTCCTGGTAAACATATAATTGATGTCATTTTCATTCATTCCTCAACTGTTGGGTTCAGATCTGATCTTTGGATCCAAGTTGGCCGCTTCTTCCAGCTCATGGAACACTGAAACTTCTCCATTTACCCATAATGCCCTAGTCACCTAACATACCTCAGAACTCGTTTGCCGCCTTGGTGTACAGATGTGGTCACTGCTTACTATTGAGCGAGCGTACTCTCTTTCTGTGAGTTGTTATTTTATATATATATATATATATATATATATATATATGTGTGTGTGTGTGTAATAGTCTTTATTGCTCTTCCTCCCTTTTTATTACTCTTAGGTCTATACAGTAAAATCTTTATACTCTCCCTTGGAATATTCATTAAATACTGTAGTTGGTATTTCCTTTGTGCTTATTGGTACTCTTTTATTTTATTTATTTATTTATTTTTTTACCATTGTTGGTATTTTTCTTGCTTCCATTCCTTCTTCCATAGTGTTGTTTAAAAAAAAAAAGCTTTATACTACTTAATTCTTTCCTTGTCGATTGCCAGTTATGTCCAAGAAACCTTCTGATGTTATGTGATCCTATCTCGCCTACATTCATTACTGATGGGCTCGGAGCCGAGAGTCGGATCCGACTCGGCCACTATAACTAGCACAAAGTCTCTCATTGGCTGGGCTAACCCTGTATCCCAGGATGCATCACGCCCAAACCCCCAGATCTCGTTTGCCACTCCTAGAGTAACGACATGGTCTCGACTTGGCTGTGGCTAAGTACCGTCTCTTTTGTTTTTTGAACTATAGCTTTGAGTTGTTATACCAAAAAAGCTATTCTAATAGCTACATTGTCTGTTTTATCCATTGTTGTGACTGATTGTGTTTGTTGTGGTAATCCTTCTGTTTGGTGGGCTAGGCCCGTTTTAGTTAAGAGGGCCTTTGCTCTGTCTTGTGTTGTTACTGTTCGGGCATATAAATTAGAGCCCTTTCCTCCCTCCCTACCTTGTGTTGCTGAGTGTGCTTGTGCTTATTGGGTAAATTTGAAGTATTGTTGCTGTTTGTGGATTGTGTTCCTTATGTCGGTCAAGGAACCTAAAGAACATAAGCCATCTGGCTTTAAAAAATGTGCCAATGTGCGTACAAGATGTCGCTGACTGATGGCCACGCCATCTGTGTATATTGTCTCGGTGCCATACACTTGCAGGAATCCTGCAGTGTGTGTCATGCTTTCTCTGCCAGGGTTTTACAGGAGAGAAAAAATAAACTTATCCTCAAGGGTTTGATTAAAGCCTCCTTTTTGAGGAAACTTTGGCGTCCTCTCCTCCCTCTGAGAAATCCAGATCCAAGTCTAAAATGAAGTCTCCGGCTCCAACTAGTTCGTCGGAGCCTCCGGAGAAAAGGTCTAAATCTACATCTCCTTCCTTGGCTCCACTGGTCTCGGAGCCGAAGATAGCACAGTCCAAGGCTATGTCTCCTTCCTCTGCTCCATTGGTCTTGGAGCCGCAGGAAGTATTGTCTGTTGCGGGGTCGGCTTCTTCGACTCCACGGTCATCGGCGCCGAAGGAGGTTGCGGTGGTTCTCGAGCCTGCTTCGGCTCTGATCCTTTTGGAGCCGATTCGGAGCCGTTCCCCCAGTCTTGTCTCGGTTCCAACTGAGAAGGTTTCTCAACCCCCGTCTGTCTTCTCCAAGTCCTCTAGGCTCTCGGATTCGGATGTCGATAGGGTGGTCCAGAGGCTCCTGCAGTCACCAGTGTTGACTAAATTATTTTTGGCTCCAGCCCAGTTGGCTCCGGAGCCAGCTACTATATCGGTTCCATTTCTTCCTCCTCCGACAACTTCGGTGTCGTCGGAGCTGGAGTCTGCCGAATTGAGTGAAGTCCCTGGGTCAGCTCCGAAACCTCCTGCGAGTCTTTCTGATCCGACATCGGCTCCAACCTTTTCCATTCCTTCTACAGGTTTCGGTACTCGGGTGTCCTCAGTCAAACCCGAGGGGGATACTTCGGGGCTTCAGACTGCGGCTCTGAGTCTCCCCCTTGGTGCTTCGGCTAGGGGTACCCCGACTCCGGTCATGGTCTAGGAGGCGGGTTTTTCGTCCGATTCTGGTGGACCTGCCTTCGAGGCTATGAGGGGCGCGCTGGCCAAGTCCATAGTGACTTCACCTGAATCAGCAACTCCTTCCCTAGACGCTGCGACTAGAGCTTCTGGTGCCCCTCTATCTCTGGACAGCGGGGCTCCTAGGCCTGAGTATACCTCCATGTGTGGTCCCCTACTTTCTGAAGGCCCTTCCGAGTCTGTGCCTGAAGAGCCTCCCAGGAAGAAGTTGTGTAAGAGGAAGCACGTAGACTCCCCAGATGAGTCTGTCACCTCTGACATCAACCTCGATGATGCAGAAGGGTCCCCGAAGTTGTCCTCGGATGATGTCTCGTTCTCTGATATACTGGAGATCTTGAGACAGCGGGGCGACTGGCCATCCAAAACCCTTCTGCGGAGGAGTCGGTCTTCCTCAAGGCCTTCAGAGCCCAGCCTTCCATCTCCTTGGTGTCTCCACCCTTCGATGAATTATTGGATTTTATTTGTCGAAGGGTGTGGGAACACCCTGACTCTGTGGAGCCAGTTCCTAGCCGCCCCAATAAATTTTTATCTGCGCCTCATGGAAAATAATTTTTGACCAAAGGAGTACCTGTGGATGCTATGGTGGTGGTGTCTGCCACCCATCAGGATGTGACAGAGGCTTCTACTTCCATCCATCCTCCTAATAAGGAGTCTAGGAGTATGGATAGGTATGGGAAGCATATCCTGTCTTCAGCGACCTTTACATTGCGGTCGCTGAATTACTTGTCATTTTATGCAGCTCCAAAGGGATCTCTTAAAGGAGTTGGGAGATACCCTGTCGGGTAACTTGCCTGAGGCGTTGGCCCAGTCTGTTAACGCCCAGCTGTCTACCCTTTCTTCCATCGTCAACTCATCCATGAGGCTCATATCTTATGCAGCCGAGGGGGCAGGTAGAGCAGCGAGTTTGGGCGTAGCCCTTAGGAGGAAAGCTTGGATGCACTTGTGTCATTTTGCGGAGGCTTTCAAGTCTTCTTTCACGGACGCCCCATTTGATGGGTCCTCCCTTTTTGGACCCAAAGTGAAAGACACCCTCACTAGATGTGAGCAGGAGGATAAGACTTTGCCCCATTTGATGGGTCCTCCCTTTTTGGACCCAAAGTGAAAGACACCCTCACTAGATGTGAGCAGGAGGATAAGACTTTGCCGTTGGGGCCCGTTTTTTGCTTCCCACTAGACCTTATCCCAAGGCTCAGAGAGGAGGGAAAATGTGGTTCAGAAAGTCTCAAAAGTCTTTCCCTGACCATCAAATTGACCCCCCCCCCTCCAGGGGCAGAGGAGGGGGGGATTTTAATGGAAGGCATCGCCCTAGAGGCAGCGGAGGCCTCCGCAATACAGGAGACTGCGAGTCTTTTCGTGGTTCCTCCTACCAACATCCCTGAGGGATTACCCAACTGTGCGTCTCCGGAGCCTGATGGGGGGTCATTTTTCAGAGCATCTTCAGGCCTGGGAGTCCATCACTCAGGCTCGATGGGTGCTTCGTATCATCACCGGAGGTTACACCATTCCCTTTTTTCGTCCCCCCCTGCCGTCAAGAAAAATCCCGGACATTCCACCCAGTCAACGGGATCAGGCAGCAATAGAGGTTTCAAAGCTGCTAGAAAAAGGAGTCATCCAACCAGTCCCCACAGACCAGATCGGATTAGGAACTTTACTCAAGGTTATTGTTGGTGCCAAAAAGAACAGGGGACTTGAGACCCATTCTGGATCTCAGCCGTCTAAACCGCTTTGTAAAGAAGTCCAAGTTCCGAATGGTCACCTTGCAATCCATTTTCCCATTGCTGGAAAAAGGAGTATGGATGTGCTCCCTCGATCTCAAGGATGCCTATTATCATATCAAGATAAACAAGGCCTCCAGGAATCATTTATGCTTCCGGCTGGGAGCCAGTCATTTTCAATTCTGGGCCCTGCCCTTTGGTCTCACCACAGCCCCCAGGGTGTTCACCAAGTGTCTGGCAGTGGTGACAGCTCACCTGAGACATCTAGGATTCCAGGTGTTTCCTTATCTAGACGACTGGCTCCTCACCGCCCCCACCAGGCATCTACTTGTTCAAGCCACGAGAGCTACTGTGAAATTGGGCCATCTTCTAAGGATTTCATTCAACTGGGCAAAGTCTGTATTGCTGCCATCACAGCGTGTTGCCTTTATCGGTGCAGAGCTAGACTCTGTAGAGATGAGAGCTTTTCTACCGACAGAGAGAATAAAAGTGTTAAAGGCCCAAGTCTTGGCTTTACTACCCCAGGGAAAAGCCCAGGCCAGGATGGTTCTTCAGTTGTTGGGATCAATGGTGGCTACCATTCTTTTAGTCTCGCTAGCCAGGTTACACATGTGAATACTTCAGTGGCTTCTTTTGGCCCAGTGGTCATATCAGGAACACCCCTTGTCCCATCTGATTCTCATCACGGAGAAATGCCGGCAGGATCTGCATTGGTGGCTTCTCTCGTCCAATGTGGATCAAGGGAGACCCTTGAGCCCCCTGTCCCCTATTGCCACAGTAACCACGGACCCCTCCCAGATAGGGTGGGGGGGGGCATTATCTGGACGAGACGGTCCAAGGTACCTGGCAAGACCACGAGGTTCACTTGCATATCAATGTTCTAGAGATGAGAGTGGTGCTTCTAGCGTTGCAGGCACTTCACAGCTCTCTTCCCAGGGGAACTATTGCGATTCTTTCCGACAATATGTCAGTTGTCTGGTATCTGAACAAGCAGGGAGGAACCAAGTCCTACCCCCTTTGCAGAGAGGCCATGAGAGTGTGGAATTGGACGATCGCTTCCCAGTGCTTTCTAGTGGCAACGCACATTCCAGGGAAGTCCAATGTGATAGAAGACAGGCTGAGCAGAGCTATTCTGATGCCTCACGAGTGGTCCCTGAACGACAGAGTGGCTGCACAGATCTTCTCCAAGTGGGGCCTTCCCTGCTGCGACCTCTTTGCCAGTCTCCTGAATGCGAAGTGCAGCAATTTTTTCACTCTGATCCCCCCACAGGGGGAGTCACCCAGGGATGCTCTAGTCCACAATTAGCCCTCTGGTCTGCTCTACGCCTTCCCGCCAGTCCCTCTTCTACCCAGAGTGATTCAGAAGGCTACCTGCTTGGGAAGCAAAATGATTTTGATCGCACCACACTGGCTCCATCAAGTTTGGTTCCCCTTCGTTCGGACGTATGCAGTGGATGGTCCTTGGATTCTGGACCCAGCTCCAGACCTATTGACTCATCAGTCAGGACATCTCCATCCATCAATACGAACACTCAAGCTCGCTGCCTGGCTCCTCCACTTCCGACCTTAGACCGCATATTTTTACCCCGGAAGTAGTACATATTCTGTCTTCCTCCCACAAGTCCTCTACTAGGAAAATATACTCTAGTAAATGGAAGAGATTTGCAATTTGGGCTCAGCAATGTGATCTTGACCCCCTTACAGCCCCGGTGTCGGCGGAGTTAGACTTCTTAGCTACACTCTTTAGACGAGGCTCGGCTGCCTCCACTATAAAGGTTCAGTTGGCAGCAATCTCCAATTATCATGTTGCACATGATCCTTCTCTCATGGCTCATAAGCTGTGCAAAGCCTTTCTGAAAGGAGCCTGGTTGCTGCGCCCTCCAATTTCGCAACCCGTCTTGCCTTGGGAATTGGATGTAGTGCTCAGAGCTTTGACGTCCTCTCCTTTTGAACCGGCAGCCTCCTGTGAATTGAAATTTCTGTCATGGAAGACTGCCTTCTTGGTAGCCATAACTTCAGCCAGAAGAGTATCGGAGCTTCAAGCCCTTTCTGTTAAACCTCCTTATTTAATTTTTCATAAAGACAGAGTATCTCTGTGACTTAATCCTTCTTTTCTCCCTAAGGTCTCTTCTGCTCTTTGTGTCCATCAGTCTATTGAGCTTCCGGTCTTTTTCCCAAGTTTTTCCAACAAAGCAGAATACAAATTTCACCAAATTTCACCAGTTGGATGTGCATAGACAACTGAGGTTTTATTTAAATAGGAGACAACAGGAGAGGAAATCAGATCAGTTGTTTGTGTCCTTTTTGGACAATAGAATTGGCAGATCTGTAACTAAGGGCACTATAGCCAAGTGGGTTAGAGACTGCATCTCATTTATTTATGCATTAGCAGGTAAGGATCTTCCCTTTCCAGTTAAGGCGCATTCTACCAGGGTTATGTCAACTTCAGTGGCCTTTCATGCTAGACTATCCATAGATGAGATATGTGCAGCGGCTACTTGGACTTCTCCACATACCTTTATTTCTCATTACAAACTGGACGTGGCCTCTAGAGGTTGGGCTTCCTTTGGTTCCACAGTGCTCAGGAGTGTTTTCCAGTGAGCCTCCCAGGATTTAGGTGCTAGGGACGCTGTCCCATCAGTAATGAATGTAGGCGAGATAGGATCACATTACATCTTTTAGTTATGTACTTACCATAACGATAGACGTATGTGATCCATCTCGTCTACATTCTTACGTACCCGCCCTCCTTCCCCCTACCTGTTGGACTTGGAGGAAACTTGTATTCTGAGTTCTCTGAGGATATAATTTTTTCTCTCCACTTACATATGTATCCTTGTGGTATGGTGTATGTGGGAAAATCATATTGGGGCAAACAAGATCTGGGGGGTTGGGCATGATGCATCCTGGGATACAGGGTTAGCCCAGCCAATGAGAGACTTTGTGCTAGTTATAGTGGCCGAGTCGGAGCCGACTCTCGGCTCCGAACCCGTCAGTAATGAATGTAGGCGAGATGGATCACATACATCTATCGTTATGGTAAGTACATAACTAAAAGTTTCAAAAAGTGCGTGGTCTGCGGGCATAAAATTCCAAATTCAGAGACACAGTCTAAGTGCTTTTATTGCTTAGATCCATCTCGCCTAAATTCTGATTGTGACATATGTAAGCCCTTCAATTCATGGGCAATGTTAGACCCTTGTCAATATTACTACCCTGTTATTGACTCCTTCTCCGATCTGACCTTTGGTTTCAGAGCATCAGATCTGAAAGTCCCAGAGTCGTCGTCCTCTGATCCGAAGATGCTGGCATCTTTGACTCCTGTGGCGTTTCTGAGTGGTCTGGCGCCAAGCACTTCTGAGTCAGACAATTCTCGAAGACATGGCATCATAGTCATCTCTGTGGTGTTGGAGTTGACTTTGAAACTGTCAGAGCCATCTCTGCCCCTTGGAGCTTCTGCACTAGACAGTTCAGATCTGACTCCTTTCATGAGTAGTTTGCCTTCTGGGCGAAGGGAGCCAACGGTCCATAGCATGCCTTATCAGATCTGTTGGTTTCTTTTTATCCCACGTATTGTGCATTTGAGATAGTGGAGAGAGCTTTCTCTGTTCTCAGAGTTCGGGCTTCTCTTCCGTTCCAACTACCCAACTCCGTTCGACACTGGGTCCAGGCACTCAGTCAGTTGTGCTACTGGGACAGCCAAACCAAACCAGTGTCCAGACCACCCAGCAAGGTATAGTAATCTCTTCTGACAGTCCTCCAGAGCATCCCACTGAAGAAGTTCACAGGAAGAGGAAGTGTAAAAGGATGCACTTTCCGCAAGAATCTGTCACAGAAGATACTGACTTTGATGAAGGGAAAGGGTCCCGCAGATCGCCAGCCAATGACATCTCATTTGGAGACATCTTAGAACTCCTAAAATAAAGGGGTGGTTGGTACCCGGGCAACCCTTCCCAAGAGGAGTCAGTATTCCTGGAGGCCTTTGGAGCTGACCCTTCTACCTCCTGGGTGACTCCACCCACCAATGAGCTCATTGATTTGGTCTTTCAGCAGGCCTGGAAGGAGCCTGATACCGTTGATCCTGTCCCTAAGAGACCAAATCTGATCCTGCCACCACCAAAGGATCGAACGTATTGGAGCAAAAGAGTACAAGTTGATGCTATGGTTGTAGTGGATGCCACTACGAAGGAGCTAGCGGAACAAAGTTCCTCTGTCCACCACCCTAACAGGGAGTTTAGGGCACTGGACAGATTTGGGATGCATGTCTATGCTTCAGTGACTTTTACTGTTGGGTCGCTGAACTTCTTGGCACATTTTTCAAGACTTCAGAGGGATTTGATTAAGGAACTTTCCAAATCCTTCATTGGGACCATATCCTCTGAGGTAGAGTACTGTTTCCTCGCAGTTGGCTACCCTTTATTCCATTTCAAACTCATCCATGAGGCTGATCTCCCACATAAATGAAGGTGCCTCACGGGTGACTGTTTCAGGCACTTCTGTCAGAAGACATGCCTGGATGAACTTGTGTGGCTTTGCAGAACCCATCAAACCTTCCTTCGTCAGTACTCCTTTTGATGGAAATTCCTTATTTGGCCCCAAAGTAAAAGACACACACTCTAGGTGTGAGCAGGAAGGAAAAACCCTGTCTGCTGTGGGCGTACATTTTTCAACCCCTCAGTGGACCTTTTCTAAGAACCAACAAGGCGAATGGAAAATGTGGTTAAAAAAAAAATCCCAAAATCCCTTCCAAGATCCACTTGGAGACGGTTCCCCCAGGGGTAGAGGGGGAGGACCTCTAATGGAAGGCGCCATCCCTGCAGCAGAAGTTGTCCGCATAACCAAGGATCTAGGGATACCTTCTCTGACAGACCCTATCAACGCTCTTGGAAGGAGGCCCAATTATCCATCTGTGGAGGCAGTCAGGGGTCATTTATCCCTGCACCAGGGAGCCTGATTAGAAATTACAAAAGATTCATGGGTGGGTAGGATCATATCCAAAGGTCTTACAGCAGCAATAGAAATAAACAAGCCCCTAATAAAAGAGAGTCATCCAAGAGATCCCCCAGACCATAAAGAGTATGGAACTTATTTAAGATTCTTTTTCTGCCAAAGAAAATGGGGGGACTGGACACCAGTCTGTGATCTCAGCACTCTAAATCAATCAGTGCAGTACACAAAGTTGTAGATGGTCATGGTTCAGTCCATTTTGCCTTTTCTGCACAAGGATGACTGCATAGATCTTCAAGATGCATACTATCACATAAAAATGAACAAACTGTCCCGGAGATATCTACACTTCTGTCTGGGAGCCAGTCATTACCAATTCAGAGCTCTGCCCTTTGGTCTCACCACAGCCCCCAGGGTGTTTACCAAGTGTATGTCAGAAGTAACCTAGTCTAGTAGTAATCTAGTAGCATCTCATACAAGACTGCAGGAAGTGAGACTGCAGGGATTTCAGGTGTTTCCATATTTGGACGACTGGCTCATAACTGGTCTGACTAGGCTTCATCTGATTCAAGCTTGAGACTACATACTTCAGTTATGCTGTCTTTTGGGAATTTCTATCGGTTATAACAAATCTCATCTCAAACCAACACAGATATTGGAATTCATTGGTGCTTTGCTGAGTACAGCTACTCAAACAGCCTGTCTCCCTTTCCAGAGTTCAAACTATTCAGTTCAGGGTCAAAAAGATCATTCAGAGTTCTACTCTTTCAGCTCAACTGATCCTACACGCTTTGGGATCCATGTCAGTGGCAGTCATTCTGGTACCATTGGTAATGTACCAATATGAGGAGTCTTCAGTGGACACTCGCAACTCTCAATGGTCCATTCTCCATCAACCATTATCCAGTTAGGTCAAAATAATGCAGGCTTGCAAAAATTAGCTTCTTTGGATACATTCCAGTCAAATACAAGAAGGTTGTCCCTTTGTTCTGCCACAACCCAAGGATATAGTGACTACGGACACCTCTCTAATTGGGTGGGGGGGGGGCATTTCTTGGGAAAGATGGTTCAAGCACATAGTTCCCCAAAGAGGCCAAAATGCATATGAATTTCGTGGAAATGAGAGTTGTCCTCCTAGCATTGCAGGCCTTTCAAGACGCACTCCACACCGGGACTATTGCGATCCAGATGGACAAGATGTTGGTGGGTCTGGTACATCAACAGGCAAGGGGGAACCAAATCTTACCCTCTTTGTTGAGAAGCTATGAGAGAGTGGCAATGGGAGATTGCATCCGATCATTTCCTGATAGCAACACACATTCTGGAGAAGTCCTCTGTGATTGCAGACAAGTTAAGCAGGTCTGTTCTAATGACTCACGAGTGGTCTCTCAACATCAAAGTGTTGGAGAAGATTTTCCATCAATGGGGCCAGCTATGCTGCGATCTCTTTGCATCTCCCCTCAACAAGTACAGCCGTTTTTTTGTTCTGATCCTCCCACTGGGAGAGTCACCGAAGGATGCTCTACTTCACAATTGGCCCTCCGGTCTTCTTTATGCTTATCCCTCATTACCCTTCATTCCAAGATTCCTTCAGAAAGCATCTCAATTGAAGGAGCACAGTTATCCTCATTGCCCCTTACTGGCCTCATCAGATCTGGTTTCCCTTCCTTTGGCCTCATCTTCTTCATCCACCCTGAATCCTGGATCCAACTCCATACCTACTGTCTCACCCAACAGACATGACTCCTCCAGAAATTCCAGGCCTCAAGCTGACTGCATGGTTTCTCCAGTTGGGTTGATTGCTAGGCACCCCAGGCTCTCCTCCCCTGTCTGTCACATTCTTTTATCATCCCACAAAGCTTCCACCAGGAAACTTTACAAACGTAAATGGAAAAGATTTGTTGTTTGGGCACATGAAAAGAATTTAGACCCTTTTTCAGCATTGATTCATAAGGTTCTTGACTTTTTTAGCTAAAATTTTCATTGAAGGTGCTAGCTTCTCTACTTACTGTAAGAGTACAATTAGCTACCATTTCTAATTTTCATGTATGAGTAAATAATTTAACTTTAGCATCCTCCAAGCTTTGCAAAGCCTTTCTCAGAGGAACTTTCCTATTTAGACCTCAGTTAAAAGAGCCACTCCTCCTTGGGATTTAGATATTGTTTTGGAATCTTTAACCCAATCCCTTTTTGAACCATCAGCTAAGTGTAAACTAAATTTTTTGACCTAGAAAACTGTCTTTTTGGTTGCTAATACTTTTGCTGACATTACTTGTCCTGTCATCTTAACCTCATTATTTGATTTTTCATAAGGAGAGAGTATCTTTATGGATCACTCCTTTTCTTCCAAAGGTGGTATCAGAATCTATTATTAATCAGGTTATCAACCTTCCAGTCTTCTTTCAAAATTTCTCAAAGCAGAATATATATATCGCATTTATTTGATATTCACATACAATTGTTTTTATCTTCATAAATTCAAAAATTTGAGGAAATCAGAGCAATTATTTGTTTCTTTTGTAGAATCATAATTAGGAAAAACAGTTTATAAAGTAACTTTAACCAAACGTTTGACTGATTGTATTACTTTTGCATGCAAAAGCATGGGTTTGCCTTTACCAAAATCACTAAAAGCCCATTCCACTAGATCAATGACAACTTCTTCAGCCTTTTTGTCTAGAGCTTCCTTAGATATTTGTGCAGCTACAACTTGGGCTAATTCATATACTATTATTGCTCATTACAAATTTGTTCTGGTCTCTAAGAAAAGCAACCTTTGGCTCAGCTCTGCTCAGGAATATCCTTCCTTAGAATCCTCCCAGGATTTGTGTAGCTGGGAACTCTGTCCCAACAGTTGAGGAATGAATGAAAATGACATCATCTGATAACAAAGTTATGTACACATCATAACATGCCTTCTGTGTTGTCCATTTTCATTTTCCTCAACTTTCCTGTCACCAACCCCTCTCCTTGTTTGATTCTTGGAAAGATCAAAGGATGCTGGAGGAATTTGAAGTCCCAGATTCTGTTTTATCGTTTCTTACTGTTTTGCAAGTATAAGGAGCAGCAAACAAGATCTGAGGCATTTTAAGTGACTAGGGCGTTATGGGTAAAAGGAGGAGCTTGACAGTTTCAGTGTTTCACAAGCTGGAAGAAGTGGCTGAGTCAGATACAAGCCCAACAGTTGAGGAAGTATGAAAATAGACAACACAGATGGAACGTTATGGTGAGCACCTAACTTTTTTTTTTCATCTGAATACTGGGTATGTTTTTGATGGAGAGTGTGGTTTAAAGTCATAGTGTTTTGTGTTGCATAAATCCTTTATCTTTGTCCGCACAATCCTTTTGGAAGCACCTTTTACAAGCTTTATGTCAATAGATGCCATTTATAGTTTTAAAGATTTATTGAGCCGTTCTTTCGTTTACTATGTCTAAAATCAGTGAACACTGGGTCTTTATTTCCCCAACCAAAATTAGACTAATGTCAAGGTAACAGGATATGTGATCTTATTAAGCCTTGCAAAAATAGTATAGTTTATTTGGAGAGGGTCCCAAAAAAAGGAAGGCAGTAGTAAACTTGGTGGAAAGTACAAAACAAACAATTCAAGTAAAAAACTCGAGCAAGAACGTTGAACCACAGTTTAATAAAACAACCAACAAAAGTAAAATGATACAGCAAAGGTTTCGGGCTTAGCCCTTCTTCAATGCAATAAAATATCAAAATAATAATTCACTTAAATACCTAAAAAATCACATGACCACAACACCATTATATGACCATAAATATTCACATTCATTAATATTGCATCTGTTTCTTCACCAATATTGGTTTCAGACTCATAGCAGCATTCAATCCTGGGTACTTATCTTCAGCTAATCTAAGTATCCATTCATATTCTTTCACATCCACCTCATTAAATATATTACCCCTCTAATATTCTTAAATAATTATGTCTATTACTCTAAAATTAAAATCATGATTTGAACCCATGTCCAGCCTATGTTTAGCTAATGCATTAGTCAGTATATCTCTACACATATCTGACCAATGCTCTATACTTTTTTTAGTCTCCTTGTGGATTTTCCCACATAGAAGGTATGACACTGAATACAGATAGCAAGGTATATTATACCTTCAGTGTTACATGTTGCATATAAACTAAATGTATGTTCCTGTTTAGTGATGGGATGAATAAAATTATTGTCTGTTATGGATGAGCATTATGGATGAGCAACAAACACAATTGTGACATTGAAGGTACCTTTTTTTTTTTTTTTTTTTACTAGGTTTATGGACCATTTCTTTATAACATAATCTCTGCTTTATACTCTTACCATTCCTATGCGCAAACCTTGGTTCCTCACCAATAATTTTCTCCATACCTGACATAGCTTGTAAAATATGCCAGTTTCTCGTTATTGTCTTCTTTACCCCTGGGGTTCTTCTGTTAAATTTCATAGTATATCTAAATTTTTCCTGTTTCCTGCATACTGTATTAGTATTACTCAGGTCCATCTCATTCCTTCCAAAATACGGTTTTGCATCATCTGTCCTTTTATTTGTTTGTTGCCTCATTCCTTCCAAAAAACTCTGACTATATCCCCTTTGTTTGAACTCTTCTGTCATTTCTCCCATCTGACTTGCACAAGCTTGTTCCTCAGTATTTAATCTACTCGCCCTTAACATTTGCCATTTCACTACTCTGGTAATTAGACTGTTTAAAGACGGTGCCCATTTAAGCATTCTGACATTGTTTTTCCCCACCATTTTTCCATTTGTCCTAGGGCACCTTGAATGCCTCTGAATTTCCTTTCCACCATCAGTTTTATAACAATCACTTAAGACACAGGCACACATACAATAATAGAAAATAAAACAAATCACATTGACACTTTTTCATACATTATACATTGCACGTTTTTTTTCCTTTTTAACAACTGTCATTCATTCCAACATTACATAAATTTCTCAAGTCCTGCTTTCCCTTAAACATGACTCCACCTCATGAATATTATTCTTCTTGTTTGTTCCCACAAATTCCATTTATTTCTATGTGACTTGCTTCTTCCTTTTTTTTTTCTAAAGATCCCACTTCCAGTTCTTTTATCTCTTTAACAATATTAACTACTTCAGTTACAGTGGTTTTAGATTTTGATTTCCATTTTCTATAATTACTTTTTTGACAGCCAATAACAGTACGCTTAATAAGGTCATACTATGTATAGGCAATTCAGATCCTGTGTCTCAGCTCAAAAAGAGTAATCTCTTTAGTTACAGCTACTTGATCCCGCAATAGACAGACTACTCAGAAGGGAAGTTTAAACATCTGTCAACTCATTACACCCAAAAAACATGTTCCCAATTACTGGATTGTTTCCCATCACAATTCCAGCATTTTCTGTTTACCTGAGGAAAAATTATTTGATGTCTGCTTGTGGCAGAGGCATACTAATATGTGGGGGCGGAGGGAGTGGTCTGTCCCAGCTTCAAACAGTAAGGGAGTGCAGCCTTCCTTTTGCCTTTTAAAAGCTTTTCGCGTTTAAAAACACGAAAAGCTTAAAGTAATCCAGAGCAGGATTCTTTAAGGGCATTCTTCTTTAAAAAGTCCCTCTTTACCTGTGCATCCCTGCATGTATCAATGCATGCACACAGTTACTTAATTCTTCTTTTCCACTTTTTGCACACACAATTTAAATACGAGACATGTCTGGAAACACTTGCTGCTACCACCACAACATCTTGTGTGTCTATATGTATAAAATGCCCTAGTTAGGAATGACAGGTTAGTTGATTTCCTCAGGTTGAAACCCTGTACCTTGGTTACAGAAAACAAGAGCCTGAATCCTCTACACCAACTACCAAATTACTAAAAAAGTGAGTTACAGTGCATTTTCAAAAAACTTGAGTTTCAGTGCATTTTCAAGGAATTGTGAGCTGCAACGGATGAGAAGCTTACTGCTGCTCATGCCAAGTCTGGTTTCAATGTGCATCAGTTTTGTTTAGCAAATGGTCAACAACAGGTAGCATACTTGCTTGTAATGCAGAAGGCTGTAGGTTCTACTCTCACAGCATGTAGATGGATTGCTGATACTGTGTTGTACTGTAAGGGGGTGGGGTGCTGCAGTCTTGAGTATGTCCTCCTTTTGGACGAGATGCCTGGTAACTATGAACCTGTTGTCAGTTTGCCATCCATTCTTTATTGCAATTTTACCAGTTTTCCACGTGTTCAATGTAACAGGTAATTTATTCTTCAAGGGTAGCAGGCACTGAATTTGTAGATGAAACACTGAAATATAAAGTTGTTTGCTAGCAACAACCTCATCTTTAGTTACAGATCTCTTTAATGTGGAATTATTCAGGTGACTTTTACTTCTGTAGAGATTATGCATATACTGACTGATACTGATGGATTATAATTGCAGAAGTTTGAGTGGCCTTTTTATGGTTGAAATGTTCTAACGGGCATTTTTTTTCATCATGTAGTCATACGTTTAGTTTCATTGCTTACTGGAAAATGTTCAAAACTGCCAATTTAAAACACACTAACAAGTGGTGGTATATTATAAAAGGAATATAATTTAATACACTCAGGAAGGTGAATCGAAGAACACATGCATGCATACATGCATGTTCCTAAAATATGTGCAAGGGGCCTATGGTTTGAAAACAGCCCAAAGGTAATCAGCCACTGGCCAGATGCATTTTCTTTGAAAGTGGGTTTCAAGGGCAGTGAATTTTACTGTTAATTCTAAGTCTGTTTTCATTGTGAGACTGTATTGTTTTGTTTAACAAATGTCTATCAGTGTTTGTGCTATAACATTTAAAACAAAAGGTTTAAATTAAATCCAAATATCTGTAATCGTCGTAGAAATAAAGAAAAAAAATAGTATGCACACTGAGAGGTTTGAACAGCGTTTATGGTAACGGGAGAAAAATAAGTAATGGAATGGCTGGGAGGGGATTTTTTTTTTGTGTGTGTGCGTCTGTGTCTGTGTGTGCGTGCGCACTTTGGGGGGGGGGGGTGATCCGTTACCCTGCCTAGGGCCCCATTTGACCATGATCCGGCTCTGAAGTAAACGTTTTGTTTCTTTCTCTTGTATGCATCCATAAGTCCATGCGTGAAAGTGTGGTACAGGATTGGAGGAAACTCCTAAGGAATCGCAGATTAGATTGAAGAGAGCCATGGTTAATTTTTAAAATTAATAGCGGGTAGAG
The DNA here is from genome assembly GCF_019279795.1 of Protopterus annectens. Lineage (NCBI taxonomy): Eukaryota > Metazoa > Chordata > Ceratodontiformes > Protopteridae > Protopterus > Protopterus annectens. The sequence goes on from NC_056733.1 coordinate 645,048,982, forward strand.
AGGTTTTTTTTTGTTTTGTTTTTTAAATGAACCCAGTGAACTGGATTCAGCAAGTGAATCAGCCAGGGTGTTGTGGACTACCAGACTGAAAGTAAGCATGTTTTTAATGTGAATATAACCAGATTTGCTTATTTTGGAGAGAGGGATTGTGTATATGTGTATGTGTTTTGCATTTGTTCAAATATTTTAAAGTTTGGCTAGTGTAAGTGTGTGTGTTTGTTTTAATATTTTGAAATTGGATATATATTTTTTTATTGTACTGTTCTGCCCCCTTTTTGTTTTGGTGAGGTGTGGAGTAGCTAGCTGGTCTGTGGATTAAATTAATTTCTTTCACTTGCACAACTTAAATTCTGACATTAAGGCTAGCAAGTGAATATTTGTTGTTACTAAATTGGAATATTTTTATTCTTTTTTTGGGAGGAGGGTTGGCCAGCTGTGCTGTGGATGAATGTAACTTGACCGTTTCATTTCTTCTGTATGAATTCCACCCAAAATCTGAATGTTTATGAGTTGATGGGTTGACAGTAACTTTGTTGTTTTCATATTATTTTAAAGGCTGACTAGTGTGCAGTTGTGTGAAATAAATTGATAGTAATCTAGCCTATGACCATCATGTGTCTACAGTAGTGAGGAAATCATTCTAGGTTGCGCAGTTTATAAACAAGGGTATGGCATTTAAGGCCAAGGAAGTCATTCCACTGTATTCGGCATTCATCAGACCTATCATTGAGTACAATGCCCCCTTTGGTATGTACCTAACCAGGCATATCCAAAAATTGGAATGTCCACAGAGGTTCCACACTAAAAGAATACAGGGCGTAAGTAAAATGTCGTGTGCAGACCGCCACAAGGCCCTATCCCTGTATTCTGTCTCTTACAGGATTTTGAAGGGAGATCTGTGCCTGGCATACAGGGCTTTGTCAGACCCCACTCTGATGGACCTGTTGCATGTCCACAAAACAAACAGCACCTGAATTACCCATTCTAAAGACTTAAACCTTGCCTATGATATAAATAGGACCTGTTGGAGAGACAGGTATGCATCCCAGAGACTACCTTGTCTATGGAACAGGCTCCCCATCACCTGTGAAGCAGAGTTCCTCCCTAACCCAATTCAAGTGCAACTTAGGCAATTGGATGGGGAATCGGAAATTCATCCCTGGTTTGCCACCTATGTCTTTAATGGACACAGGCAACCTGTAAATGATTCATCTCCCAGGCCCCTGCTTACACTTATCAAGGGTATCAGAACTTGTCAGAGATTTGGCATGCATGGCTAGGCTTAAAAAGGCTCTTGTGGTCGTTAGCCTAGTAAACACCTACGAACCTATGGACTCTGCTTCCATCTTGGAGGCAGCTACATTATCTTCTCTGCACACCTTTTCCAAACATTATAAGCTGGATGGCATCTCCAGAGCAGGGTGTGCCAGGGCAATCCTGCAGAGTTTTGTGGAGAGTTCCTCTGTTCCATCTTCCCTTTCATGAGCTTTGGCACTCTCCCTCGTGTTATGAATACTGCAACCTGGGGATAGAACATAGAATAGTTGTGTAAAATCTTACCATAACCTTAGATGTCTTTCTCTTCCATGTAGATGATAGTTTGCCTCTCCTTTCTATCCTTGGACTGGTGTTCTGACAGGGGCATTCAATTCAGAGGATGGTATGTGCAGACATCACTTTTATGGCCTATGCTCCCTGCTGCCTTCGTGCAACATCCCACATACCTCACAGTAGTAAAAGTCTTTTGTATAGTGGCCGGATGTTTGGGTCTCCCAGGAAGAGAATCCCTCATGTTATGAATACTGCAACATGGTAGAGAAGGACATATATTGTTATGGTAATATTTTGCACAACTATTCTGTATTCCTGTGGAAGTGTGGAAGCTAGGAGGGAAGAAAGTGATAAAGATCTGGAAGGTTTTTATTTTACAGTATTTTAAAAGCAACACAAGCACCAACATCCTACAAGAAAGATGTGGTGGCTGTAATACCTAAAGACAGGAAAGACCCATCAAACCCAGCTTCATATAGTACCATTTCAAACTATGATTATTTGTCTATAATAGCTAAACGAATGAGAAAGGTGGTGTCAAAATTGATAGATATTTTAATCAGTATGGTTTTGTAGAGGGGAGGTAAACATTTGACAACATTAATAGAATGATGATCATGAGGGAGGCAGAATGTAGGGAAATACTGCTGCTGTTGATGGTCTTCTCTTGGCGCAGAGAAAACATTTAACAGAGTAAGCTGTGATTTTATGAGTAGGGCAATGGAAACATTTGCATTCCCTGGTACAGTAGTAAAGCTAATTGGGAGGATATACAAGGGATTTGAGGCATAAATTAAAGTGAGAAGGTTCTTCTCTGTTGAGTTGTCTAAACAGAGAAACCAGGTAGGGGTGTCCTCTTTGCCATTTGTTTTATATTTATGCTTTATATTATTAAAAGACTCAAATAGCATTTACTGAATACAAAGCTATGCTTATGCACCAACCATGGATAACTTATGAGTGCCTTCTTGCACTCCCCTCCCTTGCTGTCTAACTCATCTCTTCTCTCTTCCCTATTCTTATCTTCTCCACACCATCATTTCCTTCACAATAATTAGTCTGACTCAATCTCTGCCCCCATAAATTCCAGCAAATTTTCTCAATTAGTATAGTATTATTTACCAGGGTTATCTCTCCATAGTTATGCACATACATAAAGTTTTTGGTAGATAGAAATATCAGTATTCTGTGTTATTAGAAATGTGTATTAATCTTAGTCTATATATGTAAAATTGATGTATTAAGAAGTCTGTATATATTACTTCTGTGTTGTAATGTTTTGATGTTTTGTACAATTGTCCTGTTGTAAATGTGGAGATTTTCTCCCCGGCCCTATGCTGAAAAAGGAACTGTATCCAGTCGGACTTTCTCAGTAAACAAATGTGAAATAAATACATATTTAGAGCCATTGCCAAAGAAAATAAGGGACTCAGAAACAGAAGAATATAATTTTATGTTAATCAAGAAAAGTTGGCTTTATTTGCAGACAGTATTATTTTGTACATGATAAAAAGAGAAAAGGTAATTTCAGTGTTGTGGAACATAAGACCGTTTATTGTCTCTTCAGGATATAAAATTAATGAAGATAAACCAAAGGCTATAGCTGTAAACTATGTACCCACACACAAAGTGGTTCATCAGTACCCATATTTATGGGTACATGATCAAATGAATTATTTAGGAGTGTGGATTAAAAAATATTTTTATGGCAGCTAAACATATGTAGGAAGAGACTAAACAAAAATGCAAATACTGAGAAACTGGAAGCTCTTGTTTATGGATATGGATAGCAAGATACAAGCAGTAAAAATGTTTTTAGTCCCGTTAGTTTTATATGCAGTTTAAGCATAGTTTTATCAACTAGAAGAGAAGTTGTGGACAATAATTAATATAGAGTTGAAGAAATTTATCTGGGAGGGGAAGAAGGCAAGAGTTAAATAGGATAAGTTGATCCTTCCAATAGAACAAGGTCATTTAGGATTCCTGATTTGAATTTATATTTTGGAACTACAGAGTTAAGGCTCATATACATAACACAAGCAGAAAACTATAATTTAAAGTGGAAAGAGGCAGTGATAAAGCAAGTGGTAATTCAACAAATGAGGGGTGGGATTTTGGATGCAGATCCCTAAGCAGAATAACAACAGCCATATGTAATATTATATTCATGAAGTAGCAGAAAATATTCTAAGAACTAAGTCAACTCAAAAATGGAAATTTTGCTGATATGGATGAGTGCCGTTAGGACATTACTGGATAAAACTGGCAAAGGAACCAAGGTATTGGGAACAAGCAACTAGAAAGTGAAAGGTAACAGAATGGGAAGAGGCCAAGAAGACATTTACACTGCAGGTAAAATACTAACAGGGACTGATATCAGAGTATAGTAAAAGGGAAAGCGATAGGGGAATCCTAAGTTAGACATGCTCTGGTGGAGTTTTTAGTTGAATCTAGATCAGAAGCTGCCATTAAGAAGGGATAATTAGTAGGATATATAAATTATTGCACAATAACTATAGGAACCAATCAGCAGAGGTTAGAAAAGATTGGAAAGATGGACTGGATAAGCAATACTTAAAGATACAAAGGGAGGACTTATGTTTGTCTCTCAAATATGTAACAGACTGAAAAAGATTTAGGAGTTTTGCTTGGACGTGCTTGCATAGGTATTTTATACCACAGACTCCATACAATTTTTCCTCAGGTAGATGGCAAATGGAGATGTAATGGGAAGAAAGAGGTAACTGGGAATGTATGTTTTGGGAGTGAATGAGTTGACGCACTTTAAAATTCCCTACAGAGTACTCTGTCAGAAATATTGGGTGAGCAAATGGGTGTAACTAAGGACATTATTTTTTGAGCTGGGTTACAGGATCTGAATTGCCTACTCATAGTAAAGCCTTATTTAGTTTAATTGTGGTGGCTGAGAAAAAAGCAGTTACTGAAAATTGGAGTCTAGTCTAAGCCAACTGTATTTGAAGTATATAATATTGTAACAGAGATAAAAGAACTGCAAGTTGGATCTTTAGAAAAGGGTGGGAGCAAATTACATAGAAAAAATGGAAATTGTGGAAACAATACATGCAGACTGTTTGGTGGAGGAGTGAGATTTAAGGAAAGGCAGAAATTGAGAATTTTATGTAATGTTAGATTGATGACGGATAGACAAAATAATGTATGTGATGTGTAAGATAATGTTTATAACTTGGAACATGTTAATATGTTTTGTTTTCTTTTATATAAATGCATTTTGCCTATGTCTTAAATGATAATTCTATAAAGGTGTTAAAAAAGATTTCCTATTACGAAATTGAAGAGGCAGACGATCGAACGGCTTTAATGTCGGAAATACCACTCATCAATGTGCTTTTTGTGAGATCGCAGTACAGTAAAGATCAGAATATTTGCCCTTTCCTCACTGTAGTGTGATCTCGGAGTTGGTATGTATAATTAGTGGGGGTGTGGGGGTTCAGCCCCCCACAATAGTGACTTCCAGATTTGGGATTTTCAGCCTTTAAGCCGTTTGATGTTTAACGTTTTCAATGTTGTAATATAGACCCATTAAAAAAACAATAATATTCATGTAGGATCACTGTTGCAGTCCTAGTATCCACCCACCTTCCTCCTCCTAGTCTTGACTTTTTCTTCTTTTGTCATTGCCTCATAAAGATAGATACTTCCCTCATCAACTTGAGGCTGGGATGTGCATAAAAGTGTAATGATCTCTCCACCATAAGTTTCAGATTTATACACTTATGCCTGTAAAAATGATAAATGAGGCTATTCCCTTCAGTGGGTATATCCCCCATTCTTTTGTGGCAAAAAAAAAATCTAGTGGTGGTGTGGGCTAGCTGTAATCTTATTCAGGATGCAGCTTTATATGGTGGCACTGGAAGTGGTCAGTCTGTGCCCCAACATCTACAGAGCTCTGGGAGTTTGGCCACTTGGGTAGCCATCACCTGCAGCTATTACTTGTATGTCATGAATATTGCTGTATAAGTGATCCTATTTGAACAGCTAATGCTGCAATGAGTGTACTCACACTGCTGTACTTTATCAGTGTTAATATACATTTCATGGAGGGCTTACCAGATACCTTCAGACACACTTACTTCATGAGAACCAAGTAATATAACATTTTTTAATACAAATTTTATTTTTGTAACTCTGGCTGTTTATTTAAAAGATACCATTGGGTATTCATAAATGGCTAGCATCATGTACAGAGAATAACAATACTGGTAGCAGCCATGTGCAGGGGTGTCTGTGATCCAGAAACACTGTCTACAGAAAAACACCATTCCCAAAAATGTGTAATATTTAGCACATACAAATGAGTGCAATGTTATATGCAAATGAGAAACACCATGCAAAGGGGCAACATAAATATGCAAGTTTAGAACAAGTGTTTCAGAAACTTATAAAATGGTGAAACTACACACCCGCATGCTCCTAGATTGAATGCCATGATCTGCAAAGTACAGGATAGGAGCCATGTTAAGTCAACAGCAGCTTAGCAGCATTTGAGTCACTGCTGACAGTGTTGTGATTTGTGGCTGCATGTGCCTTCAGAGACATTGTAGGCAGCAATTCACATATCAGCATATCACAGAGCAGCAGATAATTGATCATTTCAGAGGCAGCAAGGATACACTGCAGGACATACTCAAACTGTCACCCATAAGCAGAATTGAGAGGTAGGCATGGTTTGCCTATTCCTCTGGGTACTAAGCTTTGTGCAGATGTTCTTCATGTTTCACTTTTGCAGTCATTACATTTGGGTTATCTGCTTGCAGGTTAGCCCTCAGTCAGCCTGATTAACAAAGTCTTGGGTCCTGTGTCGGCTGCTGTCCCTTCTTCCATGACGTCAGGTTATCAGGAGTATAAAACATGCAGCCGACGCCATTACATCAGTCTTTCTTGCCGTGCGGTGCCCGAAGCAGAAGCAGTTCGCAAGTGCCAGTCGGCTGACTCCTGAAATTTTAGTTTTCGAGTTTCAGAACCAAAGTCTTCAACTAAAAGATATATACCCCGTTGGGGAAGCTTTTTCTTGCTCCTTTCCGATGTCAGTAAAAGTTAATAATTGCATTACTTGTGGAAAGCAAATACCTCATAAAGATTTTCATCCGTACTGTATTCCTTGCCTAGGCCCTGACCACGACGTACCTTGCTGTCGGTTTTGTGCTTTATTTAATCAGCACACTGTCCGTCGTCGGTATATTTTCGCCTCTAAATATTTCGGTTCTCTGTTTAATTTTCCAGAAATGTCATCGGTTAGCCATCTGACTACCGGGATTCTGAAAAAACGCAAAGATAAGGAAAGAGACAGGCCGCCGAGGTCCAAAACTGCTGATGATGCTTCCCCTAAGCCAGTCGCCAGTTCGCCGGTACTCAGTGAGGTGCTTTTGCAGCCCCTGATACCCGCTACTTCTGATTCGCAGGCCTCTACTGAGACCCATTCGGAGTCCGGTATGCTGCAAGATGCTTCAGCTATGGAACCCACGGATGTCTCTACCTTGGATGGGTCCGGAGCCGCTGTGCAGGCACCGGCTTCTGAGGGTGCATTCAGGCCTACGGACTTGGATATTAAACTGACGCCTCCTTCTTTACTTAGGCCTAAATCTCGATCCATGTCTAAAAAACCGACGCCCAGGCCACATGCTCAGGCCTCTAGGCCTAAAAAAACAAATAAGAATGGCTGAATATCTAATAACTCTAATCAGGGATAGCCAACCCCCCCCCCCCCTTCTTAGAGGCCTAGGATTGAAGTTGATTATGAATCTTCTGATCAGGATTCTGTTTTTTCTGACTCTTCTGATGATTTGGATTTGTCCTTACCTACTTATGAGGATTCTGATGCAGAGGACTCTATTCCCTCTGCTTCCCCTCCTGAGGATTTTTCTTTTGGGGAAACCTTACATACTCTAAGGGAGCATTTCCACTGGGAAAGCCAGGATTTTTCTGATTCAAAAAAGAGGCTTGGGGATTTCCTTCTCATACCTCAGCATAGGCCTTTAGCTATTCCTCCTCTACTAGACATTGTTGATAATGGTTTCTCAGAATCTAGTTTGGCCCCCGATTCCCTGCTTCCTGCTCCCAGAAAACCTGACAGATGCTACAGGGTCCCTGAGTCCCACAAGTTCCTTTTCAAAAATCCTATTTCAGATCCAGAGACTATTTCACAGGGGCCCAAGGGCATTAAGGCTTCTACTGTTAAAAATCTTACCCCTTCTGATAGAGACTCCAGGGCACTGGATAGATGGGGTAAGAAGGTTTACACTTCTGCAACCTTGGCCATTAGGGCTTTAAACTGCCAGTTTCATATGTTAAAGTATCAACAACATGTTATTGGACTGCTTAAACAGAAAATGATGTTGATTCCTGATTGTGTGGAAAATAAAGAATTACAGGATTTGCATTCTGCCAAACAAGTTGGAAAACATACTTTGCAATGTGGTTTTGATTAGTTGAGGCCTCTTGCAGGGCTGTTGTTACTGGGTCTGTGCTCAAAAGGCATGCTTGGCTTAAGGAGCAATCTTTGTCTGATCATGTTAAAGCTAAATTGTTGGATGCTCCTTTAAATCAGAACTGCCTGTTTGGCAACAAGGCTGAGGAAGTTCTTAAAAAGATGGAAGATAAAGCTAAATCTATGCAAACTGTTAAATATTTTTTACAAGTTCAGCCTCTTAGATTTAGTAGGTACTGGCCCTCTAAGAAATGGTCCTTTCCAGCCCATTCCAGGTCTTCTCAAGCCAAACCCAGACACAGCAAAAACCCCAGGTTTCAGTCCCAGGGGACTCATAGAACTAAGCAGTGGGGAGCCTCCACTTCCAAGTCTGGGAATAATAAGACTGTCTCTGTTACTGTATGGTAAACTATCTCAATGACTTCCTTTTAAAATTTCCAAGCACTTATCAACTGACTGCCCCTTTGGGGGAAAGATTGCTCTTCATGCAAAGAATTGGGAACACATTACCCAGGACAAATGGGTTGTAAATATAGTGTCCCAGGGATACAGATTTCACTTCCACACGTTGCCAACACCAACTGGGTGGCCGGACCTACCCCCAAATCAGTGGGCAGAGGCCCCAAAACAGGTAGTTTCTCTCTTAAGCATGGGGGCTATTCAACTAGTACCAGAAGAGGAAAATGGACAAGGTTTCTACTCGAGACTTTTCCTGGTACCCAGAAACGACGATTCATGGCATCCTATCCTGGACCTGTCTACTCTAAACACCTTTTTGGAGATTCCAAAATTCAAGATGCTGACTCTTCACCAATTACTTCCTATGCTAGGTAAAGATGCCTGGTTGGCAACACTAGATTTAATTGAAGCATGCCTGCACATCCCAATCGGGGAATCTTGCAGAAGATACCTACGCTTCAAAGCAGGCTACATGCACTATCAGTTCTCTGCACTGCCCTTTGGCTTATCTACTGTGCCCAGGGTATTCACAAAGTGCCTAGCTCCAGTTATTGCATTATGCAGACAAAGAAATATTCAAATATACCCATACCTGGATGATTGTCTAATTCAGGCAGAAAGCCAGGACATACTTTTAAATCATCTGGCCTTTGTAAAAAGGGTTTTAACTTGTCTGGTGTGCACCATAAATGTAAAGAAATCACACCTGGTACCCTGTCAACAAATTATATTCCTGGGAGCAAGCTTGAGTACAAGTTCCCAGATGGCTTACCTCACGCCAGAAAAGCAAATTCATTTGACAACCTACTTCAAACAAGTGGCCCCAAAAACCCTGCTATCTGCAAGACAAATACTGCAAGCCTTGGGGTTCATGGCCTGCTGCATTCTTCTAATTCCATATGCAAGACTGCATATGAGGAAACTACAGTGGTATCTAAAAAGTCTATGGTGTCAACATTCTCAAGACCTAGAAACAATGATTCCTATCATATCTTGCCTATGCCTAGAGTTCCTTTGGTTGGCAGAGGCCTGCCGCGAAAACAAGGGACTACCTTTCACACTACCCCCTGCCACCCAAACTCTAACAACAGATGCATCAGACTATGCATGGGGGGGGGGGTTCACCTGGCAGGGAAGTGCATTCAGGGCAAATGGAACCCAAGTCAAATGCACCTGCATATCGATCAAACAAAATGTTAGCTGTACAGAATGCTCTGACAGCCTTCAAGGACCACATTCTTCCAGGACAACTAATGGTAAAGACGGACAACACCACTGTTATGTGGTACATAAACAAGCAGGGGGGGGTACACATTCTTACCCCCTCTGCAGACTAGCCATGGCATTGTGGAACACAGCCTTGAGCTGCAAAGTGCACCTACAAGCTCAATTCCTGCCAGGAAAATTAAATACACTGGTAGACGGACTAAGCAGAAACCTCATGGACCCACACGAGTGGAACCTGGAACCAAGGATTTTCAACATGTTGAGAAGCAAATGGGGGAGCCCAGACTTACCACGCCAACACTGGTACCCCCTCCTGCACAGTGTGTCATGGTTATCTCCGTGGCACCTGCCTCAGACTCCTTCCCTGCTGTCTCAACAGGAGAACCAGATTCTGCACCCTCAGCTTCCAACACTGAACCTTGCAGCCTGTCTAATTACTTAATCTCTCCTTTATCATCCCTCAGCAAACCTGTGATGGATATCATTTTAGAGTCAAGGAGGCCTAGTACTAGAAAATCTTATGCTGAAAAATGGAAAAGATTCTGTGCCTGGAACCAATCTCAAGGGATGAGCACAGCAGCGCCCAATTTAACTCAGATTTTACAATACTTAACTGAGATGCTTCACAAGGGCCTGTCTTTTTCCTCCATTAAAATCCATGCCTCAGCCATTTCAGCTCATTATAACACAGAACCTCCCCTCTTCTCAAATCCGCTGCTGAAGCAGTTCCTCAGAGGGGCCAAAAATTTGAGACCACCCAGGAGAGCTCTAATCCCAGCCTGGGACCTTAACTTTGTCTTGGAGAAACTCACTCTACCTCCTTTCGAGCCAGCTGCTACTGCAGACTTAAAATTTCTTTCTTGGAAAACAGCTTTCTTTTTAGCAATCACTTCAGCTAGGAGGGTATCTGAATTACAGGCCCTTATGGCAGTTGAGCCTTTCATTATCTTTAATGTGGACAGGGTGTCCCTCAGAATCAATCCATCCTTCATGCCCAAGGTGGTATCCAGTGTGGCTCTTAATCAGTCCATTCATTTTCCAATCCACAGAATAAAGGGGAATGGATACTGTATTCCTTAGATGTGCACAGACAACTTAGATTCTACTTGGACAGGACTAAACCTCAAAGGAAATCTGAACAACTGCTGGTAGCATTTGCTGCAGGGGCAGAGGGGAAGGCTATTTCAAAGCAAACCATTTCTAAATGGATAAGCCATTGCATTCATTTCTGCTATAAGCACCAGGGAAAATCTATCCTCCAGGGGATCAGACTTCAGTCCACCAGGGCTGCATCTACCTCTACAGCCTTTCTCAGAGGCTTCCCTACCAGGGATGTTCTAGAAGCTGATACCTAGAGTTCTGTACATACTTTCACCAAGCATTATCATTTGCCAATTTTGTCTAAGTCCAGAGCTGGCTTTGCCACTGCAGTCTTGCAGGGCCATATAGCTGGGCCTAATGATATCTAAATTCCTCCTCCCAACCATAGCTTTGGGAATCTACCCAAATGTAATGACTGCAACAGTGAAACACCAAGAACATGGTACAGTTGTGTGCACTTACCATAAATGTAGATGTTCAAGTGTATACACTGTTGCAGTCCTGGTTACCCTCCCTCCAGCCCCCTAACTTCTTTTGGCTATACGTCTACTTTCCTTTACTAGGCTTAAAAGTCTTTTTGGTGTATTTGCTTTTTTGTTGGAGGTATATCTTTGTGCTTTTATAGGTTCATAGGTTCATACTAGACTATCTGCCCGAGGGCATTTACAAGCCTAGCCCATAGTTTTGTGGCTTACGCCACCCCTTTAGTATGGGGAACTATACCCATTATTTTGCTGTGCCTCTGTTGAGCAGTGACACTGAGGTAATCCCTGGGGTATATCTGTGATCTCCCATCCATTGGTCAAGATTTCTCTTGAACAAGGCCAGCGAGGTGCTCTGCCTCACATATACCGGGATTTTATTTCACAGCATAGGGAGTCTTTGGGTGATGAATCTATCCCTCCAGCACGTCCTATTAATAGCCGTGTCGAGGTTTAAGTCTCCCGCCCTTGTGGCTCTGACGGATCTAGATTTTTGAGGTGAAGCATATTCATCAAATCTGGGTTTGACATGGCCTTGTATGTTAGGCAAAGGTCACCTCTGAGCAAGCGGTAGCGACTGAATAGAGCTGGAGTTCTTTCAGTCGGGCAGCATAGGACAGATGTTTGAGACCCTTTATCCTTTTGGTGAGGAACTTTTGTGGCCTCTCCAGCTGCTGCAAGTGTCGGGTCAGATACATTCCAAATGGGGCATTGTACTCAATCATTGGTCTGATGAGTGATGAGTATAGGGAGACTATGACCTCCCTTGATCTAGATGAGAATCCCTTCATGATAAGGTGGGCAATGTAGAAGGTCTTCCTAACTACTTTAGCTACATGGGTGTCGAATGACAGACTACTATCAACCTGGGTCCCCAGGTCCCTGATAACTTCTTCTGTGCTCAGTGGATTGCCACCTATTTGGTAGCTAGGGGTAACCTTGTTTTTCCCGAAGGGTATGACTATGCATTTTTGGCATTTAACTTTAGGCCATGGCTCTGGCACCAGTTATCCGTTTCTGTGAGACCCTTCTGAAGGATATCTGTGTCAGATGTGTTTTCTACTATGGCGCCCAGTTTGCAGTCATCTGCAAACTTTGTCAGCCATAACCCTCCTGTGTTTGCTTGTACTTGGAAAAGTAGATGCCAAACAAGAGTGGGCCCAGGACTGAGCCCTGTGGTACACCACTTGTGACAGGCTTTGAGTCTGACATGGCGCCAGCAACTCTGACCCTGTGGGTTCTGTCACTCAGCCAGTTTGCAACCCATCTTGTGATGTATGGGTTAACATTTAAGCTGATGAGTTTTTCAATGATACCCGAGTGGGGTATTGTATCGAAGGCCTTCGCCAGATCGAGGTAGGCTGTATGGACTGCCTTTCCCTCATCAATGGCTTTGGTGACTGTTTGAAAAAGTCAACCAAGTTTAGAAGGCATGATCTGCCTTTGACAAAGCCAAACTGGGATGGATCCAAAGTCTGCAAATTCCCTATGTCTTTATTTATGAGGTCCATTATGATCCTCTCCATGGCTTTGCAGATAAGGCTTGTCAAGCTAATGGGCGGTAATTTCCAGGGTCGGTGGAGGCACCGCCTTTGTGAAGTGGGACCACAGTTGCAGTGCGCCACTCCTGGAGTGCGTATCCAGAGGTAAGACTATGATTAAACAGCTGTCCTAGCTGTGGGTTTAATTCCTCGTTGAGTTCGTGGAGCACACAGCCGGGGACACCATCAGGTCCCATGGATGCTGTGTTTTTGCTTTGGAGAGAGCAGTTCTCACTTGGGCGTTGGAGATGTTTGGGGGCTGCAATCGCTTGGTATAGATATCTCTCCTTTTGGGGAGGGGAGAAGTTTGCACTGAACCTGTCAGCCAGTATGTTGGCAATGTCTGTAGGATCAGTAATCTTCACATCATTTTGAACTAGTTCTGAGCATATCTGGGAGTTTCCTCCCAGGTTTCTAACATAGCTAAAGAAGGCCTTATGATTGTCTTTTGAGTCTTTAGCTATTTTTCTCTCAAAATTTGCTTTGGATGATTTTATGAGAGCTCTTATTTTTACTTATAGTGATCAAGGGTGTCTTACCTTTTAAGGATTTTGCTCTATCTTGTAGTAGCTTCCTCCTTTTGTTGTAGAGTTTGTTTATGGCTGGGGTCCACCAGAATGGACGCTTGCCTTTGGTACAAAGAGTCTTTGTTTTGCTTGGGATTGCCTTATCCATGCAGTCCTGCAGGTGCTGGTAGAAGGCATTTGTAAGTGATTCAGCGGCTTGAGTACTGTTTCCGCCCGCTCGGGGCCTTAAAGGAGACCACACTAGTCTTTAGAAGTGTGAAGTCGGCTTTCGAGAAGTTCTTTACTGTGGTCTTTTTTATTTCAGGTGGGGGTGGGATGAGGACCTCCAGCGAGATTAGTTGGTGATCTGATCTCACCAGTGAGGGGTATACTTCCGGTGTTGAACATTGTGCTCCCATGTTTGTGATGATGAGATCAAGTATGTTATCTCCTCTTGTGGGGATGGTGACTAGTTGTTCCATGGCATTTGAGTTTATGAATTCCAGGAACTTTTGGGCTAGGGTGTTTGGGCTTGAGTAGTGTTCCCAGTCTATATTAGGGTAATTGAAGTCACCTAGTATGATGGTGTTTGGTGATACATTTATCCCTCTAGTGTTTTCAGGAAGGCCATGTGAGGTTCCTGAGTTTGTGAGGGTGGCCTGTAACATGCTACAATTTGCAGAGCAGTCTTGCCTATGGTTAATTGCACCTGGATGGTCTCCGATGCATCGTGCATTGCCACCAGTCTTGAGGTGTGGGTGTCCTTGATGAATATGGATACCCCTCCTTTCTTGGTATTGTCCAGATTTTGGGGCGGAGCATGATAAGAGGTAAAACCTGATAGTGCTGGGGTGCTCTCAGGAGCCTTGAACCAGGTTTCTGTCACTGCACAGACATCGATGTTCTCCATACTGAGAAGGGCCTCGAGTGTGTGCATTTTGAGATTTAGACTTCTGGCATTGAGCAGCATTACCCTTAGTTTTTTCCTTTTTGTGTTCTAGGGTGGTAGGTTTAGAATTTGAGCCTTGCCTAAAACAGGCACTATGGAGGTGGCAAGAGCCTTTGCCAATATCCGGAATCCCAGGGGTGACAGGTGCAAGCCGTCCCTTGCGAAGCAGCGTGGCTTGTCCAGCATGTCATCCCAGGCAGACAGACATTGGATCCCCTTTGAATGACACCAGAGTTTAAGCCAATTGTTAAAGCTGATCATCTTATCTCTGTATTGTGGCATCATTTTTGGTGAAGGTAGGATACTGCTCAAGGTCAGGGTCATAACTGCCTGGGCTACATAATCAGAGAGCTCCTCAATGTCTCTTTTCATGTAGTCCAAGGAGTGCGTCTCAGGTCGTTTACACCAGCGTGGACAATGACTGAGTCGTATTTGTACCTGCTGTTGAGAGACCTGAGTGCTTGCGTTATGTGGCGGATTCTAGCGCCCGACAGGCAGCTTACTGTGACCTTCTCCTTACTCAGTCTGGTGAGCGGGACGTCAGTGTGTCTGACTATGGAGTCACCAATGACTAGTGTGTCTGGCATTGTGTTTGGCCTTAAGGGCTGTGACTGTTTGACACTCTGACTGTGAGGTCTATGTGTTGCAGGTGTTCTGAGGTGGTGGTCGTTTGGGTGTCTGCTTTGGTGGCCTCTGCTGTTTTGGTAGATTTTTGATCAGAGCCGCCGAGTATGTCTTTGTGTGTTTATGTGTATGATTTGAGGTTGTGATGGTACTATGTGAGACTGGGTCTATAGTGTGTGTGGTAACCTTCTCCTCCTGACTAGTCTTGCCAGTCCTATGTTGAGAGAGCTCAGCCTCCAGTTTGGCCGTATAGTTGCATCTCTCGCATGTATTTGTGTTTTGTGGGAGGAGGAGAGGGTTGTCTGTGTACATGAGGCAATTGTAACATTGCCTCAATATTCCCAGGTTCACCAGCTGAGCAGGAGAGGACACTAGCAACTGATCCTCGACATGCTAGAAGGACTAGACAAAAAAACTTTAAAAGAGATTCCGGGGGCGTGGGTGACCGAGAAATGGGGTTTGCCTTTTGGGGTGCTATCTATAAGAGTGCCGTATCAAGGTAATAAGTACTGTAGGAGCAAGTGCTAGGTTTAACAGATAGAGAAAAGTCTACTTGGAGTCAAGTAGAGATGATCTTTTTAGGTATTAGAGAAAGTGCTAGTAACAGGGATGCTTAAAGGTAAGATTGAAAAGAATGCACTCTGCAGTGTGCACTAGAGAAGTTAGATGTGAAAGTAGGTAACTTGAGTTTTACCTGTTTAAAAGTTAAGGTTTAGTGGAGAGTTACTATTTTTAAAACAGCAAGATGGACTGAAATGGGTGGTTACTTTTGTATTTTGGTACTATGAAATACTGTAGGATGGCCAATAAATTTAAATAATTGAAGGGGTGGGATTTCAAAAGTGATGGTTTTGTGATTACTCACATAAGCCAGTGAAAGTAGAGAGAAATGAGATATATGGTCAGATTAACATAAGAGGCGGGCAACTAGAAAGACAGTGGTATTTAACAAGACAACTTAAATGGGTGGGAGGGAGGGAAAAAATTCTGCCTGACTCCGAACAGAGAGAGCTGTGGTCTCTTTTGAAGTTTTAATATGCTGTTAAAACAGAATGCAAGCAAAACACAAGGTAAAGAAAACAAATTACAGTATTCAAAATATAGAAAGGCAATACAGAAATACAAAAAATAACAGCAAACTAACCTTTCCTTCACAGCAAAGTGTAGCAGAGTCTGGATGAGCCTTTCTGGTAAAGAATTATGTAAAGGTAATTATGTTTAATTACTTCCCATTAGGGGGCACCTGACATCTGGGGGCAAGAAAAACTGATGTAATGGCGTCAGCTGCATGTTTTATACCCTGACGACCTGACATCATGGAAGAAGGGACAGCAACTGATGCAGGACCCAAGACTTTGTTAATCAGGCTGACTGAGGGCTACCTGCAAGCAGATAACCCAAATGTAATGACTGCAACAGTGAATACACTTGAACATCTCCATTTATGGTAAGTGTACACAACTGTACTTTTTGACCACCATATCTTCATGGATCATTCTGTGATCTACAGGGTAATATACATATATATTATACATATTATAGAGGGCAATGTACCTTTCAACCCCTTAGCAAAAGAAATCTGGGAAAAGCCAAAAATAATGGGGGGGGGGGGGGCAAAGAACCAAAATCAGCGACAGATTTTAAATATTGCTTTAATAAACTTAGAAAGTTGTTGTAATACCATGATCTGATGTTGTTAATTTTCTTTCCATTCTTCATGGATGGGTTTGGTTTCAAGCCCTCGGAACCGAGTCAGTCTTTTCACCAATCTCATGCCAGCCAAAAAACTCTCGAGCTAAGTCTCTACCCAGAATGTCCTTCTCCCTGTTACCTTAGATCTCATTTGCTGTGTAGCCGTAAAGCTGCGTTTCAGCCGAGCTCTCAGCTAAGTGAAACTTTTTTTATATTTGTTTGAAAAATTTTGGATATCTTCATATTTTATTAAGTGATTAGTTTTTTTAGTGTCTTTTCTTCTGTCTGACCTTGGGTTTTCCTCTCTACCCGTAGTTACTGTTGGTACACTTTCAAGTACCATTGTTGATACGGCCTTCCTCCCTTACCCTTGTGGTATTTCTTCAATACCATAGTTGGTATTGTTTAACCTATTAGCTGTCTTTTATTCAGGTGTTTCCTTTTTTTTCTCTATCATACCAGTGTATTGTTATATTTGTGACTTTTTTGAATGGAGTTGACTTTGATTACAGTTGGATTATACAGTTGTCTTGTTGTGTTTTTTCTCTATTAAGATGTCGAATAAGAAGGGTTATCACATTTGGGTTATCTTCCTGCAGGTAGCTTGCAGCCAGCCTGAATACCAGAGTCTTCAGATTTCTGCGTCGGATGCTGTCTCTTCTTCCATGACGTCAGGTCATCAGGGGTATAAAACATGCAGCTGATGTCATTACATCAGTCTTTCTTGACGTGCGGTGCTCGAAGCAGAAGCAGTTCGCAAGTGCCAGTCGGCCGTCTCCTGAAATTTTTGTTTTCGAGTTTCAGACCCAAAGTCTTCAAAAAAGATAAGTATCCCATTGGGGATCCTTTTTCTTGCTCTAGCTGATGTCAGTACCTGACTCTTAAAAGTTCCTCTTCAAGAATCCTTCTGCAGATCCAGAGACCATTTCCCAAGGACCAAAAGACAGTAAGGCTACTGTTGCCAAAAATCCTACCCCTTCTGATAGAGATTCTAGAGCCTTAGACAGATGGGGTAAGAAGGTATACACTTCTGCTACTTTGCCCATTAGGGTTTTAAATTGCCTGTTTCATATGTTAAAGTATCAGCAGCATATTATGGGACTACTTAAACAGAAAATGATGTTGATTCCTGACTGTGCTGAACACAAAGAATTGCAAGATTTAATGCATTCTGCAGAACAATTTGATAAACATACTTTGCAATGTGGTTTTGACGCTTTGGAAGCATCTTGCAGGGCGCTGCTGTCACTGGGTCTGTACTTAGAAGGCATGCTTGGCTTAAGGAACAAAACTTGCCAGATCACGTTAAAACTAAATTAATGGATGCTTCCATAAACCAAGACCGCCTTTTTGGCAACAAAGCGAAGAAGTTCTCAAAAGGATGGCGGAAAAAGCTAAATCTATGCAAACTGTTAAAGATTTTCCTACAAGTACAGCCTCCCAGATTCAGTAGGCATTGGCCTTCAAAGAACTGGTCCTTTTCAGTCCCTTTCTCCAGGCCTTCTCAGTCCAAACCCAGGAACAGCAGGCCACCTAGGCTACAGTCTCAGGCTATGCTCAGACCAAAGCAGTTGGGGGCTCCCACTTCCTAAGCAGAGAGTAGTAAGCCACCCCCTGTGGAAAAATGGCACAGTGACTTAACCCTAACCCTTCCAAGCCCTGCTCAACTACCTGCTCTCTTAGGAGGAAAGCTCACCCTGCATGCAGAAAACTGGGATCTCATTACCCAGGACAAATGGGTTTTGAACATAGACTCCCAAGGATGCAGATTCCACTGCCACACACTATCAACCCCAAATGGTTGGCCATACCTACCCCCAAATCAATGGACGGAGGCCCAACAGCAGGTTCTCTCTTTTCTCAGTATCAGGGCTATTCAACCTGTCCCAGCAGAACAAAGGGGACTAGGTTTTTATTCAAGACTTTTTCTGGTACCCAGAAAAGACACCTCCTGGCATCCTATCCTGGACCTCTCTATTCTAAACACCTTTCTGGTGGTTCCAAAATTCAAAATGCTAACTCTTCAACAGCTTCTTCCTATGTTAGCCAAGGATGCCTGGCTGGCAACCTTAGACCTAAAGGAAGCTTACCTGCACATCCCAATAAGGGAATCTTGCAGGAAATACCTACACTTCAGGGCAGGCTCTGTGCACTGTCAGTTCTCTGCACTTCCCTTTGGCTTATCTACTGCACCCAGGGTATTCACAAAGTGTCTAGCTCCAGCCATTGCATTTTGCAGGCAGAGAAATATTCAAATTTACCCATATTTGGACGATTGTCTGATTCAGGCAGAAAGCTAGGACTTGCTATTACAACACTTGTCATTCATAAAGAAACTTCTAGCCTCACTGGGGTACACCATCAATGAAAAGAAATCTCACCTAGTACCCTGCCAACAGATTGTATTCCTGGGAGCAAGCTTGAACACAACTTCCCAGATGGCATTTAACTCAGGAGAAACAAGTTTATTTGACAACCTACTTCAAACTATTGGCCACAAAACCCCAGCTCTCTGCAAGGAAAATACTGCAAGCCCTGGAGTTCATGGCCTCTTGTATTCTGCTAATTCCATATGCAAGACTGCATATGAGGAAACTCCAATGGTATTTAAAAAGCCTATGGTGTCAGCATTCTCAGGACCTGGAAACAAGTGATTTCTATCATTCCTTGTATGAAGACAGAGTTCCTTTGGTGGGAAGAGGCCTGCTACCACAACAAGGGACTCCCTTTCACTCTACCCCCTGCCACCCAAACCCTAACAACAGATGCATCAGACTATGAATGGGGGGCTCACATGGCAGGGCAGTGCATTCAGGGCAAATGGAACCCGAGACAGATGCACCTGCATGTCAATCAAAAAGAAATGTTAGCTGTACAGAATGCTCTGGCAGCCTTCAAAGACTGTATTCTTCCAGGACAACTATTGTTAAAGACAGACAACACCACAGTTATGTGGTACATAAGCAAGCAGGGGGAACCCACTCTTACCCTCTCTGCAGACTAGCCATGGCTCTGTGGAACACAGCCTTGAGCTACCAAGTACATCTACAAGCTCAATTCCTGCCAAACTAAATTCACTGGCAAACAACTTAAGCAGAAGTCTCATGGGCCCACACGAATGGAAACTAGAACCAAAAATATTCAACCTCTTGAGGAACAAATTGGGGACTCCAGAGGCAGACCTGTTTGCCTCCCCTCAGATCTACCAATTGAACAAATTCTGCACAAGAACTCCCCACAGCCAAGCTTGGAATGTGCATACCCTGTCCTTTACCTGGGAAAGCCTCTCAGTTTATACCTTTCCCCCTCTGCCTCTCCTCCTGAAGGTTCTACTAAAGATCAAACAGGACAAGCCAAGGACAATACTGATTGCACCAGACTGGCCACACCAGCACTGGTACCTTCTCTTGTGCAATATGACACTGCTGCAACCATGGTTCCTGCCTCAGACCCCTTCCCTGCTGTCCCAGCAGGTGGGCCAGATTCTGCACCCTCCTCTTCAAACCCTGAACCTTGCAGCCTGGCTAATTCCTTGAGCTCTCCTGTAGCATCACTCAGTAAGCAGGTGCTGGATGTCATTCTGGAGGCAAGGAGGCCTAGTACTAGAAATTCCTATGCTGAAAAGTGGAAAAGATACTGTTCCTGGAGCCAAGCTCAGAGGATGGGCACAACGGTGCCCAGTTTACCTCATATTCTGCAGTACTTAACAGAAATGCTCCACAAGGGCCTATCCTTCTTGTCAATTAAAATTCATGCCTCTGCCATTTCGGCACATTATAATACTGAGCCACCCTCTTCTCTCACCCCTTGCTAAAACAATTCCTTAGAGGGGCCAAACCTTTAAGACCCCCCAGGAGAGCTCCCACTCAAGCCTAGGACCTTAAGTTTGTATTGGAAAAGCTCACCCCCCCCCCTTTGAGACAGGTGCAACAGCAAAGTTGAAATTCCTTTCTTGGAAAACAGCCTTCCTTCTAGCCATTACTTCAGCAAGAAGAGTGTCTGAATTACAGGCCCTCATGGCAGTGGAACCCTTCATTATCTTCCATGCGGACAGGGTTCCCCTCAGAACTAATCCATCCTTTGTGCCCAAGCTGGTGTCTAGTCTGGCCTTAAATCAGTCCATTCATTTGCCTACCTTTTTTCCCTAATCCACAAAACAAAGGGGAACGAATAATGCACTCTCTGGATGTGCACAGACAACTTAGATTTTATTTGGACAGGACTAAGCCTCTCAGAAAATCTGAACAGCTGCTAGTTGGCTCTGCAGGGGCAGAGGGGAAGGCCATTTCAAAGCAAACCATTTCCAAATGGATAGCAGATTGCATTCATTTCTGCTTACAAGCACCATGGAAAACCTACCCCACAGGGGATAAGATTTCATTCCACCAGGGCTGCATCTATCTCTGTGGCTTTTCTCAGAGGAGTCCCTACCAGTGACATCCTAGAAGCTGCTACCTGGAGCTCTGTACATACCTTCACCAAGCATTACCACATGCCTATCTTTTCTAAATCCAGAGATGGATTTTCCACTGCAGTCTTGCAGGGCTTAATAGCTGATCCTAATGCTCTTTAACTTCCTCCTCCCTTCCTTAGCTTTGGGAATCAACCCAAATGTGATGACTGCAAGAGTGAAACACGAAGAACATAGTGCAGTTGTGTACACTTACCATAAATATAGATGTTCGAGTCTATTCACTGTTGCAGTCCTGGTTACCCTCCCTCCAGCCCCCTGACTTATCTGGCTCTACCTTTCCTTCTTGTTTGGTATGTTTATTTTTTCTGGTGTATTTGCTTTCTGATGGGGGTGTACCATACCATATAATTGCTTCCTATTGTGGGGGAACCTGACATCTGGGGCAAGAAAAACTGATGTAATGGCGTCGGCTGCATGTTTTATACCCCTGATGACCTTTCATCATGGAAGAAGAGACAGCATCCGACAACTCTGGTATTCATAGCAGGTAGTAAACAGCCATTGAGAACGAACCAAATGAACGGTGAAACAAATGATCAGACAAAGCTTTAATCACAAATGACTTAGCGTTTTCACCAGAACAATACTGGCTTCTTCAGAGTCATTTAAACAATGAACAGAAAACATCTTTATAGTACCCAACCCCACAATGATAGGTGCAATTAAAAATACATCAACCAATAAAATTCCTTTTCAATAAGCAAATGTAAAAATTCAGCCTGACCACGCACTTTTACACTTTCCATCTGAAAAAAGTATATAAACATATAAACTAATAGTTATACTTTTATAATAAATAACCATAAATGCACATATTAAAATATATATGTATATATATATATATATATATATATATATATATATATGTGTGTGTGTGTGTGTGTGTGTGTGTATATACATAAATATACAAATGTTGACATAAAAAAACATACTAAATCTGATTAGATTTGAACTTTAGAATAGGCATCAAAGATACACAATCGTTAAGACCTGGAAATTTCAAGGCATTTAACCTAAGTTGCCATTCACTTTCTAACATACCCACTTTGTTGACCAAATCAATTCCTTTCTCAAAGTTAATGACACGATCCACCACAAAAAACACAAACTTTTTAAAATTGGAACATGTGGTGGTGTGTAAATAAAGTGCATTATGTATATCCTTTTTCCTAATGGATCTGACATGTTCAGATATCCTATCCCTAAGTCTACGAATGGTCTTGCCAACATAAAATGCCTCACATGCAGTGCAAGAGGCAACGTAGACCAGGTTCTTGGTGTTAGAATTGCACGTCCCAGGACATGCAATAGTGTATCTAAAATCAAAAACACATAAATAAGATCCTTCACTAATAAACCTACACCACCTATAGGCCCCACATTTTCTCATAATTGATTTCTTGTGGGGTCTAACATCCCTTTCTAAAATTGACTTTAAATTTTCACCTCTACTAAATACAATCAATGGTTCTGGACCTAAAATTGCTATATTTTGATCACCCAAACAGCATTTCCTAAACTTCTCAAACGTGCACTTAATTCATAAGACCTATTGTTGTACTTTAATACAAAAAATGGTCCAGTTCTGTTCTTAACAGTCTGCACTAGTGAAGGCTTATTATTCAAAATAGGAATGTACTGTGTTCCCCTTTTTTTAACACTTCTTTCTTAACTTTAAGAAGTAAATTAAGAGGATAACCCCGCTCCAAAAACATTCCAATTAACTTAAAAATTTCCTCCTTAAAAGTTTCATCGTTGCTAACTAATCTGGAAATTCTGACCATTTGTCCCTTCACAATGCCTTTTCTCTGGTGCCAAGGGTGACAACTTCCATAATGCAACAAGGAGTTGGAATATGTCTCCTTTCTAAATATATTACTGGAAAAACCTTCATTGGTTTTACTAATGGTCAGATCCAGAAAGTTAATCACTTCTTCATTCCAAGTGTATGTAAATTAAAAAAAATCAGTAGTACTGTTTAAATATTCAACAAATTCAACCACTGTTTCTTCGTCACCCTTCCATAAAATAAACAAATCATCCAAAAATCTGTTATATAAGATAATATTGTCATTGTATTTAGAGGAAAAAACATAAAGCTTTTCCCACGTCAACAATACCAAATTGGAAAAAAACGGGGCACACTTCGCTCCCATTGCCACACCAGTAAGTTGCTGATAAACTTCACCCTCAGATAAAATAAAATTGTTTTTTAAAACTAATTCCATTAGGTCGTGAAGTAAGTTAATTTTATTTTTATCTACAGTAGTACTGGTAGAAAGACTTTCATAAAACATATCCAAACCAAGCTGGTGTGGGATAACAGAAAAAAGGTTGACTACATCAATGGTTAAAAAAACAAAACCACAGTTGTTAACTTTGACCTCCCTCAGTCTCTCAAGGCAATGCCATGAGTCCTTCAAAATGTGTGTAGCTTCACTAACAGCTGAATTAGACCGAGTGTCAATAAATGACCCAAGGGATTCTGTCTTAGAACCTCTAGCAGCAACAATGGGTCTAAAAAGCAAATTATCGGTACCCTTATGGACTTTAGGGATGCCAAAAATAGTGGGTAATGTAGGAAACTTAACTGTAAGATAATTAAACTCCACTTCATTAATAACACCTTGAAATAACGCATCATGTAAAAACAAATCAATTTTAGCATATGCTCAATTCACTTCGTTTCTAGAGACCCTACTGTACGTTAACTCATCATTCAATATCTCCATCATCTTAATGGTATAATCTGTTTTGGTCATTATAACCATACCCCTACCTTTATCAGGTTTCATAAACCTGTATCGGTTAGAGGCCTTGAGACTTTTCAAAATAAGTCTCTCATCGTCTGAAAGGTTATCTATCCATTTAGTTTTTTTGTGATAGTATCCTTCTAAATTCAGACTCAGCCATTTTTTCCAACAACGTGACTTCAAAGTTGTGGGGTGGAATAAAAATACTTTTTCTCTTAAGCACATGTGTAGAATCCAAATCCACCTCACCATCCTTAAAATTATTAGATATGGAGAAAATTTTTTTAAATTCAACTGTCTCATAAACAATTTTAAACTAATTAAGACTTGAGCAATGTCTAACCTAAAATTGGGAACAAAATTAATACCTTTACTAAACAGGTCGAAATGTGTATCACAAACCTCTAAGTCAGTGTAATTATATATAAAAAAAACACACTTATTCAAAATTTGATGCCTCATAACAGTATGTTGATCAAGTAAATCATCACAAAAAACTTCTAAAACAGGCCTAGTGTCATCTAGTTCAGCAATAACACCAGTACAACACATACTATCAGTGTTAACGACATTAACAACTTTTGTTTCGTCAAAGTCTAAAAACGACCCCTTCGATTGCCCTTCGTCTCTTGGGCATAAAAAAACTGTGTATTTAAAAAACAATTTTATTTTATTTGAGAGTGAAGTTTATCAGCAACTTACTGGTGTGGCAATGGGAGCGAAGTGTGCCCCGTTTTTTTCCAATTTGGTATAGTTGACGTGGGAAAAGCTTTGTTTTTTCCTCTAAATACAATGACAATATTATCTTATATAACAGATTTTTGGATGATTTGTTTATTTTATGGAAGGGTGACGAAGAAACAGTGGTTGAATTTGTTGAATATTTAAACAGTACTACCGATTTTTTTAAATTTACATACACTTGGAATGAAGAAGTGATTAACTTTCTGGATCTTACCATTGGTAAAACCAATGAAGGTTTTTCCAGTAATATATTTAGAAAAGAGACATATTCCAACTCCTTGTTGCATTATGGAAATTGTCACCCTTAGCACCAGAGAAAAGGCATTGTCAAGGGACAAATGGTCAGAATTTCCAAATTAGTTAGCAACGATGAAACTTTTAAGGAGGAATTTTTTAAGTTAATTGGAATGTTTTTGGAGCGGGGTTATCCTCTTAATTTACTTCTTAAAGTTAAAGAAGTGTTAAAAAAAGGGGAACACAGTACATTCCTATTTTGGATAATAAGGCTTCACTAGTGCAGACTGTTAAGAACAGAACTGGACCATTTTTTGTATTAAAGTACAACAATAGGTCTTATGAATTAAGTGCAAGTTTGAGAAGTTTATGGAAATGCTGTTTGGGTGATCAAAATATAGCAATTTTAGGTCCAGAACCATTGATTGTATTTAGTAGAGGTGAACATTTAAAGTCAATTTTAGAAAGGGATGTTATAGCCCACAAGAAATCAATTATGAGAAAATGTGGGGCCTGTAGGTGGTGTAGGTTTATTAGTGAGGGATCTTGTTTACGTGTTTTTGATTTTAGATACACTATTGCATGTCCTGGGATGTGCAATTGTAACACCAAGAACCTGGTCTACATTGCCTCTTGCACTGCATGTGAGGCATTTTATGTTGGCAAGACCATTCGTAGACTTAGGGATAGGATATCTGAACATGTCAGATCCATTAGGAAAAAGGATATACATAATGCACTTTATTTACACACCACCACATGTTCCAGTTTAAAAAATGTTGTGTTTTTTGTGGTGGATCGTGTCATTAACTTTGAGAAAGGAATTGATTTGGTCAACAAAGTGGGTATGTTAGAAAGTGAATGGCAACTTAGGTTAAATGCCTTGAAATTTCCAGGTCTTAACGATTGTGTATCTTTAATGCCTATTCTAAAGTTAAAATCTAATCAGATTTAGTATGTTTTTTTATGTCAACATTTGTATATTTATGTATATACACACACACATATATATATATATATATATATATATATATATATATATATATATATATATATATATATATGGATTCACTTCATAACACTGAAACTTCATAATACTGAAAATGACAAAACTTCATAATACTGAAGACCAAAATACTGAAAGCTCAAAATACTGAATACTCAAAATACTGAAACTCAAAATACTGAAAACACATATTATGCGTAAACTCAGCTTAAACAACATAAATCATAGCAATTTCTACCAAATATATGGAGAGGGGCAAGCCCCTGCATTCTATGTGAGGGGCTGCACCCCCCACACCCCCTGCTAATTAAATATATCAACTCCAAGATTGCACCGCCCCCCACACCCCCTGCTAATTATATATATATCTACTCCAAGATTGCACTTAATGTGCAATCTTGGAGTTGATATATTTAATTAGCAGGGGGTGTGGGGGTGCAGGGGAGCTTGCCCCCTGCATATATTTGGTAGAAATTGTTATGATTTATGTTGTTTAAGCTGAGTTTACGCATAATATGTGTTTTCAGTATTTTGAGTTTCAGTATTTTGAGTATTCAGTATTTTGAGCTTTCAGTATTTTGGTTTCAGTGTTTTGAGTTTCAGTATTTTGATATTTCAATGTTATGAAGTGAATATATATATATATATATATATATATATATATATATATATTTTTTTTTTTTTTTTTAATGTATGTATTTATGGTTGATATTTATTATAAAAGTATAACTATTAGTTTATATGTTTATATATTTTTTTCAAATGGAAAGTGTTTTTTAAAGTGTGTGGTCAGGCTGAATTTTTACATTTGCTTATTGGAAAGGAATTTTATTGGTTGATGTATTTTTAATTGCATCTATCATTGTGGGGTTGGGTACTATAAAGATGTTTTCTGTTCATAGTTTAAATGACTCTGAAGAAGCCAGCATTGTTCTGGTGAAAGCGCTAACTCTGGTATTCAGGCTGGCTGAGGGCTGCCTGCAGGCAGATAACCCAAATGTGATGACTGCAACAGTGAATACACTCGAACATCTACATTTATGGTAAGTGTACACAACTGTACTTTTTACGCATTGTACTTCATGTAAGGGCAAGTTACCTAATAGTGATTTTCATGATGACTGTGTATACTCTTTGAGTGCGTCCCACCTTTTGGTGCAACCTCCATGTGACATTTGTCAGAGTTTCAGTCAATGCAGTCTTAATGAGCGCAAAAATAAACTCATTCTGAAAGGGTTACTCAAATCTCCCTTCTCAGAGGCCATTTCTGTGATGGAGGTCTCAACCCCTCCTTCTAAGGACAAAAAGAGATCCCACTCTGTTCCTTCTTCACCATCGGGTGATCAGAGCAAGCCTGGGAAATCAAAGGTCCCAAAGTTATCTTCGGAGCATAAATCAACCTCCTCGGCTCTGTCTTCTTCGGCTCCAACCATCTCAAAACCATTGATACCGGCACCTGTTTCTGCACTGGTCCTGCCTCCGGCACCAATCATAGACCTTACTACGCCTATTTTGACTTTGGTAACTGTGGTCAGTTTGGCTCAGGGCACACCTTCAACTATGTCATTAGTTTCCATTTTGGAACCGACCGTTTCAGCTCCGAGTGCTACTTCGGCACCGAGCGTTGTACCGACCTCACTGGATTTGACCCCTTTACTTCCAGTCTCAAAACTAGAGACTTAGGTGCTGGCAGACCTTGCACCACAGGACCCGATACTCCCCCTCCGTAGAGCCATTTCTGGGACAAGCGTTTAGACCCTTCATTGAACGTCCTGACTCCCCGTCCAGAGTATCCACTAGATCCAACAGGAGCCTTTCTGAACACAATGTGGTGTATCTTATAGACCAGCTGCTGTTAGCCAGGGGAATTCCCTCACTTTCTAAGACCCATCCACCTGCAGGACTTAGGTTGCCTTATCCACGGACTCCAATTTATACTCCTCCTTCGACCATCTCAATTCCAAAGCTTTCTGTTCTGACATCTTTCTTGGAACCCATCACCTCAGCACCTAAGGTGCACCTCACACTGGCTCTGAGTTTGTCCCATTGGTCTTTGGTTCCTGCTGAACTGGTCCTTCCTCAATCTGGGGATTGGGGGATGGGCGTGTCAGCCCAGGGTATTGAGCCACCTCTCTCCTTGGTTCCATCCTTGGTGCCGATAGCCGCATCCGTGCCGATCCTGCTTGAGGCCCCATCCATGAGAGCAGGTTCATTGGAGTGGTGTGTGACCCTGGTCCCAAGGTTGTCTTTCTCTATTCCAGGCTCCCACCCCTCTTCAGACGGGCCTGCTTTCCATATGATGGAGAGGGCTCTTGCTTCTGGCAGCACTCCTTTGATGTTGTAACCCCAGTTTTCACCCCCTGAGCTACAGCTGTCACAGACTCCCCCTGGGACACCAGGCAGAGAAGCCGCAGGACACCCCTGTTCAGGGTACCCGCTCTACCGAGTCCTCAGAGACCCCCTCGAAAGAAGACAAGCAAGAGGGAAGCACCCGAGGAGTCCTTCATGGAAGACATGGATTACGATGATGGTGAAGGGTCCCCACGGTCACCTCCTGATGATGTCTCCTTCGGAGACATACTGGAAATGTTAAAGCAGAGAGGTGTCTGGAAGCACTCCAACCCTTCATCTGAGGAGTCCGTGTTCCTGCAGGCTTTTTGCGCATGGCCTTCTACCTGTTGGGTGATCCCACCTGCTGACAAGATCATCCAGCTCATTGTGCTGTGTGCTTGGAAGAACACTGATTCCACTGAGGTGATCCCATGGATACCAGACAAAATTCTTTCTCCTCCCAAGGAGAACCCGCATTGGTCCAAAGGGTTACCAGTTGATGCTATGGTAGTAGTGGCAGCCATGAAAAAGGACTTTGCTGAGGAAAGTTCCACTGTCCACTCGCCCAACAGGGAGTCCCGGGCAGTGGACAGACTTGGGAAGAATTTTTTTGCATCAGGGACCTTTGCCATACAGTCTCTGAATTATTTGGCATATTTTACGAGACTCCAGAGGGACTTGATCTCCAAACTATCTTGGACGCTTGCAGGACAGTTGTCTGACTAGGTTAGGGACAAAGTGCCCTCACAGCTCGCAGGCCTGGATTCAATATCCAACTCATCCATGAGGTTGCTGTCACATGCAATTGAAGGAGCGGCTAGAGCAGCTGGTTCGGGCATTGTTATGAGGTGTCATGCCTGGATGGGCATTTGTGACCTCATGGACCCCTTCAAGCTTTCCTTTCTGAATGCTCCCATCGAAGCTTCATCCCTTTTTGGCTCCAATGTGAAGGACACACTAGCCAGCTGCACGCAAGATGGAAAGACCCTGTCTGTCGTAGGCCTACGGTTTTCCAACCCTCAACATACCTTCTCCAAGAAGCAGAGGAGTGGAAAGATGTGGCATAAGAAATCTCAGGGTCCCTTCCATGCCACTAGTGGTGGTGATGATACTCCCAGAGGCAGAGGGGGTAACAATTCCAGAAGATGCCCTTATAGAGGCAGATGAGTCCTTGTAATCAGGGCTCCAGGGATTCCTTCTCTGGACAGCCTTATCAGCGTTCCTGAGAAGCAACCCCGATTGCTTACCTCTGGAAGCAGTTGGGGGTCATTTCTCTCTGCACCGAGCTGCCTGGCAATCCATCACCACCAATCATTGGGTAGAGAGCATTATCACCAGAGGTTACACCATTCCCCTTTCTTGTCAGCAGAATTTCCCAAGAAAACTTCCCTATGTTCCACCCAGTCAAAGGGAAGAAGCAGCTACAGAGATTATAAAGCTGTCTCAAAAAAATATTCATCCAACCAGTCCCACCAGACCAGCGTGGATCCGGATTTTACTCAAGATTCTTTTTGGTGCCAAAAAAGCTGGGTCTGGAGACTCATTTTGGATCTCAGCAGCTTAAACAAGTCTGGTCACCCAAACCAAATTCTGGATGGTCACAGTTCAGTCCATTCTCCCCTTTTTAAGAGAAGGTGATTGGATGTGCTCTATAGATCTCCAGGATGCATATTGCCACATCAAGATGGACAAACGCTCCAGGAGTTGGCTTTGCTTCTGTCTAGGAGCAGTCATTATCAATTCCGTGCCCTGCCGTTCGGTCTCTTTACAGCCCCAAGAGTGTTCACGAAATGCATGGCAGTGGTAACAGCTCACTTGACACTAAAAGGATTCCAGGTGTTTCCATATCTGGATGACTGGCTCCTTACCGCCCTCTCCGAGCATCTTCTAGTAACAGCACTACATTATACTCTCTCTCTGGCAAACTTGTGAATAACGATACAGTGGGAGAAATCAAACCTTGTCCCTACACAACAAATGCAGTTCATTGGAGCAGTGTTCAACACTCAGTCCTGTCTAGTATTACTCCCAATTCACTGACTCCATCGATTGACGCTTCAACATTTCCAACTCTCAAACAACAGTTTCTGCAAGGGAAGTTCTTCAGGCCCTAGCTTCTATGGCAGCGTCAATCCCAATAGTGCCTCTAACAAAGCTGCACATGCGGATTCTGCAGTAGCTCCTTCTGTGTCAATGGTTCCCAAACTATCACCCCCTCAGTTACCAGATTCGAATAACCAACTCCTGCAAACAGGACCTGCTTTGGTGGATGGGGCCAGATGTAAAACTTTGGAGTCGTCTATTTCAATCTTCTCAGCCCACAGCCATTGTGACCATGGATGCTTCCCTGATCGGGTGGGGGGGGCCTTTTCCAGGGAAAGACTGTGCAAGGCACATGGTCCACCTCAGAGGCCCACCTGCATATCAGTGTTCTGGAATTGAGAGCTGTGCTGTTAGCATTGTAGGCCTTCAATTCAACTCTCCCTTCTTGGACAATTGCAATTCACTCAGACAATAAGTCAGTGGTCTGGTATATCAACAAGAAGGAGGAACCAAGTCCTATCACCTATGTTGAGAAGCCATGAGAATTTGGCACTGGGCGATAGCTTTCAACCACATAGCAACACATATCCCGGGGAGCTCCAACGTGATTGTGGACAAGTTGAGCAGATGCATACTCATGCCTCACGAGTGGTCCCTCAACCCCCGAGGTGGTGTCAGTAATCTTCAGCCACTGGGGCCAGCCCTGCTGCAATCTGTTTGCCTCCCCATCAAATACCAAGTGTAGCAGTTGTTTCGCCCTACTTCCCCCGGAAGGGGAGTCACAGAGGGACGCTCTGATCCACGATTGGCCCATGGGACTTCTTTACGCTTATCCTCCCATCCCTTTGATCCCTCAATTTCTAAAGAAAGCTCTTCAGTTGAGATCCAACATGATTCTCATAGCCCCATTCTGCCCTCGACAGTTTGGTTCCCCTTCCTTCTGCCTCACCTAGTATACCCGCCATGGGTTCTGGATCCTCTGCCAGATCTGATTACTCACCCAAATCTGTCCAGTCTCAAGCTGACAGCTTGGTTTCTCCACTTCCACTAGTAGCCAGGCAAGCTAATCACTCCTCGCCTGTTCAAGACATCATTCTGGCCTCTCATAAACCATCCAGCAGAAGACTGTACCAGGATGAATGGAAAAGATTCTCCATCTGGTCCAAGGATAACATGCTAGACCCATATTCGGCTTCAGTTACTGAAGTGCTTCAATACATGGATAGGTTTTTGATAATGGAGCCTCTGTCTCTACCGTATGAGTACATCTAGCAGCAATTTCCAATTTCCACAATGGTATGGATGGCACCCCTCTTATCTCTCTACACATTTGCAAGGCTTTCCTCAAGGGGACTAATCATATCAGGCCTCCTGTCAGACACCCTGTGGAACCTCATTCTAGTCATTCAGTCTTTGACTCAGAAACCTTTTGAACCTGCTGCAAAGTGTGACCTAAAGTTTTTGTCTTAGAAATCCTTTTCTTGGTTGCCATCAGGTCTGCCAGAAGAGTCTTGGAGCTGCAGGCATTGTGTATCAAGAGGCCCTATCTGGTCTTTCATAAAGACAGAATATCAGTTTGGACGAATCCATCCTTTCTCCCCAAAGTTGTTTCTGAATTCTCCATAAACTAGACCATTGACCTACCAGTGTTCTTTCTGAATTTTGCCAATAGAGGAGAGTACTGCCTTCACTATTTAGACGTACATAGACAATTGAGATTTTATCTAGACAGGAAGAAACCTATCCATAAATCTGAACAGGTTTTCATCTCCTGTTCTGGGCCCAGAATGGGAGAGGCTGTTCCCATGATTACTTTATCAAAATGGCTAGGGGACTGCATACGTTTCATCTGTTCCCGCAGTAATGAACCTATGCCAAAAGTTAAAGCTCACTCCCCTAAATCTATGGCAACATCTGTAGCTTTCCATTCCAGGACTTCCATGGATGACATCTCTGCAGCTGCTACTTGGGCTAAGCCTCATACCTTTATCAATCATTACAAATTGGGCTTGGTCTCCAGAGTGAGAGCTGCCTTCGGCTCAATGGTACTCAGGAATGTTCTTTCATAAGGGCCGCCCATGGACCTCAAGGTAGCTTGGGATTCTGTCACTTCACTGATGAATGGAAAGAAGATTACAACATCAGATAAAGAAGTTATGTTTTACCATAACATTCCATCTGTGTTAATCTTCTTTCATTCATTTCCCACCCTCCTTCCCCCTCCAAGGCTCCTGGGGAATGCTTTGTGTCTAAGTGGTGCCCTAGGGTAGTTGTGCAGAAGTTGCCTCAGCTTTACTTCCTTTTCTCTAGCAAACTCGATCTGAGGTAACAGGGAGAATGGCATTCTGGGTAGAGACATAGCTTGAGAGTTTTTTGGCTGGTGTGAGCTTGGTGAAAAGGCCGACTCGGTTCTGAGGGCTCGGAACCGAACCCATCAGTGATGAATGAAAGAAGATGAACAACACAGATGGAACTTTATGATAAGACATAACTTATTTTTTTGCATTAACATTCATTTTCTGAAGGATATGAAGTCTGAAACTCAAATGTGTGTCACT
Source organism: Protopterus annectens (assembly GCF_019279795.1). Lineage (NCBI taxonomy): Eukaryota > Metazoa > Chordata > Ceratodontiformes > Protopteridae > Protopterus > Protopterus annectens. Next base: position 645,081,723 of record NC_056733.1, read on the forward strand.
GTTTAGTAACTACATTTTTCAGTGATTTGACAGAAAACCACAGATTTTGAGTAACAGATGAAAAATGTGAGGCAAAAATCTGGACATTCTACAAACATCTAGACAGTTGAAAGATATGGAGGGGACACATTAGGTTAATCACATTCCTTTGCCTGTAGAACACTTGACCAGTTCTTGCCTCATGAATGCTTAACCAATTCCTTCATATCATGCTAAGCACTGTTAAGATCAGGTTTCAAGCCAGGGACAGGGAGCAAACAGTGTCTGATGGCAAAAAACAGAGGTAAAAGGTAAAACACCTTTTAATATATGTTAGAATTTCACTCTGCTGCAACTATAAGCAGTAAATGTGGCAGAACTATGTGTCTTACAGCTTTAAAAGCTAATAGCTCTACAGAGAGACACTTTATTTCTGCCTGCTGTCCGTTTCACATTGATAAGTGTTTTACCAGCTTTCAAAGGCTTTAAAAAATGGTAAAAAAATGTGTGCTCCTACAGTTACTTCATGAAGCAGATACAGCTCCATGGACTACAAAGAATTATGATTGGAGGAGTGATCATAATCCTTTATTGTGTGTTCTTAACGTGGATACCAAGGAAATTACCTCTCCAACTTCACTTTCAAGTGGAAATTCCTGGAATCTATGTCTCAAGCACATAGTAAGCTGGTTATGATGAAAGTCTTGATCATAGTTCTCTAGGTTATAAGAATAGCATTATTTTTGTATCTACTTTTGGGTCCCTCACAGCTGTTCATTGTCTCACCACAGTGCCTGTCCTCAGTCACTTGAGTCAACCAATCCCTTCCACTTCCCCTAGTGAAGATAAGGAGAGTGAAGCATCCTGAGGCAGTGTCATACTGCTGATGAAGTTTTTACTTAGTTCCTCCCTGCCCCTACACATGCCCATTAACTCCCCAAAGGTGGGATGTGCAATAGGCTTCAGCTCTGAACCACCCCTCATTTCTTCATGGAGCTGACATCAGTACGATCTCCACCCACCTTGAGGTAGCACTGCCCAGTTGTTTTCTTGAGCTTCACAAAGGAATTCAAATCACGTGAGTGTACCAGGCCAGGTAAAGTGCTGATAAGAAAGTGGATATGCATCCTACTGTACTTGAGGAGTAGTCCACAGCAGATTGATTGGGATGGAGAAAGTCCACTGGATCTGAGTTGAAGTAGCACCTTGGAGAGCAAGGATCTGACTGGGCTGCAACATGGAATGCCTGCGAGTACTCCACACAGATGTACATGCAAACCAGTGGGTACTGAAGCTGATCAAAGTGCACCAACTATTAACCAGATCCGAGTTTCTGTTCCAATGTGTGCAAGGCTACCCAAAAAGGTATGGCGAGCATGCCCACCAGGTAACATCACATGGCAGAAATGCTTAACGCCAGTTCACATTGATGACTTTGTCTGGTCAGCCTAGTCACCATCCTGGACTCAGATAGCACAGAGATGGACTTCCACAATTTGATGTTCCCAGAAGAACTATACTTGCTTATTGCCGATGAAACTAACCGCTGTGCTGCACAGAGGCAGTATGCAGCAGGAAAGGTTGATAAGCAGTGGAGTCCTGTTTGTCTTGGAGACATACGCACTTTTCTTGGTGTCAAAATATACATGTCTATTGTACATGTTCCAGAATACAGGCAATACTGGGAAACACACCACGTGTATGGTCATTTCCCAATAGCTGAGTACATGACCCGAGAGAGGTTTGAAAAAATTCAGCAGTATTTCCACTGCAATGACAAACCCCTCAGACTGCCACAGGGCTCTGTGGGTCATGACAGCTACATCATGTACGGCCAATACTGGATGCCATACTTAATGCATGTAGGACAGTGTAACGTGCATCATGAGGTGGCAGTAGATGAAGCTATGGTTGGCTTCCGTGGACGGTTGACATTCAGACAGTTTATGCCTGGCAAGCCGGACAGGTATGGCATTAAGGTTTGGGTGCTGGTTGACTCACACAGTGGGTGCATGCATGAATTCCAGGTATACACTGGAAAGGCAAAGCAGACCACAGAGGGTTGGACTGGCACACCAAATTTTGGTTGACCTAACTCAGGGACTGATTGGAAAGAAGCATGACATGTACTTTGACATCTTCTTCACCTCTGTCCCTCTGGCACAGCAATTGCTGCAAGATGGTGTGTACTGCTGCGGAACCATGCGCACCAATAGGTCAGGATGGCCTGTAACATTAAACAGACAGGCCATTGGTAAAGCAGCTCAAGGGTACTACAAGCAGTTGCAGAGTGGCCCACTTCTTGCTACTGAATGGAAGGATATCAATCCAGTATTTCTGCTGTCAACTAATAGTAACCCAACCTTGTCCGTCTCCACCACATGCAGGAGGCAGCATGATGGGATAAAAGCTTCATTGCCATGTCCACCAGTTGTAAACATGTACAACACATACATGAATGGGGTGGACCAAGCCGATCAGCTCAGGACACCGTATCGAACTGCACAAAAGGCACGAAAATGGAGGCTGTACTTGTTCTGGTTCCTATGGGATGTGGCCATAGTGAATGCTTACATTTTATTCCTTGAGAGTAACAACCATTGGCAGCTGTCACGTTCCGGACATGTTATTCCAGAAACACAGTTACAGTTTAGAAGAAACCTAGGCATGAACCTCCTGGCCAACTACAAGAAAAGGAAAAGATGCATTGAGATTACTGTCCCAGAGCCCATGAGCCAATTTGAACAAGGGTCACACTTCCCAGTGAAATGGCAGAAATCAAGATGCAAACACTGTGGCAGCAAGGGTAAACGTGCTGAACCATCATGGAGATGCCTGACCTGCAAGATCAACTTGTGTGTTAAATGCTTTGGCGAGTACCATGGCCATAAGGGTAAGGGTCTAGCAGATTGCTGACAACAGTAAAATGTACCATACCACCATGGATCTTATGATCGACCTGGATGGCAATTGGGAACTTGGAGAGTCTTCATCTCAGTGGGGTTCCACTGTGATGCAGTGTTTCCATCCCGGAAAGGACACATGCAAAAACAGAGAGCCTGAGTCAGTCTTAGTCTTTTCACATGTTGTCTTGGTTTAGCTCTCCATGCAATCTCCTTCCTTTCTGGTGTAGCAAATGTGTGTAGGTCAGGGCAAGAGGCTTTACATAGCTCCCTCCTTTGAGTCCTTATGGCCACTGCCAAAAAGATGCATGTAAATAGAAAAGGCAGAGTGCTGGCATTGCATGCAATGGCAAGCCATTGTTGCTACCAGCAGTCTGAGTGGGCAGCCAGCACAGGTATGGGGCACTTCAGACGCCCACCAGTTGAAGCTCCATGTCTGTCCTTGGCATATTATTGGATTGGCAGTCATTACCTTACTTTTTCTCTTTACATGTGCCCTTTCTGTGCCCCCTTGTCAGTTACCGGCCAAGCGCTTATGCGCCAGGGAGGTTTCTCTTCAGAGATGTGTGCCAACAGCTCTTGTGCTGCTGGATGCATCAGTGGGTGTCATAGCCAACCACCATGGTTCTTATGATCAACCTGGATGGCAGTTGGGAACTTGGGGAGACTTCATCTCAGTCCCATAGTGCTGCTTTCCTAGGTAAGCATAGCCTCAGGGCTGCCACTGTGATGCAGTGTTTCCCTCTCGGAAAGGAAACATGCAGAAAGAGAAAGCCTGAGTCAGTCTTAGTCTATTCACATGTTATTTAGGTTTAGCTCTCCACACAGTCTCCCTCCCTTCTGATGTAGCAAATGTATGTAGGTCAGGGCAAGACACTTTACATTATCTCTCTCCTTTGAGTCCTTATGGCCATTGCTGAAAGGATACATGTAAATGGAAAAGGCAGAGGTAAGACATAGAGTGCTGGCATTGCATGCAGTCAGGAGCCATTGCTGCTACCAGCAGTCTAAGTGGGCAATCAGCACAGATATGGGACACTTTAGATGCCCACCAGCTGAAGCCCCATGCCTGTCCTTGGCATATTAGTGGAGTAGCAGTCCTTACCCTGCTTTTTCTCTTTACGTGTGCCCCCTTGTCAGTCATTGTGTGTAATTTGGTGTTTTAAGGGCTGGTAGATATGTACCTCTCCAACATCATCACTCATTGTGTGTCATTTGGTGTTGTCAAGGGTGGTAGGTATGTACCTTATCAAAAGAATAATTCCACTGTGGATAGGAGTGAAGATTTGGATGAGCTAACCAGGTAATGCTATTGATATACATATATGTGTAGTCTTTCAATACATCTCTCAAACATCAGTAGTAACCTGTTTGCATTTCTTTCCTGTGCAGGTGCATCCACCTTATGACAGTGATGTGGCTTCATGAGCAGGAGAACGACAAGTAAGAGTGTGGGTGTGTGGCCATTCCTACATTCACTGGGCTGCCAGCCATGCCTCCAGAAGTTAAAACCACTACAACTTGAACTTCCCCACATCTAGTGTGAAGGTGTACTGGATTGCAAGAAGAGGTATGCATTGGAGCGGACTCCTGCAGTTGTTGGAAGAGAAGTGTTCGAGCTACCCTGAGCCTGCACATTGGAGGGAATTATGTCATCATTCACCCATTCAGAAGGCTACGGTTTCAAATCAGAACAATTTTTGAACACCTGCAGTCGTTGTGGCCACATTGTCATTTTGTGTGGTCAGACATAATTCCTTGCCAGATATAGAAAACAGCAAACAGTCAAGGGTCTATATTAGATAAACAAAAGTTTATCTTACCAAACGCTGACATCAGCGAAAATCCCGGAACCTGAAACCGAAATTGTGAGATCGCAGTACAGTGAAGATGGGAATATTTGCCCTTTCCTCACTGTAGTGCGAGCTCAGAGTTGGAATATATATTTAGTGGGGGTTTGGGGTGTGCAGCCCCCCACAATTGCAGTTTTGAGTTCCAGAATTTTTAATCAGGTCAGCGTTCGTTAAGATAAACTTTTGTTTATCTAATATAGACCCACAGTCAATGGGTAGCGCACAAGGCCAGATGTTTATAGAATGGGTTCATGCATGGCTTGATGCACAGGGTTGGTGGATCGACAGTCTACCATGACAGCATCACCGCGGAAGATGTTCAACTTTTCAGAAGCTATGGAATTCACCTAACTGAGGATGGCATTGCGTTGTTCTTGACTGACCTCCACAATGGTGTGATGACAGCTATGCACAATATATTGGTAACATGCAGCTAGTGAGAACGAATGGACAATAGCCATGACCAAGTAGGACCAGTATGGTAAGAAACTCCATTGTTATATTTTATGAACACTGTTGTCACTACTGACAACACAGGAAAAGAACTGCTAGGGAACTTGTACAGATGCTGAGTAACGCTTCATTTTCAAATTGTAAAAGAACTATCTGTATGCTGTGCGCAGGTAGAGATAACCATTTGATTATGAATTGTTATGTAAATGATGATATTTTTCTTAGTTTGGCAAGTAACTGTGGTAGGGAGATGGTGAACATGCTGAATAAGAACTGTTTGAGGAGAGTGCCACATACAACAGAATATGTCAGTAACCATCCTGCACACATATAACAGTTTGGTTGCAATCATGGTTATGAGAGTTATGATTTCTTTTCCTATTGTGCTAAATACTTTTGTCAGGAACATGTCATCAGGGTGAGTAATACCTCATTTTGAAGGCAGTATTAGTTACAGAATGTCAAAATAACTGTGTCTGTATGCTGGAGAAATGTACAGATATCACATTATGTTTAGGACTTCGGTTATGAGAATTATGATATTGTTTCATATTTGGTGAATAACTTTGTTAGGGAACATGTCAGCAAGCTAAGTTGTAGCTCATTTTGAAGACAGTATTAGTACTTGCAAGATATAAAAAGAACTGTATTTATATGCCATACACATGTCCAGATATCACAGTTTATGTGAGACCATGGTTATTAGAATTATGATATTTTTTCATATTTTGCTAAATAACTTTTGGAAAAAGAGCTGTGCATGCAGGACAACTGTACATATATTATATTTTGTTTAGGACTTTTGTTATGTGGTAAATAAGTTTGCTAGGGAGCATGTAATTGTGCCAAGTGATACCTCATTTTGAAGACAGAGTTAGTCCTCACAACAAGATAAAAGAACTGTGTTTGTATGCTGTACACATGTGCAGATATCACAGTTTGTTTAGGACTTATGTTATGGAAATTATGCTTTTTTTATATTTTGGTAAATAACTTTGCTAGGGAGCATGTAATTGTGCCAAGTTATACCTCATTTTGAAGACAGTGTTAGTCCTTACAACATGATAAAAGACCTGTGTCTGTATGCTGTACACATATCACACTTTATTTAGGATTTAGGTTATGGAAATTATGATTTTTTTAAATATTTTGGTAAATAACTTGCCAGGGAGCATGTAACTATGCCAAGTGATACCTCATTATGTAGTCAGTGTTACTCCTTACAACATGATAAAATAACTATGTATGCTGTACACATATACAGATATCAAAGTTTGTTTAGGACAAAAGTTATGAAAATTATGATTTTTTTTTCATATGTTGGTAAATACTTTGCAAGGGAGCATGTCAGTGTGATAAGTAATACCTCATTTTGAAGACAGTATTAATAGTTACAACATGGTAAAAAAAAACTGTGTCTGTATGCTGTACACATGCACAGATATCACAGTTTGTTTAGTCTTGTAGGATTATGAAAATGATACATTTGTAATATTTCTCATTATTATGACCATATCTTTGCAAGGGAGCATGGTGATGACACAAATGAGGCATCATTTTGAAGCTGACATTGAGCCACACAACCTGTACACTGATATGTAGTCTCTGCCTGTTACAGGTGATGAGATATTATGCTTTGTTTATTTTTCAGTTATGAGAACTATAATGATCATATTTCTGTGAATATCTCCACAATGGAGCGTCACACAGTAATGGTTAAGGTATCATTTTAAAGCTAACATTCATACAAACTAATTACAAATTGTACGAGTCTCCATGGTACATTCACCAAGATATTGTGATTTGTTGTACCAAAAAGGTAAAAAATATGTACAATCACAGTATTCCTTGGCATATATTTAATAATGTCTTACATACACACTATCAACATTTACACTGTTGGAAAGGTCAGTGTCTACTGAACAACTTTCATGTTTACATTTTTAGTCTAGCTCTTATGGTTAAAGAGTTATGAACATTTGTTTTCTGTATGGTATTACAAATGGATTATCTGAAAATAAGCTCAGGCTGCACACTTGTTCCTATGGTGGAAGTAAGCAGGCAGCATTTTCTGAGCTGCTCCGGAGTGAATGAGTTAAGTATGAACACCTCCCTCCCCCTCCTAAAATGGGCATGCACATCCTTCCTGTCTGCACCTTCAATCATCTGATCAGATATTCAAAGTCAGATTGCCTTTGCCACACTAAAGGCTTTATCCCTGTATGCCACTGATGCAGGCTATGCATATACTTAATCTTGCCCCTTTTAAAGATAGATCTTTTTAGTAGATGTACGTGCTGCACAAAGTATCTCATTCTTACCAAGGATACATACTATGTTTCTCTATTTTGCGTATGGAATTTTAGATGCCCATTATAAATATCACTGCTTCAGTATTATTTATTATTCATGGAAATTAGGAGCAGATGGACCTAATATCCAGACCTTTTGAATGTCCCCAATGGAGAGCTGAGCTCCTTCTGCTGACTAGCATGCCAGCGGGATAGCAGTCTGTGCTATTTACAGTTTTTTTTTCTGCTGCAGTAACCTGATTGGTTGTTAATATATCTTTTTCTCCTTTCCTTCCAGGTCTTGAAAAATCATTTTAGTTCATTTGGTCTTATGATTTTTTTGTGGTTGATACTGTTCATGTAGTTTATCATATACACGCACTTTTATGAGGCTCTTGATGCACCCAGAAAAAGTAACTAAGTGTGCCTGCTAAATATAGATTTGATTTATGGATTATCAGTCTGCAGTTCCCTTTTTGCTTGATGGAAGATCACTAGGTCTCCTTTCCAGGGATTGCACTTTCAGCAACAATATGTTTCTTCTTTGGGCCTTTCTCAAGCCTAAAAAGTTCCTGATATTGGCACAAGAAGATACTTCTGATTCTTTTTTCAGCAGGAGAACATCCTCTTTGAATAGGCCATCTTTGCTTAAGAAAGAGTACAGTCATAGGAAGATAGAAAAAAATGAAAAAAGTGTGTAGTTAAGGAATTAGTGGACAGAGAGGTTATAATGACCCTACCAGACCTGCCAAGGCCTTAGGGTACTGTTTTCATAAGGTACTAATTTGTCCACCAGATTCCCATGAAAGGGAGCATAGAATGAATGTCTTCATCATATCCTGAACAGGAGCCCTCCAGCATGCTTTTCTATCCATTCCATTCATCCCTAAGATCCTGCAGAAGAAAAGAAATGAGAAGGCAAACCTGGTGCCTGCCATGTTTTTAACATTTTTGCTAAATTATCACTTAAGACATAGGCAAATATACACTAACAGAAAAGAAAACAAAACTTTTTTTTTTCCCATTTACTGTGTTACACCACATATATTTTCTTTCTTTGTAATTATCACCAGTCCACAGTCCAACATTACATAAATTGCTGAATTTCCTGCCTTCCCTTAAACTCACTCCTACTCTTCTGCATTCTGTATGCATTGTTTCCACAATTTCCATTGTTTAAGTGATTTGCTCCTTCCGTCTTCTAAAGAACCATCTTTCAGTTCCTTTACCTATTTTATAATTTTCAGTAGTTCAAATACACTTGGCATAGACATTGATTTCCAGATGTTCTTCGTGTTTCACTGTTGCAGTCATTACAGTTGGGTAATCCTGCTGGCAGGTTGCCCTCAGTCGGCCCGAATTCCAAAGTCTTAGGTCCTGCATCAGCTGCTGTCGCCCCTTCCCTGACGTCAGGTCGTCGAGGGTATAAAAGAAGCAGCCGACGCCATTTTCTTCAGTCTTTCTTGCCGTGCGGTGCCCGAAGCAGAAGCAGTTCGCAAGTGCCGGTCGGCCGACTCCTGAGATTTTTGTATTTGAGTTTCAGACCCAAAGTCTTCAATAAAGCTAAGTACCCCGTTGGGGAAACTTTTTTCTTGCTCCAGACTGATGTCAGAAAAAGTTAATAATTGTATTTCTTGTGGAAAGCAAATACCTCATAAGGACTTTCATTCTTACTGTATTCCTTGCCTAGGCCCTGATCACAACGTTTCTGGTTGTCGGTTTTGTGCTAGATTTAACCAACGCACTATTAAGCATCGGTATGATTTTGCTTTAAACTATTTTGGACGTTGGTTTAATTATCCAGAAATGTCGTCGGATAGCCATCCGACTACCGGAGTTCACAAAAAAACACAAAGAAAAGGAGAGAGATAAACAACCAAGGTCCAAAACTGACGACGAAGCTTCTCCTAAGCCAGTCGTCAGTTCTCAGTGAGGTGTTTTCGCAGCCTCTGACGCCCGTTACTTTAGAGTCGCAGGCCTCTATCGACTCCCACGTGGAGTCGGCTATGCAGCTGGAAACTCAAGGTATTGGAGCCTCGGACACTATTCCCTCAGATGGGTCCAGAGCCGCTGTGCAGGCACTGGCTTCTGAGGGTGTTTTCAGACCTAAACATCTTTACATTAAACCAACCTCAGCTTCAAAGGCAAAGACTAAAGCACCTTCTAAAGCAAAGAAACAAACTCAAGAGTCACGTGGACAGGCCTCTATGCCCAAAAAATAGATGCTCAAAATGGTCGAAGACTTGATTACCTTGATCAGGGGTTCCCATCCCCCTCCTGATAAGAGGCCTAGGCAAGAGACTGACTATGAATCTTCAGATCAGGTTTCTATTTCTTCTGATTCCTCTTCTGATCAGAAATATTCTCTTCCCCCCTATAAGGATTCGGATGCTGAAGAATCTATACCTTCAGCTTCTCCTCCAGAGAACTATTCTTTTGGGGAAACCTTGCATACCATGAGGGAGCATTTCCACTGGGAGAGCCAAGATTTTTCAGAATCTAAAAAGAGGCTCAGGGATTTCCTTTTACTACCTCAACTCAGGAATTTATGAGAGTCAGGAACCCTGTAATATCTGTCAGGCTTAACAGGAGCTGGAGGTAAGGAGTCAGGGGTCAGACTAGACTCCGAAAACACATCATCTACAATGTCTAACACAGGTGGAATGGCATCTAGTCTGACCCCTGATGCCTTACCTCCAGCTCCTGTTAAGCCTGACAGATATTGACAGATATTACAGGGTTCCTGACTCTCATAAATTCCTTTTTAAAAACCCTGATGCAGACCCAGAAACTATTTCACAGGGTCCCAAAGGAGTTAAGGCTTCCACTGCAAAAAACCCTACCCCCTCTGACAGGGATTCTAGGGCACTGGATAGATGGGGAAAAAGGTTTACACATCTGCTACCTTGGCTATAAGGGCCTTAAACTGTCAGTTTCATATGCTCAAATATCAGCAACATGTCATGGCATTGCTTAAACAGAAAATGTTAAACTCTGAATGTGCAGAAAACAAGGAAATGCAGGATTTATTGCATGCAGCTGAACAAGTTGGAAAGCATACTTTGCAATGTGGTTTTGATTCTTTGGAGGCCTCCTGCAGGGCCGCAGTTATGGGTTCTGTAATTAGGAGGCATGCTTGGTTAAAGGAACAAAATCTGCCTGATCATGCCAAAGTTAAATTATTAGATGCACCTTTACAGCATGATACTTTGTTTGGTGTTAAGGCAGAAGAGGTGTTAAAGACAGACCTCAAAGGGGCAGATCCAAACGCCCTAGAGGCAGATCCCAGGCACAAGGTTCATACAGGTCAAAGCAATGGGGTGCTTCTACCTCCAAAGTTGGAGAAGACAAATCACAACCATATAGGAAACAGTCCCAATGACTTCCCCCTGCCTGCACCAAGCACTTACCTCCTGGAAACACCCTTAGGGGGAAAATTAGCACTTTTTTCTCAAAATTGGCACATTATAACCCAGGACAAGTGGGTTCTAAATATAGTATCGCAAGGCTGCAAGTTCCATTTCCATGCCCTGCCAAAGGCAAAGGGCTGGCCAGATCTGCCAAAAAATCAATGGGCAGAGGCGCAAAAACAAGTCTCATCCCTCATGAACATGGGGCAATTCAACAAGTACCAGAGCAAGAGCAGGGACAAGGATTTTACTCAAGACTGTTCTTGGTACCCAGAAAGGACAAGGCCTAGAGTCCAATACTGGACCTATCTATTCTGAACACATTCCTGGATATACCAAAATTCAAAATGTTGACTTTGCAGCAATTTCTGCCCATGCTAGGAAAGAATACTTGGCTTGTGACTTTAGACCTAAAAGAGGCATACCTGCATGTCCTAATCAAACAATCATGCAGAAGATACCTTAGATTCAAGGCTGGCACAATGCATTACCAATTCTCTGCACTGCCCTTTGGCTTATCTACTGCGCCCAGGGTCTTTACAAAGTGCCTGGCACCAGTAATTGCATAGCCACTCCTAATGCTGTTTAGCTCCAGCCTCCCAACCATGGCTTTGGGACTCTACCCAAATGTAATGACTGCAACAGTGAAACACGAAGAACATAGTACAGTTGTGTACACTTACCATAAATGTAGATGTTACACTGTTGCAGTCCAGGTTACCCACCCGCCATCCCCCTTTTTACTGCTGGAACTTTTCTTTCCTTCTCTGATTTGTACAACCTATGTGGTGTATTTGCTTGTAGATGAAGGTAAAATTTATATGGGTGCATGTATTTTTATGTATATTTATATATAAATTTTGGCTACCCTTTTAGGGGGCACGTGACATCTGAGGCAAGAAAAACTGAAGAAAATGGCATTGGCTGCTTCTTTTATACCCCTGATGACCTGACCTGATGTGAGGGAAGGGGTGACAGCAGCCAGTGCAGGACCCAAGACTTTGGAATTTGGGCCGAATGAGGGCAACCTGCCACCAGGATTACCCAAATGTAATGACTGCAACAGTGAATACACTTGAACATCTACATTTATGGTAAGTGTACACAACTGTACTTTTATAGTAATTTATTATTTTTTTTTTTGGTAGCCACCAGAATTAAACTTAGTAAGGCCTTAGTATGTCTAGGCAATTTAGATTCTGTGTCCCAGCTTAAAAAAATCTTAATTTCTTCCTTTCCTTAAATCTCACTCCTCTACCAAAACATTCTGCATGTATTGTTCTCACAATCTCCAGTTTTTTTGTATGTAATTTGCTCCCACCCTTTTCTAAAGATCCAATTTCCAGTTCTTTTATATCTGTTACAATATCCTATACTTCAACTACAGTTGGTTTAGACTTTGATACTAATTTTCAGTAATTGCTTTTTTGTCAGCTACCACAATTAAACTAAATAAGGCTTTACTATGTCTAGGCAAGTCAGATCCTGTAGCCCACCTCAACAAAATAATTTCCTTAGTTACAGCCATTTGCTCACCCGCTATTTCTGAGAGAGTACTCTCCAGGGAAATTTTTAAAACCTGCCAACCCATTGCATTCCCAAACCTATGATCCCAGTTCCTTCCCTGTCACACCTCCAGCATTTGTTATCTATACCTAATCAAACAATTCCAAGCAAAGATCCTAAACCTTCTGCACTTTGTTGCATACTTGGGTGCCATCAATTCCTTCTCTAATTGATTATTGTAGTTATCATGCAATGTTTTGTATGCCCTACTATTGTTCTTTTTTAGCAGCTTTTATTCTAGATTCAACAAAAAACTCTTATCAGACCAGGTCTTTTACTTAAGATGCCCCATCCCTTTTTCTTTGCCTATACTCTGACGTCGATCCCTAGTACGAAAGTCCATCTCTAGCCTGCAGTTCAAACATCTTCTTGACCTCATTCCAGTCTGTTACATTTCCCTCTCCATTTATTTGCTCCCAGTATCTTGGTTCCTTTACCAGTTTGCTGCAGTAATTTTCTGACCCTTCTTGCCTATTTTCTGTACCCTTACTTGCTGTAATCCCTGTTGGCAAAATCTCCTTTCTCCATTCTTGTTTTGCTTTAGTTCTTAGAATACTTTCTGCTACTTTAACAACCCTACAGAGTATCATAGTCATATTTTCCTTAAGGACCTGCATCCAAAATATCACTCTCTTTCTTTATTTCTTCACCCCCCCCCCCACATTTTGAATTATAACTTTCTACTTGTGTTACATATATGAGCTTTAACTGTGCAAATCTAAAATATTCCTTCACATTGAGTAATCCTAAACCACCTTTTTCTTTTAGAAGGATTAATTTATCCTACATAACTCTTGCCTTCTTCCTTTCCCAGGTAAATTCCTTCAATATTTTATTAATTGCTGTCCACAGATTTTCCTGTAGTTGATAAAAAATATGCCTGACCTGCAAATAAAACTAAAGGGACTAAAATCATTTGCATTGCTTGTATCTTACTTTCTATATCAGTAAACAAGAGCTTTCAGTTTCTCAGTCTTTGTATTTTTTATTAGTCTCTTCCCACATATCCTGAACTGCCATAAAAGAAGCCTTTTTAATCCAGACTCCTTAATACTTCATCTTATTGTATCCCTATAAATATGGGAATTGCCAAAACCAAGTTGTGTGTGTACATAATTTATTGCTATAGCCTTTGCTTTATCTTCAGTGATTTTATATCCTGAAAAGACTTGAAACTGTCTCAAAATGTTCCACAAGACTGAGATGTCCTTTTCTTCATTTATCAGGTAGAAAATAACATTGTCTGCAAATAAAGCCCACTTTTCTTGATTACCATACCAATTATGTCTTGCATTTCTGAGTCCATTGTTTTCTTTGCCAATGCATTTATAGCTCTTTCAGCTAATTTAGATGGTCAAGAAGGAAGTGTTTCACATTTCAGAGTTGCTCATCATGTACTTCACTGCTGCAGGATGAGGTCCAACTATCTGTCCAGATTTTCAGATCTGAGCACCCTTTCCTGTTGGCTGGGCTGTTGCCACCTTCTCCTTGGATTTCCCCATGTACTTGAATTAAAGGGACAATATGCCCAGCCATATTTAGATGCATCTTGCCACATTTGTTGTGTTTGCAATGCACCATTCAGAGGAAAATGTTTGTTAGTCTGTCACACCAGGCAACCACGCAAGAGCAAGCAGGTAAGTGCTCCATTAGGGAACTCTTATATATGTGCATAGGGTAGCTAACTGTAAGTGATGCATACATTAAAGGAGTGACACCTTCTTTACATGGAGCTGTTGGGTATACGGTCAGATTTTAATTTACAGTTTTTAAACACAGTGGTCATATCAAAACACAGACTCTGGAATAAGTGAAAATGCCCAGGGTCCAACAAATGATCCAAAGCTAACAAATTTGGGCTGTTTCTAACAGACCGCTGTAAGTTATTCCATAGTTTAACAATAGATTGTTAGGCAACCTTTGTTCTTGTGTTAATTTCCTCTGTCCTATATGACAACTTCTTACCTCGCAAGCACATATTTGTATTTATAATTAATATATATTCAATAATATTCTTAACTCTCTGTCTGGGAGTGCTCTATATCCCAAACATAATTTTCATCTCATCAGTTTGTAACTAACAGACCATAACCCTAGACGGCATAAACTCTGATGCCCATCTATTCCTATGTTGCAGTATTCTTGTGGGATTTTCTGCATCAGCCGACCCATACATCAGCTCCTATACAAAAGTTTCAGCTTGGCTGTTGTAGTTGCGTGGGATATCACATGTAGGGCCATAAACCAGAGACCTTAAATGTGACTTGTGCACACACAGACCTCAAAACCTGAAAGCCCAGCAGGAGTAGAGTTGCCAGTGATGTCAGTCATAGGGTCAAGGAGCTATTATTTAGTTAAATTGGTTACAGAGTAGGGTATAACCCCAGTCAGAGAGTACCAGAGCTTAGCTGGAAGGAAGGGAGGAGATAGAAGAGGCTGATTCCATGAAGCTCAGCAGGATTGCTCTGGCAAATCCTGCACATGCTCTGGAGACATTGTCTAACTTGTAGTGTTTGGTGAAAGTGTGAATGGTTGACCATGTGGCTGCTTCTAGTATGGTAGCAGTGTCCAGGCCTTTTAAGAAGGCTTTGGAGGCTGCCACTGCCCTGGTGGAGTGAGCTTTAACTCCCTGTGGGAGTTTTTTGCCATGATGTGAATAACATAGACAAATAGCGTTTCTAATCCAAAATGCAATGGTTTGTTTGGAGACTGGAAAGGCCGCAGAAATACCTCATTAAAAGAATCACAGGCCTAAAGCACTTGCCCTACGCTGACCACCTTAAAAAACTCCAGCTATACTCTGTCGCATATTGTCTACTCAGAGGCAATCTCTGCTTAACATACAAGGCCATGTCAAACCCAGAGCTACATGCTACACTTAAAGAAATCCCAATCCCTCAGAGCCACATGCTCCAGGGATCTAAACCTTGTCATCACAATAAACAAAACATGCTGGAGGGGATAGGTTCCTGACCCAGAGACTCCCCAGACTCTGGAATAGATTGCCCATACATGTCAAGCAGAGTGCCTCTTTGGCCCTCTTCAAAAGGAACCTTGACGATTGGATGGGAGAAAGGAAATTCACCCTGGGGATAACGTCAGTCGCCCTGCTAGACAGGGGTCCAGGGAAGTAAATAGTGTGGGAAGAAATAGCCAGGGAATTGTTATGGCTAGGCTTGTATAGGCCCTAGGACTGATAGCCTAGCACCAATCTATGAACCTATGACTGCCTTGCCCAGGGCCCTGGGGTTGAAGGAAACAAAGAGCTGATTGGATTTTCTTATGGATTTTCTTATGGATTTTGTTTTTGTCTGGGTAAAATCTTAGCTGTCTGTGTGCATCCAGGGAGTGGAGTATTCTCTCACTTTCATTGGTAGGAGAGGGAGAAGTTGGGTAGATGAATAGACTGGTTTAAAGGACAGATCATTGACCACCTTTGGCATAAAGGAAGGGTTAGTTCTTAGTGTTACCCTGTCCTTGTGGAAGGTAGTTTATGGAGGGCAGGCCATTAGGGCCTGTAATTAAGACACCCATCTGGCTAAAGTTATGGCAACTAGCAGGACTGTCTTCTATGTGCACATTTGCAAAGTAGCCATACTAGCACGTTCAAATGGAAACTGGGTTAGTTTTTCTAGGATGAAGTTCAGGTCCCATGGAGGTAGGATGGGTTTTCTTGGTGGTCTGATGTGTAAGACCCCTTTTAAGAATAGCTTCACATCAAGTCTGGCTAGTAACGGAGGGTCTAGTGGCAGGCACCTTTTGAACAAGGAAGGTACACAGGGTTTCCTTGCAGCTCCACCACCTTTTGACTAACAGTCCACTTAAAAAAATCTGTGGGCAAATTGTCTGCTCGCTTTTAAACATCAGCAAATGCATTCCCCAGGTGAAGGAGAGTATTCATATCTGGGGGCTGGACTAGGAAGTATGTATATATTAGCAGGCAGTGTTGGTTCTGTTGTACAAACTAGTTGCACTCGTGTATGTTCTTTTTCAGAATGTGAGAAACAAGGTATGCCTGCTTGGTGAATTCATAAATACATTCTTCAAACTTTATTTTGTAGTAGAACTACTGGCTGTTGACAAATCTGTAATCCTAACTCTAAAACCACCCTAATTCTGAGTGGCAGTGTTTTTATATGTATTGTAACATGCAGTTGCTGTAGTTTCATAGAGCAATTTCCTGTCCAGTAGGAGTTACCTTAGACTGTACTGGCTTGGTCCAGAGTTGACATTCTGGCTTATCTTCAGTTACTTTGGGTTTTATTTGGTCTGGTGAGGGGTTCATGTAGGTAATGCCTTGCGGATGATTGACTGGGTCTGTGGGCTACAGGTAGCACAAGCAAAAATGAGATAGAAATCATATCAAGTTTTTAAAAAATGTCCTGTTGAACTGACACTGTTCAAAATGCCACTCTTGTAACACCTTTATTGAACTGTTTATGACAGGGGCAAACATATATCACAGATATTTGTCTGTACAAGTATCATCTAGTCAAAGTTACATAAATTGCTCAATACCTGCTTTCCCTTAAACCTCAGTATCAAATGGGATAGGTTGTTTCTAGCACAAAAAGGGAAATTTGCTAGACTTAAAATGTCCTGCAAGGGCAGCTAGCCTAGTGTTTGACTATAAACCTATGAAACATTGATAGTACCCAAGTGCTACTGTAGTAATTTGGACAATGGCTTCAGAAGGAAGAAAGAAGACAAAATTCCAGTATTAGGATTGATGAAGTCCTGAAAACATTCCTGTCATAGTAAGAACAGTAAAGAATCCAAAAACATTATAGCCTGCAAAGGAAAGTTTTATGAGTTTACTTATTTGGTACATCCAAGCTTTTACTAATTTATGGACTTTTGTTATAAAAACACTAATAAAAGATAATTGTGCTTAAAACCATAGGAAGAACAGTAAACAATTCAAAAACATTGTGGCCTACTTAGGAACGTTTTATGAGTTTAGTTATTTTGTACAACCATTTTTTTTTTTTTTTATTATTTTACATTTGTTGACCGGGCTAGTCTAGCTGGATATATGTCCATTTTCAGTAGAGGCCTGGGGAGAAAAGCTCCACAAAAAGACAGTAGATACATCACTTGTTATACAAAAGGAAATATTTACAATTGTGCAGTTGTATATAATTAAATTATTAAGCAAAATAAAGAAGTACAAATTGGTGGTTTTTTTTTTCCACTCTCACTAAAATTGATCATTAGAGAATAGAATAACAAAAGAACTGTAGAAAGCAAGTGAAGATTAGAAGGTCAAGGAAATGGTAGTAGAGAGAAAACAAAGTTTAGTCAGGGTTAGTACAAGGGCAGAGCCATAGGGAATTAAGCAACGTTTTAAGATGCTTCTTGAAAGTATTTAAAGAGGTAATTGCGGTAATTTCACTTGGAAGCTTGTTCCAGGCAGGTGCAATACAGTTGGCGAACAAACTGTTCCCAGCTTTGTTGTTAGATTTATAGGAGTCCGCTAGAAGCTTGGTGGCAGAGCGTAAGGAAGAGATGTTTTTATAAGGAGTAATAAGAGAGCTAAGTATAGTAGTATTAGCAGGCTGATAGAAAATTTTGTGGGCGATGGTTAGTTGCTGTAGTAGAATTTGATTATGAAGTTCTAGCCAACCTAGTTGTTTAAGATTAGAGCAATGATGGGTACGAAAAGGGACTCCTGTTGCAAATCTAGCTATATTGTTATATGCTGTTGCGAGTTTATTGAAATTAGATTTAGATAAGTTTGTAAAAATCGGTGAGGCATAAAGAAGGGTAGAGAGCAGGTGTGTTTGTGCTAAAGTACTTCTGGCTAAGGTTGTAAGGTAGGGTTTAAGCCTATAGAGAGATCCAAGTTTCCTGTTGACTGACTTGATGGTTAAGTTAATATGGGAATCAAAGTTGAGATTGTGGTCTATTGTGACACCAAGAAGTTTGGTGGTGGGGTCAGGGGATATTATAGTGCCATTGTTAGAAGTAATATTGAAGGTAAAAGAAGAAGACTTTTGTGTAGGTGTGAAGAGTAATAATTTAGTCTTTTTGGGATTCAGTAATAGGCAATATTGGTGGAACCAGTTTTCGGCTGCTGAGAAGACTTTTTGTATAGTAGCCTGAAGCTCAGTTGGGGAGGGAGCTGAACATATCAGTGTAGAATCGTCTGCATATTGTATACAGATGGATTGTGGAATGGACTTATTTAGGTTGTTAATAAAAATAGAAAAGAGGAGAGGTCCCAGTATTGAGCCTTGTGGTACTCCTATTGTGATAGGAAGAAGAGATAAGTGATTTTCCCATAGTACTGCTTGTTGTCGATAGGCTATCCAGTGGTTTAATTCCTACTTAGAGAGTCTAAATTGAAGGATTTAAGGATATTTAGTAAGAGAAGGATGGTTGACCATATCAAAGGCCTTAGAGAGGTCTAAGAAAAGAGCTGAGGAAAGTAGGTTATTATTCCGATTTTTATTAATATTGTCAGAGAATGACAATAGAGCAGTGGTGGTACTGTGATGAGGTCTAAAACCGTGTTGGCAATCTGCTAGGAGATTGTTTCGGAGGAGATGGTCAAGTAATTGCCTATGAACACATCTTTCCATGATTTTAGCTAGTGGAGAAAGTAAAGCTATGGGACGGAAGTTTGAGAGCTCATTAGAGTTACCACCCTTGTGAAGTGGAATGATATGAGAGACCTTCCAGAGGGTAGGAATAGTACTTTCAGTGATGGTTCGGTTAATTAAAATGGAGATAGGAAAGGCAAGTGCTTTGGCTCCTATTTGTAGGTACTCAGCTGGGATAAGGTCAGCTGAGGGGGTACAAGGTTTAAGCTTTGTAAGTAAGGTATAGATGAGATTTATACCTAATTTCAAGCAAGCCAACTTCCAACTAGAATTCAAAGCTTGCAATTGAGAGATTGGGGGTGGGAGGATGATATAATGGTTAAGGTGTTTACCTTAAAGACACAAGATGCAGGGTTTGATTCTCACATGGGTTAAATGGCTAGGCTTCAAATGACCCAAAAGGGCAGTTAGCCTAGTATTAACCTATGAACCTATGAATCTATTGAGACAGGTTGCAGTTTGAAAGAGGGGGGTTCATTGTTTAGGGAGAGAGGTACTTGAGTGGACTGAGGAGATAAGGTTGATGCCAGGTAGTGACAGTGTCTGAGAAAAATGAGTTGAGTGTGTCAGCAATTTGCTTGGGTGTAGTTTGAGTGAGGTTAGAAGGAGTGGGTGTTTTGGAATTGCCTGGGTGTAGAAGTTTGTTGATACCGGCCCAGAATTTCTGAGGATTTTGACGCTGTGTATGTTGAAATTTCCAGTAGTAATTTTTTTATCTTGGAATAATAGTTTCTTTGTTTCGTTTCTAAGTTGTTTAAAGATCAGGTGGTCAGCTAGGTTTTTGGTAGATCGCCATTTGTCCCAAGTCCTATTTCTAAGTAGCTTTTTTTGTTTGGTTTCTTTAGATAGCCAAGGAGCAATCTTTGCTTTGGTTTTTATTAATCTTGTGGGGGCATGGTGGTTGAGAATTTGGAGGAATTTGTTGTTAAAGTATAAAACAGCCTCATCAAGAGGTAAGTATTTTAGGGGAGACCAATTGCAAGCTTTGAATTCTAGTTGGAAGTTGGCTTGCTTGAAATTAGTTTTGCTCCTGGTAGTTCTGAGTTGTATATTATTGGCAATAGGGCTCTTTAGTCTGTTGATGAAAGTGATTAGATGGTCACTAATATTATCAGGTAGTGTTCCTGTGACATAAGTCATGGGGTTGTTATTAACTAGAATCCAGTCCAGGGTGCTCTGTTTAGAGCTGGTTTTATTTATTTTTGTAGGGATGGTAATAGTTTGATTAAAGCCATAGAGGTTTATATGTGGAGTGGGTATTTGGGAAATACAACAATTCCAATCAATATCTCTTAGCAGTATAGTTTCCTGAGGGAAGGAGGTTGAGAGCAAGCTGAGAAGGTTTTCAAGGGTATTAATGTTGTTACCTGGTGGGATGTAACATCAAATAATATAAATAGATTTATTTGTATTAATTTGTAATTTGGTGATTAAGATTTCAGTATTACTTAGTACGGGTGGTTTGATATCTAGTAGGGTAACCAGTAGTTCAGTTTTGTAAAGTACAGCTACACCTCCACCCTTTTTGATATTATGGTCAAGTCTAATGATGTTATAACCTGGTGGTAGTATGTCATTGTCATTGGTGTTTGTCTTTAGCCAGGTTTCAGTTAGGCAAAGGATATCAAAGGAATATAGATCAAAGAGGATATGTAGTTGAGTTATTTTATTATTCAGGCTGTGAATATTAAGGTGGGCTATCTGTAGAGAATTGAGATTGGTGGTAAGACTTGAGTAAGTAGCTTGGTTTATTGAGGGGATAGGAGGGTGGTAGAGGTTTGGGCCTGGATTAGGATGAATGTCACCATAGATGAATAATAGTTGTTGGTGACTATATGTGTGTTTACAAAGTTTGGAAGATATTGAAAAAGGTTTCACAATTAGAAGAAACTTGATATGTGTTGTTCTGTGGTATTGAGGTCTGAGGTATGAGGATGATAAAGTAATGTTGCTATGTGATTGTGGGGTGTATTCAAAGTGGGTATTTGTTTTAGTGTTAGATGTGATAACGTTAGCTTTCTATTTTCAAAGAAGGTAAGGGAGTAGGAAATAAGAAGAGTGTTTAGAAGTAGGAAGGAGGAGAGAAGGAAGTTATAGTTAGAAATGTTTGGGTTATACATAGTAAGTGAATGTGTGTTCAAAAGAAGCAGGTAGTAGAGTAGTGTGAAGATAGAGAGATAATAGGGTGGAGCTAATTACTTCTGCTATCTAATTGGTGGATATATTAGTGTGTTGGGGTGTGGAGATAGAGAGTTAATAGAGTGGAGCAAATTAGGTTTGCTGTCTTATTGGTGGATATAGTAGTGGGTTGGGTTATACATGTATAAGAATAGGACCACTGGGGTGGGTGGGAATTGGGGGTAGGGTAGGGGAGCGGAGTGAGCCCGTAGGGCGAATGGAATGGATAGAGCAAGGAAAGGGCAAGTCAAACAAAAAACAATCAGCTCATTTGGGATCGCTCCCAGGGTCAGATAAGCTATTGTAGAGGGAGAAGGAGTTAGCAGGGTGTATAGGAGGTGGGACAGAGAGACTTGGGGGGAATTTATAGTATACAGACTGAGCTAATACAATTATGGATTTGTAAGCAGTACCACAGAAAAGGGGTCAATGTAGGGAGGGCAGGGGGATCTAAAACAGGTAATCTGCTTAAAATTACAATAGGATATAAGAACAGAGGTAGGATATATGTTCCTTTATAGGTCTAGATTTAATAGGTGTGAAAAACAGAGAAAAGGGAGAAAGGCTCGGGGAGGGAAAGGTATCACTGCGTGGGGTAATTACTAGAAACTGGATTGTTTGTTTAGTAGAGCTAGCTTCATTAAATGAAGCTTTTACTAATTTATCCAAACCCCCGTGCCTGTGGTATATATTTTATGTTGCATAACAATAACATACATTTCACTGTGGTTATTTTCACCTGCAGAGGGTTTCTTTCCAAGATTATAACAGTGCATATGCCCGGTATGACATGGAAGGAGAATGATATGATTGGTTGCCCATACAAATTCACCTTCCAGGCATGCATTGAAATTACTTGTACTATATGTACATGTGCTGTGTGCTGCATAGGAATTGCCTATTTATACTACCTTATCCACAGCAAAATCATGGACAACTGAATGTAAATTGATGTCTTTCCACACATGATGTCAGAGCTTCTTAAAGTAATCTTTTCACAAGCACCAAACCTAGTGTCTCGCTTTCACCCGGTAGCCAACTAATCTGACTGTGCCCCCCCCCCCCTTTACAAATTCCTAGATCCACCACTGGTCTCATTAGCTAAATTTCATGTAAGAAAATTACAGTAATTCCTAAAAAATCTCTGGAAACAATCACAGCATCTAGAAGTAGTGATTCCAGTGTTACCATGTGTTGAGAATGATGAAAAGGAATTGGATTGGTGGGTTAAATAGAGTCACAGGAACAAGGATTTGCCTGTCAAGCAAACTACTCCCAAAGAAACCCTTACCATGGATGCCTTAAATTAGACCTGGGGAGCTCACACCCAGGGTCTCAAAGTACAAGTCATCTGGAATCCAAGCGAAGGCAGAATGCTTATAGGTTCATAGGTTGGTACTAGGCTATCAGCCCTATGGCCTATACAAGCCTAGCCATAACAATTCCCTGGATATTTTTTCCCATAATATTTATTTCCCTGGACCCTTGTCTAGCAGGGTGACTGACATGATCCTCAAGGTGAATTTCCTATCTCCCATCCAATCATCAAGGTTCCTTTTGAAGAGGGCCAAGGAGGTGCTCTGCTTGACATGTATGAGCAGTTTATTCAAGAGTATGGGGAGTCTCTGAGTCAGGAATCTATCCCTCCAGCATGTTATAAAACTAAATGCATGGAGAGCATTCCAGGCAATGTAGGTAGCAGGGATTATGAGGATGGTGACAAGCAATACCACCAACCCCTGTGACTGATACAGTCTAACCACCTGTGCAGGTTATCCTTGTACACCTAGGTGCAAGACCTAAAACTCCACCTACTATATACAGTAACTTACAGACCCTAAGAGGATAAGTTAACTGCAGACTAACTTAGCAGCACCTCTTCAGAACCTCAGAATTGGATGCTACACAGGGAATCCTTCTTGGACTTGTTGACTAGGTGCCGGATTCAAAGATAGACCTGTTTCCTTTTCTACGCAACACACAGTTGAATAAATTATTTTCCAGAACTTCTCACAAGAAAGCTTGTGCAATGGATGCCTTCTTCCTAAACCAACCAGATGTGTCTTTATGTATTCCCTTCTTTCCTCTTGCTCCCCAGAGTACTTCAGGAGTTATTTTGATAGCCCTTTTGTGGCCAAGCTACCGTTGGTCATCCTGCTTAATCCAAATGGCTAAGGTACCTTTTCTACTGCCACAGCATGACAGCATGTGAGCATTCTGAAACAGTGCATGGGACCCCTCATTCACTCCAATCTATCCACCCTGATTTTGTCAGTTTGGAGGATATGAGATGCTTTGGGAACCCATATTTCAGAGAAATGCTAGATGTCATGATAGAGGTAGGATAGCAAGTACCAGAAACTCATACCTAGCTAAATGGAATTTTCTCACTTGCGCCAAAGCAGGGACCTACAGACCAAACAGGTAGATATGTCTACAGGCCTTCAGTATCTCTCCAAGCTGTATTCTGCCTAGCTTAACATACACATCAGCAGAAGTACTTCTTTTAGCCATTTCAGCCTACCCACTCTTAGACCCCCTTCCTCCCACAGACACTCCTACAAAAAGAAAATTCTTAAAATGATATCCTTTATCACATGCCCCCACGGTGGACTCTGGCTCCAACCTGAGGCTGAATTTCATATCGTGAAAGCCATCTTTGCATCTCTCTGAATCGGTTGCTTCTACAGATATGAAATGCTTATTCTGGAACACAGCCTTTTTGATTGTGGAGATCTAAGTCAAGAGAGTTTCAAGCTTCAGGTCTTAATGTGAAAAGAAACATTCCTTGTATTACACAATCAGGGCTGGCCTTATGCAAATGTAAATTAGGTGGCCACCTATGGTGCCATTCAACCAAGGAGAATTCTTGCATTAAGAGGGTGAGATGTATGAGCTTGACTATAGTGTGTTTGTGTAAATTATTGTCTGTTTTCATTATTTTTTTTAATTACAGTCAGAATTGGAGATATAGACACTCAAAAGATTGGCTATAATTGTTGGGTTGAGTGCAGTCTGTGGATAAATGTGATTTACCCTGCTGTTGTAAACATACATTAAAGGATTCCAAGTTGTTTTGCACAATTCACATTAATCTTCAAAGGTGTGTATACCAGTGAATCAAAGCCAGATGATGGCTTTTTAAACTTGGCAAACTACAAAAGGATTGAAATGTTACACAATCATTGATTTGGCCTGCGGGAGTGGTGTTAGACAATGTGTTATATTTTTATGAAATCAGTGTAAAATGGCCATTGTTGTGATTTATGCATGTGTGTGGGGGGATATTGGAGTGTATCTAAGATTAACAGTTTGACCAGAATTTCTTTCACTTTCCATTGCAGTCAGAAACGTACACAATAACTTTAAGTGGTCTGGGTAAAATGTGTGCAAAAGCAGCAGATCATTAGTGCTTAAAGTACCATCTTCATGTTCACAGGACTTGGTTTGTTGGTTGAGCTCATGGCTATGTGAAGTCTGCTTGTCCTCCCTATCTCTGAGTGTTTTTATCTAAATGCTCTGGTTTTCTGTAGCATCTCAAAGACCTGCTACACCTGAGCTGGCATTCCAATTGCCAGTAGGTAACTGTATGGTAGGACAGTGGTGCAGGGAGTAAAGTTGTCACCTCAGAGCAAGAGGTTCCCTGTTCTGGGCGGAGGTGCCTTCTATGCAGAATCTGAATGTCAGTCAATGATGTCAGACATTACAGTTTTTGAATTATTGTTCAGAAAAAGGCATGTTGATATAAAACTCTGTTGTTCTAATAACTTCGTAAGTGAATTAGAGTAATATTTAAAAAAAAAAAATGTCCCTGATTTTAGCCCTTGCCCCCCCCCCCCAACCCAACCCCATCCCATTATTTTTTAGCTTTGCCCTTGATTATTTTGTTAAGAAATTGTGTGCTGTGGGTAAAGCACTGGGAATTAAATAAAGTTAAAACTGGAGTTACAATGAAGAGAATTTGATCAACATAAAAAATGCTGGTATACGTGTGTGCACCTGTATGCATGTGTGTGTGGCGGGGGGGGGGGGGTATGACCATCTGCTGCTCTTTGCTCAGTATTCTAAATTTGCAGATTACTGGTTTTATGGGAAGAAATGTGGAATGCATTAATGTGTGGCTGCTGTTTCCATGGAACAAAGCTGATATGGTCCATCATTTATATTACAATCAGTCATCTGAAGTGCACATAAAAGTAGCTATAACAGTTGGGTGGGAGTGCGAGCTGTCTTTAGAAAATAACTAGCCCTCTTGTTTTGTCAGTTTAAATAGTCACTCTCTGGGTTTGCAAGACTAGCTTGGGTTTACATCGGTAATGTGATTTATACAAAGCAACTTAGGGTACTTTAATGTGTGCCTACTGTTTGCACGGAATAGAACTGATATGCAATACTTGGCCATTGTTTTTTGTTTGTTTTTTATCATAAATGTCTGAAATGCACACAGAAGTAAGTGTAACCACTAGGTAGAGGTGGGAGCTGTTTGTAGAAAATAAATAACTCTCTTATTTTCTCATTTGTCACTATCTGGCTTTGCAGGACAGGTGTACATGTCTTTTTAGGATTAATGTGATTTATGTAAAACAGCTTTTTATACTTTAATACTGGGTTCACTTTTTATGTGGAATAAAACAGTGCACAATGTGTGTCCGTCTCTCTCTTGCTCTCTCTCTCTCTCTTTTATTTTTTATTTTTATCAGTATCATCTGAAGTGCACACATAAGTTGCTATAACTGCTGGATGGAGGTGGGTGTTGTCTGTTGAGGGTGTGAGAGCTATCTGTTGAAAGTAACTGACTCTTATTTGCTCATTATAAACAGTTATCTTTCAAAAAATAAAAAAAAATCAACAGTTAAGGCACAAAATGTATCACACAACATCCAGCCCTTCAGAGCTTATGGTGACCCCCCCCCCACGCACCCCAAGGCAGTATAAGTGGATTTTAACACAGACTTAGTGTATACAGGTGGCTAGCTTTTGGGGGGAGGGGAAGGAGGCATAATGTTATATATATTTTTTTCAGTTTTGTCCAAGTCTGATATTAGAGGAGTTTACAAAAGGTGGCTGCCTTTTCTTGGCAGGGATGAAGAGACATGCTAAATATACATATGACAGCAACAATTTGAAATATATGAGTGTGGTCATTTGTCACTTAATTTTCATCCTAATTTAACACTAGGTGGGGAAACACAGAAAATGGCTAAGTTTTTTTAAGGTGGAGTAGGGAGACAGGTACTGTTATTGTGTATAATTTATGTATTATTGCAAGCATTTTCTTCTCTTTTATTGTACACTGCTATTTGTTTAGATTGAGCATTAAACCTTGCATCCAGCTCATATCTTCATTGAAATTAAAAAGTAAGATTGTATTTCATTTCTTACACTTGATTTTTGTTACACTATCATTTGATCAAAAGGTTGGAAAAGAGCTCTGAAATGCAGTTAAGAACATCTATAACCCCATGGCATCTGGCTACTCAGTGGCTCCTAGGCCCCCAGCTTAATGTAATTATTAAAGTGTACTTTTGGTTGGTTAGGGTGTGATGAAAGGCCAAAAAAAAAAGAGTTGAACAGCAAGACTGAATTTCTTTCCTTGATCATGATTTTTGCTCAAGCATCATTGGATGAAAATGTTGATTAAAAAAAAAATGTAAAATACACAGCAGAGGCATCTAAAACCATCATGGCTTCTGGGGTCATTAAGGCCCCCAGATACCCAGCTAAATGCAGTTGTTTCCTCCATAGTTATCAGAGTACAGTCTTACCTACATAAAAGCTGTTGAATGAATGAATAAATGCAGGAAAAAAAAAACTGAAAAGTAAGACAAACTGTGAGAATGAACTAAAAAGCAATCTGAATGGAGTGGGTAGGCCAGGTTGGCAGGAGGGCATCAGGTGATGTTTTTTGTTGGCAGTGGGCAGCAGAGGAGGAGTACCATGAATCCATTTTGCCTTGGGTGCCGGTTGACCTAGGGTTGGACCTATTCATAGTGCTGGACCTTGTTTATTAACCCATTTTGACACCTGAGGTAATACAAAAGTGGCACTAAGCCAAACTACCCAATTAGGTTATTTTCTAGTACTTCAAAACAAAAGAGAAAGGATTTCTGCACTCCCTTGACATGTGTAGGCAGTTAACATTAAGTTCGTCAAAACTAAAGTAATTAGAAAATCAGAACCATGCTTTGTAATATTCACTGAAAACAAAGAAGGTTTACCTCTATAAGCAGAAAGAATGTGATGGAGTCAAACAAACCCAAGAAAAACTATAATGTAAAATAAAAAGGCGTTGGGGCTAGAGAGTAAAAACACTTTAATGTACAAAACACAGATAATAGGTAACCGCTTTCAAGGTTGCCGTCTTCTTCAGACCATAATAAAACAAACCTTGTTCTAAAAATTTAAATACAAGCAACAGCCAATAAAAACAGACATTAGCTAATGAAGCAAACCTCTTTTCTTCAAAAGAGGTTTTAAAGAGACAGCACTATTCAAGCCCGGTGGGACATATGCTTTGAAATCAACAATCCATCTTAGCTCAATATACTCTGTCTCATTACATAAATCTCCCTCTCTTATGCTTTAATTAATCTTCTGTAAAACTAAAAACTTAAAATGATGATTCTTGCCACATTCAGATACATGTTTGGCTAGTGCATTAGTCAATTTGTTGTTGCGTATATCATTCAAATGCTCCAATACTCTCTCCTTCAACATACGATTAGTCTTACCTATGTAAAAACTACTACATAAGTTGCACTTAGCCATATATACTATATTCTTAGTGCAACAATCTGCATAGAAATAAAACACTATGGGCTTGGAACACACAGGGTACATAACCATAACCATACAAGTGGACCAGATATTACAGCAAGCTTTACAGGCCTTACAGGTATATGTGCCCTTACGTTGTGAGGTGAACTGTTCATAGGACCTATTATGTTTATAACACAAACGTTGCTTCAAATTCCTACTAGTCTTAAAGCTGAATTTGGGAACAGGTTCTATAACCCTACTTATTTCAGGATCTGTTAACAAGATGGGCTAGTTCCATTTTACAGTTTCACAGATTTTATTGACATCTCCAGAGAAAGTTAAACGCATCCTATTCACCACTTCAATACCTACTCCCTTATCATCCTTTGAGGTTATAGGGCACATATCAGAAAAGAAGGGTTTTGTTCTATTACGATCTAACGTGCTCACTTCCTTTATTGCTTTATCTATTTCTTTGGTTTTATAACCCCTATTCTTGAGATCTGTACACAATATATCAAGAGCTGTTCTCTTTACATTATTCTTTAGTAAAGATTGATTTTCCAGACATAAGTGTGGGTAAGAATATGTTTGGTAGTATATCAACTAAGCTATACAGAAAACCATGCAGGAAAAATAATATTCTGCATCGCTCAAGTATGCACCCCAGGCATATTACTAAAAAAGTTGTAAAGAATCAGGTACTTTGATGTATGAGAGTGCACACTGATGTGGAAAGTCTAGAAGATGCATAGTATATATGGCTAAGTGCAACCTATGCACTAGCCAAACGTATCTGAATGTGGCAAGAATCATAATTTTAAGTTTTTAGTTTTACAGAAGATTAATGAAAGATTAAGAGAGGGAGATTTATGTAATGAGACAGAGTATATTGAGCTAAGATGGATTGTTGATTTCAAAGCATATGTCCCACCGGGCTTGAATAGTGCTGTCTCTTTAAAACCTCTTTTGAAGAAAAGAGGTTTGCTTCATTAGCTAATGTCTGTTTTTATTGGCTGTTGCTAGTATTTAAATTTTTAGAACAAGGTTTGTTTTATTAAAGTCTGAAGAAGACGGCAACCTCAAGCGCTTACCTATTGTCTGTGTTTTGTAAGTGTTTTTACTCTCTAGCCCCAACGCCTTTTTATTTTACATTAAGGTTTACCTCGATCCAGTCAGGCAGACTCGAACTGAATAGTGAAATGTACTTGTTACTTCCACAAGACTGTGATAAACTCTTACCACATAACACTAGGTTACAGTCTACAAGAGCCACTGCACTACTGTGGACTTTTTGAAAGGGGTTAGCATTTGGCATAGTTTAGATGTAGCTACGTGTTCCTTTGTCCATACAGCTGGTTCTGTCACCAATGGTGGCTGGTGACATCAAAGCATGGGGGGGGGCTGCAGGAAGCAACTGAATGGGTAGGGCTAATTGGAATAAAGTGGGTCTTTATCACAGCAAGTCGATGATCGTTACCCGTGATCAAACAACACATGGGATCATTCATTTTCACCCAAAGACTACCTACCTACTCTTTGTCACTTCTTTATTGACTATATACTTAGATGTTGGCTTGCAATCAGCAAAGCCAGCAACCTTAGATGAAATAGAGCCCTAGCCAAAGGACTCCGTGGACCTTTGGTTGCAAAACAGTCACCCCAACCCCCCCTCCCCCCAGCTAATGGTCTTGCAGAGGAAACCACAGCATTTGTGTAAAACCTACACAGTTTCAGGGTATATGTACAGAATACACACAGAATGAATCAGATGAAAAAAACAACCTGAGACCCAAGTACTGTTAGAAGGCAACTCTACCCACTGCAAAACTGTGGTAGCTGCTATCACACTCAGCCTACCCAGGACATGACAGACAGTCAATTATTGTGTAGAATGTCAATGTTTATGATGAAAAGTGAAAAAAAAAGTATGGCCAACTTGCTGCTTTTAGATACACTACAGTCTCTCCCCCACATACAAAGCAACTTTCATCACAAACAATCCCTGTATCCATCAATTACAGCTACTTGTAAGACTTTGACTGTACAACTCAGAATTTTGATTAAGCTGAAATGAATTAATACATACATAAATAACTGCCAAACATGTATGTACTTTCTCAGCTCACTAATATCCAGTTATAGACTGCAATACATTGGAACACCTGCCCCCCCCCCCCAAAAAAAAAAAAATACCATCTGATGTAAATCTTTATTCATTCCTTACTGATAGGACTTTGGGTCCGTCCTCAGAACCGACACAGCTGTTTCCAAGCTTGTGCCAGCCAAAAACTCTCAGCTAAGACCAACCCATAATGCCCCTCTCATAGTCTCTTCAGATCTCATTTGCTGCGTTCCTCTTCAGATGTGCCAAGCTTTTTCTTTCAAAGCTAAGTGTAGAATTTTGTGTAATTTTTCTCTCAGTACTTTAACTTTTTAGTCAGTCTTCGCTAATTTTCTTCTCTTGTCTATAGACTTGCTGCATTTCCTACCCTCTACGTTTGGTAGTTTCCTTTATACCATCGTTGGTACTGTCCCTCTCTCCTACCTTGGGTAGGACCTCTTCTTACCACTTGTGGTATTTCTAGGTACCATTGTTGGTACTCTTCACTTTCTTTTTCATATATATTAAAAAAAAAAAAAAAAAAAAAAAAATCTTTTTCCCTTTCATTCTGCTGTTGTTTCCTTTTCTTGACTGTTTATGTCAGCTTAGATTAGTGTCATTATGTCGGAAAAAGCAAAGTTGTGGTTTAAGCAGTGCGATAAATGTGGGCGTAAGATGCGCAACTCAGACGGTCACGCTCGGTGCGTTTATTGTTTGGGCGTTGACCATATCAATGCCTCGTGTGATATATGCTCTAGTGTCAGTAATTGCACTCTAGATGAGCGCAAAAACAAATTGATTTTGAAAGGTTTGATAAAAATGCCTTTTTCGGTGGCTCTCTCTGGGATGGAGGCCTCACCACTTCCTAAGACAAAGAAACACAAAGAGAAACAGAGTCACTCGGTTCCTACATCTCTGTCTGTTCTGGAACTGAGTCGACACCGAGTTCTCCGGCATCTTCAGCGCAGACAATTTCTGCACCAGGCTCTGTGTCTGCTCCCTCAGTGCTGCCTCTGATTTTGACTTCTATTATGGTGCCAGCTTCGGCACCATCATCTTCAGTGCTGTCCTTGGTTCTGACACCGGCTTTGACTACCATACCCGCTTCGGCACCATCCCTGGCCACGGTGCCAATAGCTTATACGGCTCCACAGACAATGACTCCGTCGGTTCCAAAGGTTGAACACCTTCCCAGAACCAGATATTTTCCAACTTACGACCCTTTTTCGGGGCACCAATTTAGCCCTTTTCTTGAAAGACCTGACTCTCCTTCAGCATCCTCCTACAGATCCACCAGGAGCCTTTCAGAACAAGATGTAGTGCGGGTTGTGGACCAGCTTCTGGCAGCTAGAGGATTGCCCACCCCAGTTAGAACTTCCGGCCCCTTTGTTACAGAACCTTTCACAGCATACTCATGAGTATATCCTCCTCCAGCCTCTTCCCAGGCCCCGGAGACTTCGGTACCAATGGACCACCCCGATGCATACTGTCTCGCCTCTGACTGCGAGGTTCCCCTGTCGGCACTGATTACCCTTGGTGCATCAGCTCAGTTGGAACTGGTGCACTCTCAGAGCAGTGTTTGGGCTGTCACACCGTAGTTCCTAGTCCAGCGCCTATTTTTTTGCTGGCATCATCTATGTCCATGGCTCCACTGACAGCTACCAGTCCTCTCAGAGCTCCTTACCTGGAGGTGGGCTCCTCAGGGTGGGGTGTGATCCCGGTTCCAAGGTTGTCCTTTTTTGGTTCTGGGCTCCCATCCCTCCTCAGGCGGGCCTGCATTCCAGGTGATGGAGAGGGTCCTTGCCTCAACAGGCTCGCAGTCAGCACCAATGGCATTGACACCAGAACCCCCACCCTAGCATGCAGCTGTCCCAACCCCCTACTCTAGGATCCCAGGCACAGGAGCCGTAAGACCTTCCCTTGCAGGGAACTCTTTCTCTGGAGTCCTCCTCAGAAGATCCCACTGGGGAGCCACCCCAGAAGAAATGGTGCTAGAGGAAGCACCTTGATTCCCCTGAGGAATCTGTCACTGAGGGCACCGATTGCCATGAGGGAGAAGGATCCCCATGGTCTCTCCCAAAAGATGTCTCATTTGGAGACATTCTTGAAATCCTCAAGTAGAGGGGAGACTGGAAGTCCTCTAACCCTTTGGAAGAATTGGTGTTCTTGCAGGCCTTACGTGCCCAGCCATCTACTTCCTGAGTGACCCCACCTGTGGATGAGCTTGTAAAGCTGATTGTGCAGCATGCCTGGAAGGCTCTGGACAACATAGAACCTGTCCCCCGGAGGCTGGACAAAATTTTATCCACCCACGAAGACTAACCCAATTGGTCCAAGCAGTTGGTAGTTGATTCCATGGTCATGGCGGCGGCCACCAAGATGGAACTTGTGGAAGATAGTTCCACTGTTCATCCCCTGAACAGGGAGTTTCGGGCTATGGACAGACTGGGGAAGTGGACCTATGCTTCAGTGACCTTTGCCATTCGATCGCTGAACTATCTGGCACACTTCACTCGCCTCCAAAGAGACCTAATTTCTGAAATGTCTACCTCTTTGGCAGGGGTACTGCCTGATGAGGTGCATGACACTGTCGCCTCGCAGCTAGCTACCCTGGAATCTGTCTCAAACTCCTCAATGCACTTGATATCTCACATCACCGAGGAGGCAGCTCGAGCAGCCACATCAGGCATCGTCATGAGACAGCATGCTTGGATGCACTTGTGTGATTTCGCAGACCCCTTTAAATCTTCCTTCATCAATGCGCTTGTTGACGAATCTTCACTCTTTGGTTCCAAAGTAAGAGACACACTATCACAAAGTGAGAAAGACGGAAAGACCTTGTCTGCTGTGGGCATACGTTTTTCCACCTCCCCCAGAGATCCTATTCCAGGAACCAGAGGGGAGGGAAATTGTGGTTCAAAAAATCCCAAGGATCTTTTTGTGACACTCATGGTGAGCAATCCCCCTGGGGCAGAGGGGGGAACTCATCTGGTAGACACCCCTTTTGGGGCAGAGGGGGTCTGCATAACCAGGGCATTAGAGATTGTTTCTCCATCCGACCCTACCAGCGCTCCTGAGCAGTGGCCCAATTGCTTTCCTCTGTAAGCAGTCGGGGGTCATTTTTCTCTGCACCTACAAGCCTGGCAACTTATCACTACCAATGCATGGGTGCAGAGAATAATATCCAGAGGCTACCATATCTTACTTCCAGACCCGTGAAATGAATCCCCGATGTTCCACCCAGTTAGAGGAAGGTAGCAGCCTTAGAAATTGAAAAGTTGCTAAGAAAAAGAGTCATCCAGCCAGTCCCAACAGACCAGAGAGGATCCGTTTTTTACTCGAGGTTCTTTATGGTGCCAAAAAAGACAGGGTATTCGAGACCAATCCTGGATCGCAGCCTACTGAACAAATTTATAAAACCTCAAAAATTCTGGATGGTCACGGTCCATCTTCCGCTTTCTGGGGAAGGACAACTGGATGTGCTCTATAGATCTCCAGGACACATATTACCACATAAAGATGGACCAGTGCTCCCAGAGATTTCTCCATTTCTGGCTGGAAGCCAATCACTACCAGTTCAGGGTACTGCCATTCGGTCTCTCGAAAGCACCCTGAGTGTTCACCAAATGTATGGCAGTTGTAGTAGCTCATGTACCACTACAAGGATTCCAGGTGTTTCTGTATCTAGACGATTAGCTCCTTACTGCCACGACCAGGAATCTTCTCATTCACAGCCTCTTTTGCACTCAAGGCCTTGCTCTTCGCTTAGGGATTACAATCAGCAAGGAAAAATCTCAACTGTCCCCAACAAAAACACTGGAACTTATTGGAGCGATCTTCGACACAACATCCTGTCAAGCTTCCCTTCCTCCTCACAGGCTCTCAAAAATAAGAAACCAGGTTCAAGTACTCCTCCAACAAACCTTTGTACCAGCACGCCTTGTACTTCAACTTCTGGGCTCTATGGCAGCAACCATTACCTTAGTTCCACTGGCAAGGTTGCACATGAGATTAGTACAGTGGCTCCTTTCATCACAATAGTCGATCTTAACCCATCCTCTCGACCACTTGATATACCTTACAAACCTTTGCAAGAAAGAAATGCTTTGGTGGATGAAGACAGAGTCAAATCTTTGGTGTCGGCCATTCTGCCTTCCTCAGCCCAGGGCCACGGTGACCACTGATGCTTCCCTGCTAGGGTGGGGGGGGGCAGTTCCAGGGCAAGACAGTACAAGGCACCTGGTCCCCATGGAGGCCAATTTGCACATAAATATCCTGGAATTTAGGTCAGTTCTCTTAGCATTGCAAGTGTTCCATACATCCCTCCCTCCCTTCTGAGACTATTGCAGTTCAGTCGGACAACGTGTCAGTCGTCTGGTATATAAACAAACAAGGCGGAACCAGGTCTCACCCCCCCTGTGTCGGGAAGCCATGAAAATTTGGCACTGAGCAATAGCTTCCAACCGCTTTCTTATAGCAATGTTCCAACCTCATTGTGGACAAGCTGAGCAGGAACATCCTGATGCCTCACGAGTGTTCCCTCAGTCCTGTAATAGAGATCAGATCTTCCGCCGTTGGGGCAGGGCTGTTTGCTTCCCCTCTAAACAACAACTGCAGAAGCTATTTTGTGCTGATTCCTCCCTCAGTGGGTGTCACTGAGGGATGCTCTAAAGCACAATTGGCCCCAGATCTGCTATATGCCTTTCCACCATTTCCCCTCATCCCAAAATTCCTCCAGAAAGCTCAAAGGTTGAGAAGCAAAGTGGTCCTCATTGCACCTTATTGGCCCCGTCAAGTCTGATTTCCTTTCCTATGGCCTCATCTGATTCACAGCCCGTGGATTCTGGATAAATCCCAAGGTCTGCTATCTCACCATCAGGGACTGATTCACCCCAATCTCCACAGCCTCAAGCTCACAGCTTGGTTTCTCCACTTCCGATGATTGCCGGCTACTGGATATTTCATCTTCTGTCCATGAGATTCTTCTGGCGTCACACAAACCTTCCACTAGAAAAATTTATTTTAGTAAGTGGGCTATGTTCTCTACATGGGCCAAAGATCATGACATAGACCCTTTCTTTATGCCTATTCAGAAGATCCTACAGTGCCTGAGTGCTCTTCTACATGCCGGAGCTTCAGCATCGACAATTACTGTACATTTAGCAGCTATCACAATTTTTCACAATGGATTCAATAATTCTTCTGTTATGTCACACTGTCTGTGCAAAACTTTTTTGAAAGGAGTATTAGATGTTAATCAAGACCCTGTCAAGACCCCCCCGCCTTAGAGCCTTGAGACTTGACTTTGGTTCTTCAGTCATTAACAAGCCCTCCTTTCAAACCCTCTAATTCATGTGATATAAAATTTTTGTCTTGGAAGACTCTACTTCTAGTAGCCCTTACCTCAGTGAGAAGAGTATCTGAGTTATAGGCCTTGAGTGTCAAGAGACCTTACTTGATTTTCC
This sequence comes from Protopterus annectens, assembly GCF_019279795.1. NCBI lineage: Eukaryota > Metazoa > Chordata > Ceratodontiformes > Protopteridae > Protopterus > Protopterus annectens. Next base: position 645,117,289 of record NC_056733.1, read on the forward strand.
ACAGGGATAGGGTGTCCCTACATACTGACTCATCCTTCTTGCCCAAGGTCATTTCTGGATTTTCCATTAACCAATCTATTGAACAGCTGGTTTTCTTTCTTCAGCATTCAAATAGAGGGGAGTACGTTTTGCATACCCTTGATGTTCATAGGCAACTTCATTTTTACTTAGAACTAAATCTTTCAGAAAAATGGATCAATTGTTGGTGGCCTTTGCAGGACCTAGATTGGGTAAACCAATCTTCCTGGCTTAGAAACATCATTACCTTTATCTACCATCAGAATAAACTGTCTTTACCTTCCAAGTCAAGGCTCATTCCACTAGATCGATGGCTACTTATGTGGCTTTTCATTCCAGAGCCTCTATGGATGATATCTGCACAGCAGCCACTTGGACAAGACCACATACCTTTATCACTCATTACAAATTCGATTTGGCCTCCAGGGGACGAGCATCTTTTGGTTCTATGGTGCTCAGGAATATCCTTCCTTAGGGCCACCCAGGACTCAAGTAGTTGGGGACTCAGTCCTATCAGTAAGGAATGAATAAAGATTTACAACATTAGATAAAGAAGTTATGTCTTACCATAACGTTCCATCTGTGTTGTAGATCTTTATTCATTCATTAATTCCCACCCTCCTTATCCTGCCTGGACTCCTGGTAAACTTTAGGATCTCCTATTTGCTCAGACAGAGCCTTCTACTCTCTCTCTTATTATCTCTATAATATGAGGGCAGGCAAACTTGATCTGAAGAGACTATGAGAGGGGCATTATGGGTAGGTCTTAGCTGAGAGTTTTTGGCTGGCGCGAGCTTGGAAATGGCCGTGTCAGTTCCGATGAAGGAACCGAAGTCCTATCAGTAATGAATGAATAAAGATCTACAACACAGATGGAATGTTATGGTAAGACATAACTTCCTTTTTCTACCGGTTAGCTCAAGAATAAAGTAGAAATCTTTATTTGTAGCTCAAAAATAAATAGAAATCAGCCAACATGGGAATAGAGAAAGGAGCTTCTGCTGATAGGGATGACTGCAATTAGGAGTAAGATAATAGGCAAGAGGAGACTGGAATTCACTGGAGAAAACTAGCAAAGGAACTAGGGATAATTAGCAGGACATATAAAATATTGCACAGTAACTACTGTATAGGAATCAATCACAGGAGGTAAGAAAATGTTGGGAAGAGAAACTGAATAAGCTATTCACAAGGAAACAATGGGAGGACGTATGTATGGCTCCCAAGTATGCAACAAAGTCTAGAATATTTAAGATTTTTGCTTAGAGGTTTGTACAGGCATTTTATACCCTAACCAGACTCCAATAATTTTCCTAACGTTGACGGCAAATGTTGGAGGTGTGATGGGGAAGAAAGATGCAACTGGCAACATATGTTTTGCATATGTAATTAGTTGTCAGACTTCAAAAGTTTTGTAAAGAGTCCTCTGTCAGAAATATTGGGTAAGCAAATTGGTGCAACTAAGGAAATTATTTTTTGAGCTGGATTACAAGATCTGAATTGCCTAGACATAGTAAGGCCTTGCCAAGTTTAGTTCTGGTGGCTGCCAAAAACAAACATACAAAAAAAGAGTTGCTAAAAATGGAAATCAGAGTCTAAACCTGCTGTATTTGAAGTTTTGAATAGTGTAACAGAGATAAAGGAACTGGAAGTGGAATCTTTAGCAAAGGGTGGGAGCAAATTAAATATGAAAAAAAATGGAAATTGTGGGAACAATATATCCAGAATAATGTTTTGGAAAAGGAGTGAGATTTAAGGGAAGGCAGAAATTGAGCAATTTATAGGATCATAGAATCAAAAGACGTTACTAGGTTAATGGCCTTAGAGCCTTTTTCAGTCTAGCCAATCATGCCCCAATTTTCTCAGTTATCAATGGTCACGGGCTAAAATGGCTTTGGTGTATGCCTGTGACTTACGGCATCTACAAACTCCCCCTGTCTGTAAGGGTCACAGACAACAATCTAGGGGTGAATTTATGATTTTCCATCCATTGGTCCAAATTGCATTTGAATAGGCTTAGGGAAGAGCTCTGTTTCACATGAAGGGGGAGTCTGTTCCAGAGAAGGGGTAATCACTGAGACACATAGCTATTCTAACATATTTTGTTTATGTCACAGACAAGGTTTAGACCCTTAGATCAGGAAATTCTAGTGCTATTTATTTTGTGAATGTGTAGCAGATACATCAAGGTTGGATTAGAGAGTGCCTTGTAGATTTGGCATAGATTTCCCCTAAGTCGTCTGTAAGAGACCGAGTACAGGGACAGGGTTTTGAGGTGGTTTGCATAGGACATATTTACACCCTATGTATTTTAGTAAAGAACTTCTATGGCTGCTCCAGCTGTTGCAAATGCCTGGTTAGATACATGCTGAAAGGGGAATTGTACTTGATTATTTGTCTAATGAGGGTTGAGTACACTGGGACTATGATCTCCTTAGATCTGGATGCCATGCCTGTATTTATAAGTTGCACCACGTAGTAGGGTTTTCTCACTATCATGGATACATTGTGATCAAAGTTCAGGTTACTGTCAACCTACATTCCCAAGTCCCTTATCACTGAATATATTCTTAGGGGAGTGTCCCAAAGGGTATAATTATAATTTTTTTGCATTGAGTTTTAGGCCATGGTTCTGACACCAGTTATTTGTCTGTGTCTTTCCTGAAGGATCCTTCCTCTTTGGGGGATTCAGTGATTGCAGTCGTCAGCAAATTTGGTCAGCCAAAGGCCTAGTATATCTGCCTTGAAAAGTATATTCCAAACAAGATAGGTTCTAGTACCAAGCCCTGTAGGTCACTACTAGTAACAGGCCTCTTGGTGGAGGGGGGTTCCTCTAGCCTAACTATGTGTCCTATGTGTGAGCCAATTGGCTAACCATCAAGTGGCAATAGGGATTTATGCCTAACTTTGAGTTTGTCTATAAGACCCGAATGCAGTATTGTGTTAAATGCCTTTGCCAGGTCAAGGTAAGCAGTATTTACCATTTTACCCTCATCCATGTTTCTAGTGACCTTCTGTAAGAAGTCAACCAAGTTTAGTAGGCATGACCTGCCCTTGATGAAAACAAATTGGAATGGGCCCAGTGTTTGAAGATTTTCTCTGTTTTTGTTTATCAGTTCCACAATAACTCTTTTCATGGCCTTGCATATAAGACTAGTCAAACTTATGGGTCTGTAGTTCCCTGAGTCTGTTGATGATCTGCCTTTGTGTATAGGAATGATGGCTGCAGTCTTCCATTCCTTAGGAATAAAGCCTGTCTGGAGGCTGTAGTTGAATAGAGATTCTAGTTTGCCTGACAGGTCATGCTTTCTAGCTATTTAGGAAGCATCCTGGGATATTATCAGGACCCACTGATGCAGTGGTTTTAGCTCTGGAGAATACAGTGAAGACTTGCTATTTAGTGATAGTTGGGGAAGAAATGGTAGAGGATATTTCCTGGGGGAGACTGAGGGTGATAAGGGGGGTGAAATTGGAGCTGAATTTATCAATCAGCAAACTTGTTGTATCCCCTGGCTCAGTATAGGAAGTTCAATTTACCATTAGTTCAGCACACTGTTGGGTATTCCCTTTAAGGTTACATACATAACTAAAAAATATCTTATGGTTATCCTTAGCCTGGGACTGGGAGGCTATTTTTGCCACGATGTTGGCTTTGGTGGACTTGATTAGTCCCCCGATTTGCTTTTGAAACTGATGAGGGAGTTTTTTTGTCTTTTGGGCATAGCCCTTCCTATTTTTATACAGGATTTTTTTTCTTTTGTTGTACTACCTATTTGTACTGGGAGTCCACCAAGGGGGTTTGTATTTTGCAGTTTGTAAGTTTTTTCCAGTTTGGAACTGCTGTTTCTATGTACTTTACATGCTTGTATAGTGTTTCTGTAAACACGTTCTGCATAGGCCACTGTGTTGTTTGAATTTGGGGGTGCTTGGAATTTAGTTATGCCTTTACTTTATAGGAGGTAGTTAGCCTTTGAAAAGTTCTTAAAGGTTCATGGGTTTGCTGTGAGTTCAGCCTTTATATTTATGTTAAGAGTTACTACTTTGTAATCTGATCTGACCAGTGAGGACATTACACAAGGAGGAGATGCAACATTCCCTCATATTTGTGAGTACCAGATCCAGGAATCCAGATATTTGCATCCCCAGTAGGTGTGCAAAATAGCTGTTAAAGGGTTTGCATTGACAAAATCCAGGAATCTTTGAGCCTGCATGTTACTGGTTATGTATGTATCCCAGTTTAAGCTGGGATAGTTGAAATCAGCCATGAATATGGTGTTGGGCTGAAATGTGAGTGACTATGGTACATTCAGTATGTGGTATGATTGTCCAGGGTCAAAGATGGGGACCTGTAGCTAACACGAGTATGGTATTGGACATTACCTAAGGCTAGCTGGACATGGAGTAACTCAAGCATGTCATATTGCTTGACCAATCTTGAGGTGTGTTTACTTTTTATGTGTATTGATACACCTCCATCTCTTGTCCCTTCTTGAGCAGTAGCTGGTCTAAATTTACAAAAAGCATTATAGCCTTGTACTGTTGGGGTACGTTCCATGGCTTTAAGTCACATTTCAGTAACTGCACAGATGTCAACACTCCAGGGTAAGGAGTGCTTCCAGAGAGTGGAACTTCTTGTTGAGAATCATAACATTGAACAGTAACTCCTTTAGTTATCTTGAGTGGAACTTACAGTGCTGGAAGATTTATCAGATTGACATTGTCTAAAAAGGCATTGTAGGGGCGGATAATGTTTTGGCCAATATCTGAAAGCCTAGTGAGGACAGATGCTGACCATCCCTGGTAAAGCAGCTTGGTCTGTATATTATTTCCTCCCAAACTGACAAATATTGGACCCCCTTAGTATGGCACCAGTAACTAAACTAATTGTTAAAGTCAATCATCTTCTGTTTATATTATGGTTTAATCCTTAGAGAAGACAGAATACTGCTCAGTGTACGTTTATGCCTGTCTGGGACACAAAATCTGAAAGCTCTATCATGTCTGTCTTCAAATAGTCCAAGGAGGTATGTCTCAGGTCATGAATGCCCACATGGACTATGACAGAATCATTCTGGTATTTGTGGTTCAATGTCTTGAGCATATGTGTGATCTGGTGGATCCTTGCCCTGATAGGCAACTGACCATGACAGTCTGTTGATCCTGGTGGTGGTGGTGGGGGGGGCTCAATGTGTCTCACAACAAAGTCCTCCAATAACCAATATATTGGGTTGTGTGGAAGTTTGCCTTAAGGGCTTAGGGGTTGAGGCATTGTGAGGTATGGCTGTATGTGTCCTGGGGAGTGGACAGTGCAGTGGTGCAGCGATTTACATATATTGTCACCTCACAGCAAGAGGATCTCCGGTTTGATTCATGGCTGTTGTACATTCTGTGCGAAGTATGCATGTCCTCCCTGCATTCATGTGGGTTTCCTCTGGGTGCTCTGGTTTCCTCCCATGTTACAAAAGACATCAATCTGAAGCATTTCTCCCCAGACCTCCACTGAAAATTGGTTCATTCCAAGTTGGACTTTCCAGTAAACGAATGTTAAATAAAATAAATGTTGACATTGTAAAGTGTTTGAAAAGTTGCTATGGGTTTGGGTAGATTGAATTAAAGAGCCTCAGCATGTGTAAGTGTATATGTCTGATCCATAGTAGGTATAGTGTGTGTGTTACTGACAACCTTTTTGGAGATATTAGTGTCTGTATGTGAACGCTTTGCCTCCAAAGATATAGTGTAATTATATCGCTCACATACTCTGTCAGTGTGCTTAAGAATAAGGTGTCAGTAAATGTGACACAATTTCTACATTGTCTCAAGATGCCCATTTCCACCAGGCTGCCTACAGAAACAGCAGGAAAGTGCGCATCCATGGCCTTGGGTCCTGTATTTTGTGATCTGTTAGAGGTGGTGCAGTCAGGGTTTGGAGCTGTTTGGTTGGGAGGAGAGATCTAGGATTGCTCTAAAACAACACTCTTGGAGTGATACTTTTCAACGAGCAGACTAACTGCTCTACATTCAGCTAGTTATGTGAGAAAATAACAGAGGAAGTTTTACATGGACAATTACAACTCTAGGTGCCTGCTTTTATGCAGGGCATTGCAAGCCACTGCTGCACAGCTCAGAAGAGGTTATGGGAGATGAGTTAGATAGGAATCCAATACGTAAACAGTAAAAATACAGGATAAGTGTATATATAAGGTTAAGGTGCTGCAGCAATTCACAATTATCTTACTATTGTGAGTGGTACTACAAGCCTGAGGTTCCCAGGTCGAGTAAAATACAAACAGAAAAAATGCAATACAAATGTAATAAATGGAGCTCAGATCCTGCAGCAATTTACAATTCTCTCACTGTTGTGAGTGATACTACAAGACTAAGGTTCCCGGATTAAGTAAAATGCAAACAGAAAAAAATGCAGTAGAATTGTAATAAATGAGGCTCAGATCCTGAAATAATTCATAATGCCCTATTTTGAATGATGCTGTAAGACTAGACTAAGGTCATGTGTCATGGTGGGTTGATTATACAAAAATGAAAAAATATATATGTGATGTATAATGTTTGTAACTGGGTACATGTTAATGTTGTCCATTTTATTTTCTGTTAATGTATTTTTGCCTATGGCTTAAAGGATAATTTGATAAAGGTATTAAAAAAAAGATTCTTATTGCCTCCTTCTGGCTCTAAACAAAATGATTCTAATTGCCTCCTTCTGGCCCTGTTCTCCCACCTTCTTTAAATGGCAAGGGACACACTTATATTGCTGCCTCACCCTATGAACTTTCTGCTATAATGCAGAGAGACCCTATTATACCTCAAACTCTACAGACTGAGCTTAGCAACCTGGAAGATGTAACTGTGTTCCCTTTTGGGTACCTTTACTGAGGATTTAGTAAAACAATGAGAGAAGCTAGGAGGCCAAGTAAGAAAGTCAAACCTAGATAAATGGAGAAAGGTTCTTCCTACGGTGCGAAAGGAGGTATCAGGAGCTAAAGCAGGTGGATTTTCCAAAATTCTTCAGTGTCTGAGCTGTTTTCTTCATGTTTAGCTTATACTACCCTGTAGGTATGGCTGTCAGCTATTTCTGCCTGCTTGTCTGTAGATGCTTCAGTGATGTTCAGGCTACCAGTCAAAAAAAAAATTATAGAGGGGCATCCTCTACCTGACATCTCCCAGCAGAAACATGGTCCCAGCTTGGGACTTGGGAAACTGTCTTCCTTATTACTGTTACTACTTCTAGGAAGGTCTTAGATCGCCAGGTCTTCATGTGCAAGGAGCCATTCATTCAGTTCCATAAAGACAGGGTGGCCACTAACTCCACATTTATCATAAAGATGATTACCAAATAGGCCTGGACCAATGACTCCAGTGTTCAGTTTTCTTTCTTCATCTCCAGAATAGGGAGTAAGGATCTTGCATTCTGTACTTGCAGTAGACAGTTTTGAGGTATTATTTGGATAAAACTAAAGCCTTTAGAAAATCAAACCATCTGTCTACCTCCTTTACAGAAAACAAACAAGGGGTTAGCTGTGACAAAACAAACTATCTTTAAGTGTCTAGAACATTGATTGCATCAGTTTTTGTTGCAAATTTCATGGCTGTGTTCTGGAAAGAGTCTGACCCAATCCCCGCAGCAACTCAAAGGGGTTAGTGTCCAGGACATCTTAGAAGCACCCACTTCATCCTCAGTTCCTGCCATCTCAAAACACTATAGACCGGATGCGATATCCAGGTCTTGGACTGGATTTGCTTCTGCTATTCCAAAGGGCATACTCCAGACCTCCTCAGAGAAGTGAGTCAGCTACCCTACATGGAAGGGTTAGTGCTGGGAATTTCCCTACAATGAAGACTACAACATTGATCCACAAAGAATGTGGTACACTTGTGCAGGTAACAACATAATTGTTGATGCCTGAGTATGGTCACTGTTGCAGTCCTGTCTGCTTCACTTTTCCTGTCTATTGTAATAAAACCTTAAGGGCTGGGCCAAGTATCCAGTTACTGTTTCCTCCTTCAGGCTTATACCCATGCCCTTACTTTCCTACTTCAGGTTATCTATGGAGGGCTTGAATTCTCCATGTCACAGAGTGCATCCCTGGTGCAATCCCTTTCTAATAATACATGATGTGTGCATGGTTCTGCCATGGCTGGCGTTAAGAATCAAAGGTGGTGTAGGTGGACGCCACTTATATAGCAAGTATATCTAGATGTCTGCCATAAGGTGACATCAGCCTGGCCATGGGGGAAGGATGCTCAGCTGTGAAAGTCAGGCCAGATGCTGGATCAGCCAGTGGCAGAGATCCATTTAGTTATGACTACAATAGTGACCACTGACCATACTTGAATATGTGTAATTATGGTGGTTGCACTTTGGTTACTACTTGAACTTGAAACCTGATCAGAAAAAATCTCTTAGTATAACTTACAAGTAAAAACTTCTGAAAATTTGCAAGAAAATTGATATAAGCTTTAATATTAGAAATTCAAAGGTAGTTATATCACTGTTTAACATTTGCTTTCTTGCAGTAAATGACATTGCAAGCATTCTTCAACAATTTACATTACTGTTTAAATACAAGTCCAAAAATGAATACAACTGTTGAAGACAACTGGCACAAAAACAAAGTAGCAACATTTCTTTGGATAGCCACAATGAATCTATGACTAAAAAGAAACCCTAAACCACAAAATTTCAAACTAAAACATTGAAACACAGAACACATACTGAAAAAAATTAACTCCACGATCCAAGTTGGGTAGATACACCTCTCATTGACAGTATGCTCCATTTGTTCATCTCTACGTCTATTAGTAATCGTTTGGTGGTAGTTTTGCTTGAGATCCATGTTATATCCAGTGGTCTGTATACAATTTCAGTTAAATTGTTTCAGCATTTTATGATTCAGTCTCTTCATTCACCTTCCCCCAGCTCGAGTAGATACATACTATCTAACAAAATAAAAAAAAAACATATCTGAACTACAGTTTACTGCCTTTTTATTATGCAGTCAACTCTCCCCACTATATAAAAGTCAGCTCAGTTAGTACAGAGGGATAGAATCATGACTACGACCCAGATGACTTGAGTTTCATTAACAGCTTGGAGATCTGCTAGACCTAAAAGGGGAAGGAGAGACATGAAAGGCCTAAGTTCTCTGGGGGATGGATGTAGTGCTTTTCTGGGGCACACAAAATATTCAGATTTCCCTGGTGAAGACTGGAGAACCATGCATGGTGGGCTTATTCCAGGATACAGGGGTCCTTTGCAGGCTTACATTACTTTCAGAAGTGTCACACTGCACCCACTGCATGCCCTCCTGGAAGAATCCTTACTGGGCATGCACAGGGCATCAGAGTCATAAAACGAAGAACCCTGGTACCTGTATGGATTATGACACCATTCCTGGTTCACTTGTGCTTTGTTCTTATGGGCAGTAGGGCTTTCACCCAGGGAAAGAGCATAAGCCAGTTGTGTCTGGACGGGTCAATGGTAAGGGGGACCCACAGCAAAAAAAATATATATATATGTATACATATATATATTTTTTTTTTCATTGTACAGAAAATGTCAAGATAATTAATATATTTATTTTTGATTAGTTTAAATAACATTCATCATTGTATCATGCTTAACTACTGATTCCAAATGTAGCAAATCATTTTCATTAGGAAGAACTTCCTCTCCTTCCCACATTTAAGAGTGACCTTTTGTTTGCCACAGATTAAAATTTCTCTGATGTATATTAAGCAGCAAAACATAGTTATACATTAGAAAAAAAAGAACAAAATAATAAAAAAATGACAAAGCAGGAGCTTGTAATATATTAAGGTTTATTTTCATAAATTGGTTACCAAAGCAAAGAAATACAATAAAAAGTGTAAAAGTTAGAGATGATATGTATGAAATTATAATAAATGCATGGTAAAACAACTATTTCACATAAATCTAAATTTTAATAATCAAGAAGCGCTATGGTTTATGAGAAGCAGATAGTACCTGAGGGAATATCTCAGAATGAGTTCCGTTCCTTTAATGGGCTGCTTTTTTCACTAGAGTGGTTACAGTAAAAAAGTAGATCTGAATATGTTGGTTTTATTCTAAGCACTGGGCAATGAATGCCCAATATGGAGAAAGATAATGCGGTGGATGCATGCACAGAGTTTAGATCACCAAGTACAGAGTCACCTGATAATGAGCTACTTGCTGGTAATTACAGTCACATGACAATTAGCTTTCTCTTAAGTAAAAAGTGACTACCAGCACATTGTATTACTTAAAACAAGATATGACTATATAAATGAACATCTACGTCTATATAATGTGAATGGTGCTGCCATGTCCTAAAGTCTGTAAAACAATCAGAACATTGAGATACTTCCCAACCAAGTGCCCAGACCAGATCATTGGTTCAGCCGTAGTAGAGTATAGTAGCAGGTTCAGCAGTACTACAGTATAGTACCAGGTTCAGCAGTAGTAGAGTATAGTAACAGGTTCAGCAGTACTACAGTTTAGTACCAGGTTCAGCAGTACTACAGTTTAGTACCAGGTTCAGCAGTACTAGAGTATAGTACCAGGTTCAACAGTAGTAGAGTATAGTAGCAGGTTCAGCAGTGCTAGAGTATAGTACCAGGTTCAGCAGTACTACAGTATAGTACCCAGAAGTATGGCAGGGCACTATTAAGCTTAAGTGTGACACTAACTATATTATGTTCTTTTCTGTATTTAAGCAAAAAAGATATACGTTCATAGGTAGGTACTGGGCTATCTGCCCGAAGGAATATATTAGCCCAGCCACGTTGTGCGGTATTCACCGCCCCTTTGGTTAGTTCCGTAGGCCCTTGATCTAGCAGCTAGTACCCTTGGCCCCTATCTAGTAGAGCTGTTGGTATGATCCCTGGTGTGAACTTTCTGTTACCCATCCACTCGTCAAGGTTCCTCTTGAAGAGTGATAGTGAGGGGCTCTGTCTTATGTAGATCGGGACCTGGTTCCATAGCAAGGGAAGTCTTTGCAAAGGGAATCTATCCCTCCAGCATGTTCTATTCTTTGTTGTGCTGAGGTTTATATCCCTAGAGCATGTAGCTCGAATAGATTTGGTTTTGCTAAGATGGAGCATGTTCAACAGTTCTGGGTTGGACATGGCTCTGTATGTTAGACAGAGATTGCGTCTGAGAAGGTGGTATGCAACAGAGAAAAGCCTTAGTTTTTTCAATCGTGCTATATAGGGCAACTGTTTGAGGCCAGTAATCCGCTTAGTGAGGTACCTCTGTGGTCTCTCCAGCTGCTGGAGATGCCTAGCCAGGTACATTCCAATTGGTTCATTGTACTCAATAATGGGTCTGATGAGGGAAGAGTAGAGGTGCACCACTACATCCTTAGATCTTGATGCGAACCCTTTCGTGATCAGATGGGTCACATAGAAGGATTTTCTAACCACCTTGGCAACATGGTTATCAAAGGAAAGCTGACTATCTACTTGGGTCCCTAGATCCCTTATTACTTCTTCAGATTTCAGGGGGTTACCTCCTATGTGGTAGTTTGCGGGTGCTGTTTTTTCCAAAGGGAATTACTATGCATCTTTTAGCATTTAGCTTGAGACCATGGCTTTGACACCATGCATCAGTCTCATTAAGGCCCTTCTGGAGGATATCCATGTCAGCCAGAGACTCTATTATAGCACCCAGTTTGCAGTCATCCGCAAACTTGGTCAGCCACAGCCCTTCAGTGCTTGCCTGTACTTCTGAGAAGTATATGCCAAACAGGAGGGGCCCCAGGACAGAGCCCTGAGGCACACCACTCATTACTGGTCTGGATTCGGACATAGATCCTGCTAATCTTACTTTGTAGGATCTGCCTGAGAGCCAGTTTGCGATCCATCTTGTGACGTAAGGGTTTATGCCCAGGTTGGGGAGTTTATTAATAATACCCGAATGGGGAATGGTGTCAAATGCTTTAGCAAGGTCAAGGTAAGCCGTGTGTACCTCCTTTCCCCTATCTATAGCCTGAGTAACTGTCTCAAAGAAGTCCACCAGGTTCAGGAGGCATGATCTGCCCTTGACGAAGCCGAACTGTGTGGGGTCAAGTGTTTGGAGGTTCCCAATCTCTCCATTTATGAGTTCCATAATGATTCACTCCATTGCCTTACAGATCAGACTGCTAAATTAATCTAAAAACAGATTAAAAAGTAGCCCATTACTTTTATATTTGTGCTTTCACAGTTTAATACAGTTTTTATGTAGAAGTTCTCATGTGTGCTAGACAGAAGACTGGCTCGGATTAGCTGAGGCATCCCTCCAATACTGTCATATCAAACCATTCATTCAACAGCAACAGTGGTGTGAAGGAGTGAAGGGAAACACAATGCTTTGTTTGAGAGTTTCATTTGTAATACTGTTTAGTGTTAGGTCTAGTGTTGCATTTCAGTAAAACTTTACAGTAAGGCTCATCTGCAGGTTCACTGTTATCTAGTCCCATTGACCCAATATGCACAGGTTAAAGGATGGGGTACAATTTTTTTACACTAAGTGCTTCTCGATCAATCAGTATGTGGCAGCATCCAAAATTGTGGAACCAAAGGTTGCAAATTAACTGATGATGAATCTTTGATATTTCCTCATTGACTCACTTATCCGATTAATCGTGGACACTGTCATTGACTCACTTATCCGATTAATCATGGACACTGTTAAATTTTCCCAGCCCTTGTGTGTCTCAAGCCAGTGACAGTAGCCATAATAGGGTATTGTGTGGGAAGATGAACATGCCAGGGTGAGGGTACAGGACCCCCTGCAATGATGTGGGTACCCATGTCTGCCATTACAGGCAGGGTTAAGTCCTTAACAGAAACATCCTTTATGGCTGTCTGTGTGACAGCCCTGCCATGGATTGCTCTTGCCTTGTTCAGAGAGGAACAACTGGGCAATGGAGGCAGTTGATGTCCAACAGGTAAAGGGATCAGAGAAAAATAACTTAAAAAAACAAGGCTTCCGTGATTACCCCTGTTTAAGTAATCAGTTTTGGAGAGTTCCACTATGTCTTGTCAGTTCATCTGTCCTAACATCACAAACGTTTGCAACAAATACTTGTAGTATTGCATGAACTTGAGTACTCACAAACCAAAAAAACATGTACTTCACCGCATGTAAACTACGAATAACCAAATCAAGAAACAATAATAATTTTTTGCAAGGTGGGAAGCCTCTGCCCTGCACCCCTATGTGTGAAATTTCACCCCACATACTCATTGTTTTATTACTTTCACTGTGAAGTTGTAGAACTTTGGAGAAAGAGTGATCACTGACAGGCACTGTAAAGCCTGTTTTTATTTTCTCTGGGGAAACTGCGTATTTGGAGCACTTACTACACAGACACACACAGAATAACACCTCAGATGTATATTTCTGATAAGAGCAGCTGACAGCTCAAGCTGTCATACACAAGCACCTAGGCTACAAGCTCGGGTGGTCCATGCAACAGGCTGTAAGCTGGTTCTTGAGGTAGAATCACCATAGAATTTAGTTGCTCCAAGAGACTTTGCCATTCACATATTCGAAAATCTGAAAAGCCCCTTGAATAGGGAAATCATAATGCATTCTATTTCACACTTTTCAGTTCAAAGGAACTGTTCTGCATTTGGTATATTTCAAGGGCCAAGGCTGTTACTCTCCCTCCTCTGGTGGAATGTTTATTTATATTGTATTATTCAGGATGAGCAGATGGGTATGCCCTCAATTTCTGCAAATTATTTGTTGATATAAGGTTCTGGTACTCCACAAATGTTATTCCTTCTGTTGTGAGCATCACATTTCAAAATTTCCTTTTAAAAGAATTTTGCAACAGGCACTGTGATCTTACAGAGTGAATCCTTTTCTGAGGCAGTCTTCCAGTGGCAAATCTTTCTTCCATTACATAATTGTTTTTAACCACTGTATCCATTTTTTTTGTGTAAAAATCAGGAAAAGCTATTTGTTTTGGTATGAAATCATTTAAGAATTGTAAAAATGAGGGCGCAGTGAAAAGAGATCGTATTTAAGGATAACTATTGTAATAAGAGTCACTGATTTGCTTTCAAACTCTCAGATCCTTTTAGTTTCTAAATTGAAGAAGTTTCTCCAGTTCTGAATTGTTTTACACAAATATCTTTCTTAATAGATACTGAAGAAATCTATAACTGCCTGACAAGTTGAGAAGCGATGGACTCTTGGACAACTTTCTCTGAAATGTACAAAGGTTTTTGACAAAAAAGGACAGTTCAAATGTAACTGTTTACATTTGGAGTGGTGGCAACTGCTGCGGTGTGTTTCTGCAGTTGTGATCAACACACACACACACACACACACACATTCAAGGGATGCCATTTTTATAATGATGACTTTGTGACTGGTATTGTTATTCAAAGGGGTCTGTGCTAGGAAAAGGTCTGATGGGAGATCATTGTTCAGTTAGTACTACCCATTTTAAGAGTTTATTTTCCAAGCTATACAGTAGTGCCAAATACAAGTTTTATTTACACAGAGTCGAGGCATTGTCCATGCATACCTAAACACATAGTTGGGATAGGAAAATAGATGACAACAGAAGACATAACAGTCTCATTTACCTTTTGTAAAGGGTCCAGATGCTGAAAGGCTCTCTAGTATCAAGGGATTTGATGACTAGTTAGAAGAGTTCTACCTGTATCCCTTAAGCTTGCCAGTAAGGAATTTAGATGTTGCACTGGCCTGTATGACCTATACGCATACATGTATGTGTATGAACACACACACACACACACACACACACACACACACATATGCATGTACATATGTATGTTCATATATTTTTATGCAGCATCTATGACGATAAATGTTAAGAATTACTTGATTTGTGTAAAAAAAAATAATCCTACAAAGCCCCCAGTGAAACTGAGTTTATCTCACGGTAGCACGTTTATTCATACAGTAGGATCCAGATCCACAGGAACAGTATCCACATTCAGCCACCAGAAGGAAGTGGCCAGTGTAGGATTTGTAAACATCGGGAGCAGATTAATCAGTGGATGATCTTCATGTAATTAGTACTGGTCAGAGTAGCCAATGGATGAGCTGAATGCAATTAGTACTGATCAGATTATCCAATGGATGAGCTGCATAGTCAATAACAGCTGGATGTAGAAAGATTACAATCATGTCATGTACTCTGTCATTCCTAGCTATACTGTGACAATGCATCATTTCATCCAGAAGTCTGCTTTGTGAATCTAAACGAATCAATGAAATCTTTCCCAAGAAATAAACAGTGGCATCTTGAGAGTCTTACATAAATAGAATATGCATTAGTGTTCATGAAAATTGGATATTTTTCACCCTTATGTGGTGCTACTTTTATTGAGGTGGTACCACACAATGCTTAAAGTATCTTCCAAAGCTATAAAACAAAACAGTAACTTGTGACTTCAGACAAAAACGGACATTTATGTGAAATTTGTAAGGTACAAATGGTTTTGCTAAATCTCTGTGACTCAACTGACCTCAGATCACTAAATCAACAAAAGCTCAGTTATGATGAGGTCAAGGACATAGAATTTATGACACTAGAAAATCAACATTTTTACATAGGACAAGCCTCTCTGAGCCCTTCATATGAGAGGCTTTGCACTACCCCCTTACTTTTGTATTCTCACTCCAAGTTTGCCTCAACTATGAGAAAAAGAGGTCTTTGACAAGCTTTGTAAAACCTGCATCTTCAGGAGGAGGCTATGAGACAAGATTACTCAATACATTTGCATATGAACATTAAGATCTCGCTCATATGTGCAGACAGTGTCACAACTGACTGATAACTCAAGCTGCGATGTTTGAGTGACTGTGCCATGAGCTCTCTTGCTCTGAGTAACTGATGGTACGTTAATATAAACAGGGAGTAATGCATCTTCAGCCTTTCAGCAACTTAATGTCCAAAGCCTGGTCTGTAACTCTGAATCTGTGTTCTGATATGTGAAGCAGAATTTGAAGGAGCATTTGCTGCTCTGCTTCTGCAGTTTATACACAAATGTATGTTTTCGACTCCAGGGAAACGATGTTAACTTTAGAACTGCTTATATGTACATTATCTGTTGGCTACTCTGCCTACAACAATCATAAAGTGTGACAGTAGTTGAGATATATATGTGTGTGTGTGTGTATGTGTATATGTGTGTGTATATATATATATATATATATATATATATATATATATATATATATATATATATATATATATTTATATATATATATATATATATTTATATATATATATATATATATATTAGTAATGCATATTGACTTTCTCATTTGTCCTGATCAACATGTGGTATTTCTTCATTTACCTACAGATTTTAACATTGTTCATGCACGGTGCAGAGAGGTAATTTGCATTAGAGTGTGTATCTTCTAAGACATGATATGACATCTACTCACAGCAAGTCTGCTAGTGAGGCTAGAAAGAGAATGCAAAGGTATGACTTGTACTCTGCTGCACACCGATAACTCTACATTGCAAACATGCCTTTGTTCAAATTCTGGATACTACTATTGCCTGTGAGCCAGATGGCTATCCACTGGGTGACATATAGGTTTGTACCTAATCTCTTGAGTTTGTCAACAATGCCTGAGTGAGGTGTTGTGTCAAATGCCTTAGCTATGTCAAGGTACTACTAATTCCTGTCAATATTTTTTGGTTTCTGGGTAGCATTTGTTAAACTGATGACCCATGAGAGTTAGAAGATGAAACAGAAACATACTTATCTATGTCACGATGTAATTGTACACTGTGGAGACAGAAACATCTTGGCAGCTTAATTTGATACATTTCCTGAAGTAATTAGTAGCCTCAGCATATGACATCAGTTCACTGATAAATCTTGCTCATTCTCTGCAGTTTGGTAATACACATACACATACACATCTAGGTTGATATACAGTACTTTTACAAGTATAAAAAAGATTTAAACAATTATTTAGAGTATTAAAGAAGTTGCTTCTTTTAGTCCAAAGAGGCATTTCCTTCCCATGGTATCTAACATAAAGCTGTCACAAACTGCAGTGAAAGTCATAATCCTAGATGGATACATGTTCTCCCTTGGCAGTTAAAATTGTGAGGTTCCCTCTTGCTTCCTGATCAGCTTCAATGGCTTCAAATAGAGATTTGAAATTTCCAGCTCCAAAACCCTATTACAAACAAAAAAAGAATCAGCTTTAAAATAATATTTGTTATACTTCAGATTTTAATGCTTTGCATATGTGCATTCAAGAGCCTATAAAACTACTGAGCAGAATAAAATATTTTTGACACAGTTCAGATTTCTAAGCAATATTGATGGTTTTAGTCCTCGGTTTTCAAGACAAGCATTAAGCATATACATAAAGGAAGAAACATTTTTAAAATCACTGCTATTAGGAATTTTGTTCTTAGCTATTTTATAGGAGACAGCCTAGCGTGCGATTGTGTGTGTGTGTGTGTTTGTGTGTGTGTGTGCGCGCAGGGAGGATGGAAGTGCCCATTCTGGGTGGGGGTGCTCACTCGGGTCATACTGACGAGATTGGATTTCCCTCCAGGAGAGTGGAGAAGCAGCCACACAGTGCTAGTTGGGAGTGGGCAGGTCGTCCAGCCAGTGTCAGCGCATTACAGAAGGGAGGAGTGATCCAATGCTGATGCCCACTGCATGTAACACCTCAGGGTGTTACTGGGCAGGCGCAGGGTGGGGAGTAATATATAAAACACTTCCTTGGCAGCAGTATGTCACTGCCCTAGGATGCATCGATCTCCTCGATGAAAATGAATGTTATTTCAGCAAGTCTGGAGTGAGAGGGCGCAGTAGATCCAGTGAACAAGGAAATGCATCAGGAGCAGCTGAAGGTCAGCTTAGTGGGAGCAAACATAGATCAAAAATAATAATTTTACACTGCAGTTTTTATATTTTAATGTCATGATATGTGACAGCTTCAATTACACATAAAATGCATACTTTGAAATCAAATAATGGTGTCTGATTAGTTCTGCCAAATACTAATGGTTTAACCTTTGATATACACTTGCTTAGAAGATGTGCTTAGGTTAAGACAGACTGTGTGAACAGCAGGACCGCTGTTAACAGCCTGTGTGACCTTCTGTAAGAAGGGAACTAGATTTAATAGGCGCGATCTTTGTTTGATGAAGCTGACCTGTTGAAACTTCATTAGATCAGTTTTGATATGATCCATAGGTTTGCAGATCAAATTCATATGTCTGATGGGTTTGTAATTGCTGGGGTCCATGGTAAGGCCACCCTTGTGAAAGGACATCATCACTGCAGTATGCCATGATTCGGTCGGTAAGAAAATGTTTGGTGCCATTTATTAAGTATCCAGGTATGGTGTCAGGTCCCATGGAGGGAATATTTCTGGACTTTGATAGCACCTTCACAACTTGTTTCTTGATGATAGAAAGAAGTGTAAGGGAGTCTGGGATATTTGGAGTTAGGATAAATGTTTCTAGGGTGAAGTTTCCACTAAATTTGTTTGCTAGTATATTGACAATGTCTGTTGGGTTAGTGTAGGTGGTTCTATTTAGGATGAGTTCTGAAAACTGTTGGGTAGTATTTTGTAGTTTCCTAGCATAACTAAAGAAGGACTTCCAGTTATCCTTAGCTTCAGAATGTAGCCTATGTTCATGATTTGTTTTATTAATCCTGATTGTATTTTTTCAGTTCCTTGTTAATATTTGCGTGCTATGTTTTTATGAGGAATTTTAGATCTGCTGCATAATTTACAGAGCATTTTTCTCTTGTTGAAAAGTTTATCTGTGTTGGTGGACCAGCAAAGTGTTTTGTTTTTGAATTTGCAATGCATTTTTGCTCTGGTTGGGACTGCTAATGCTATACATTTGTCTAAGTGGAGTAGAGAACTTCTTTGTGAAGCTGACTGCTGTCTCAGTGTCTAGGCTGGGGCTGTCATACGTGACGTTTGAGATTTCATCACATAATTGACTGAAGTTTGCTCATCTGAAGTCCATAAATTCAGAGATGGCTTCAAGGGCTTTGAAGATTTTGAAGGCAAATGTCACAAGATTATGGTCTAGCTTAATTAGGGAAGGAGAGACCAGAGGAGGCATACATGTAGAGGCAATATTTGTAAGCACCAGATCCAGCATATTATGCATTCTGGTGAGTTTATTGAATATATGCTCTAGGGAATGTTTGTTAATTACATCCATGAATTCTTGACATAGCTTATGTTGGAGGTATATGTTCTCCAGTTAATTGCAGAACAGTTAGTCTCCCATAGTTGCTAATAATGAGTTCTTCAGTTACTTCCTGGACTACAACATAATTGTCTGAGGATATGTAGGATGTCCTATGGCAGGCTATGAGATGGTAGATTGCCTTATTTATGGTTACTAGAGTTTTATGAGTTCTCTTTGTGGGTCTGTGGGAATCTGTCTGGAGATGATATGATCCTTGACAAATATGGAGAGGCCACCTCAGTTGACATCAGGCCTGAAGGCATGGTAGGTGGAAAACCCAAGTATGAAGGAAGTGTTTTCTTTACATTTAAACCATACCTGAGAAGTTACCCAAAAATGGTTATTTTCCAGATGCAAGAGAGCCTGAAGATCAGGTAGTTTGTTGTTGAGAAGAGCCGCCTTAATGTGATTCAAATTGAGATTTCATGAGTTTGCTATGTTGAAATTTCCATTTAACTGGACTCTTCCTTAAAAAAGACAACATGGGAGCTGCAAAGGCTTTAACCAATGTGCTGAGGCCTTTGAACAAGAGTCAAAGACCATCCCTTACAAAATAAGTTGGGTCATCACTCATCTCATCCCATGCTGACTCATACTGGATACCCCTTAGAATGACACCAACTATTCAGTTATTGAAGCCAATCATCTTTTCTTTGTACCTAGCCATCCTTCTTGGAGAAGGAAATATTACACTTTGGACCAGAGTCTTAACTGCATTTGTCACATGAATGGAAAGTACTGACATCTCTCTCTGCATG
Source organism: Protopterus annectens (assembly GCF_019279795.1). Lineage (NCBI taxonomy): Eukaryota > Metazoa > Chordata > Ceratodontiformes > Protopteridae > Protopterus > Protopterus annectens. Next base: position 645,137,306 of record NC_056733.1, read on the forward strand.
TCCCTCAGGTTTTTGAAATGGCATTCCAAGTTGTTCACTCCCACATAGACCAACACCATGTTTTAGCCATATTTGCCCTGGGAAATGGTCTTTAAGCCCCTTGTAACAGCAGAGCTCCTGGCACCAAAAGGCAAGTCATTCTAACTCTATCCTTGTGAGTGGAGAATTTGTGCCTAACAACTGAGTCACCACTCACTAAGACATTTTTGTTAAAGTGTTTATGAGTACACCATGGGGAACAACCTGATTCTTGGTGACGTAATGCTCTAGTTGCTCATGAAAGAGAAGAGTTGGAGAATTTCCACTGAGACCCATTCGTACTAGTTCTAGGAGACTTTGGAAGAGTTTTTAATGGCCTCAATGTATGACATTTTAATGTGATTTTATTGAGAGTGCAGTGGTGGTGAGGATGAATGTGTGAGTGTATGATGTTCACTGGGCATGTTTTTAGGTGAGAGGGATGCCTTTGTGTTAAGCAAGAGGTCGTTATCAATGAACACAATGCAGTTCCTACACTGTCTAAGGTCATCAAGTGCTAAGAGGCTGGCAACAGAAGGGAAACACGTTGTCTGAGCTTCCATAATGTCCAGTGCATCAAATAATAAACACAAAATGCATGGGTAAGAGAAATGTGACTGAGTAGCTTTGTTTAATTTAAATTTTGGAGAAGTGGAGGGGCTAAACTGTTTGTAGAGACTAAGCAGGTTAATTCTGTTTTGTGGAATAATGCACAGGATAAAGTACTTGTAGGGACTAGGCATGTTAAATTCTAGTTTGTGGAATAATGCACAAGATAAAGTATTTGAAGGGGTAAGCGGGTTGTAGGAGTATATATTAGAATGTGTATTTGTATTTAGTAAGTGAAAAAAGAGAGCAGCTGAGTGGGCTTGAGGGCTGGCAACTATAGCAGATCAGTTAAATAAAAGCAGCTACTCAGGTTCCAGTGCTGCTCTATATAAATGACAAGTCCTTACTGGCAGACAGAGCTGTCCTGTGGTTCTACCAACAGTGGGGTGCAGTTAGTCTCTAGTTGCGGAGTAGTAGGTGAAAGTGTTGAATATCAACAAAAAATGCAGCTTGGGCAAAACCAGCCCATGCATGCTTAGGATAAACTTAAGACATTTTTAGTGAATAGTGTAATATCAATATAACAGCAGATGTTACACCAGGAACATTTTCTGTCATTAAAATGTATGCAGTATCATCACTTGTGAGTCCTACGGACGGCATACTGAAATATTTTGGTGAAGTAATTGTATGTTTTTCATTGGTAATTTTACTTTGTCAGTTTCTGTAAGTTGGACTAAGCCAGGAGGTATATAGTGTGGTGCCCAGTATGGTGGCTGAACTTTCTGGGTTCCATAAATGTTAAAAAAAGAACATCATTTGCTTCACTGTCTTGCTAAATCAGGTATGTTTATGTTTAAGTATTGACCGTATACACTTATGGTTACAAATATTTGTACTTAAAATTTGCTTTTCCTTGACATGGACTACATTTTACTTCAGAGTCATTAAAATAAGAATAATAGTATGTTATTACTGTTTTAAAATATGTTATGTCCTAATTTTCCTGCCACAACTTGAAACTGTCTTTGAACATAGGTGCCTCTCATGGATACAGATTCTCACTTAAAATACGATATAAATTCAAAAAAAGGTTCTGCTAGCCTTTTAGGGGCCTATTTTGAAATGTTTTTACCAGTGCCAGAGAGAGCTGTGGCCAGTGAAAGCCTTCTGTTGAAATGAGCATGATCTTTAGATTTATCATAAAATCAATGCCTCCATCACATCCTTATTTGCTAGACCTCTCCCCTTGTTACGGAATGGCTTCTCTCTCTCCTTAAATACCCATTTAATGTCAACTTTATTTTTGTCATTGAAGTCTGAAATTTACCATGAATTCTTATTTAGATAACTAGGCTACAGCTGGAAGTAGCACATGATATCAGTTTAAAGCATCTCCTATTTTGGAATGCATGCAAATAACAGGAATGTATGCTTCATGTACACCGACTATTACAATATATCATTTTTTTTTCCTTTTATTCAAAAGACTACTTGGGATTTTCCTGTTTCTTTACTGGTTTTATTTTGCTCAAATTTATATTTATTTACACTTAGTAGTCATAATACCCTCATTACTGAAAGTTTTCAGTTTCCTTGTCTTCACATGTTAGTGATATGGTAAACTGGGCTAACTGTGGTTAGCTATTTTTTTCTATTTTAGTTTAGTTTCAATAGACGTTTTCACAGTTTTCGTATCAGCATGTTTTCAACCAGGCTACATGTGTAACATTAAGCCTATACAAAACCTGCTCTGCTTTCTACATTAGAACTAAAAGTCAGAAGCCAATCACTGAAGAGCAGAGCAACAAGTGAGGAGCCAAGTGCTGGACAGTGTGAGCCTTAAGCATGGCATATTGGTATCATGCACTGGAATGTGGTTGCATATCAGGTTAACTGTGCACTTCATTGAAACATGGGGATTCACGGGATTCATACACATATACTGAACATACCCTCATATGAATATGTACCACACAGACTACTATGATATTTAATGCAGATTTAGCAGAAGTGCTGCCATTTTAAACACCAAAAATAGGTGCAAAAGAAGCACCAATGTAGCAGTTTGAAACAAACTTCTGGCAACAGAGAAGCATAGTTTGAAGAAGGCCCAGCCCTGAGGAGGTACACAGTGCTGTGGCAAGATGTATTTCTCAGGTGTGTTGTGTATCGCAGCCCCTGCCTTGGAACAGAGTACAGCTACATGTACTATCTGTACTATAGTTATCTGCAGTGTGTACCTGTATATGTAGCTATATATGTGCACTGTAACTGTGGAAAGGCTGCCCAGTATATCAGGACTGCCTGTCCTTATACTATCCTGTATGCCCTGTGGAGACATACTGTGTGTATATGCTGTGGGGCACCTGTAGTGGGTCTCCTCATGTGTAACATGCACATCATAGCCTTGTTGCCCACTGTCACCTGTGACCCCTAGTGAGCAATATCTGTGCTGTTTTTGAAGACTGCCCTTTACCTACATTTCTCTGTGTGGCAGCTACTTCAGCTGTATACATACATGTTTGTCCCTACCACTGGTCTAGAGTATTGCTGGAAAACCCCATTGTATGTAACATACTATCTGTGTTCCTGTACTTGCCCAAACCGGAATTATTGTGTATACCTGTGACAACACACTAATGTACTTCGTGACTTTACCATGTGCAACCCAGCATAGGATTTAATTAGGGCTACATACATCCATGTTTCTTCAGTGTGACAGTCCACTGTTACTGTCTGCTCTTTGGACCCTTAGAGCTGGATTAGATTAGACAGCTTCACCTGTGCTGCCCTTTACTATGCCCATCATTGCCTTGGGGGTGGGTTACTGCTCACTGTCTATTACCCTTCCTTTCATTGCTGGATGATGTTAATAGTTGGCTGTTTCATGGACAGGTTTAACAGGTCTGGAGGTTCCTGGGACAGATGGCTGGTTTGCATGTTTTCTATTAATAGTATTATGTAGCAAGCAGCACGCTACAAGCACCATTCAGGCTGTGACAGGGGTATACTACAGTTCCTCTATATCCAGACAGTTGAACTGGACCTTTGGCAAACTGAAAACATGCTCTGTGTTATACAGTACAAGGCTGCTTGAAGTAAGGCTATGTACATATTTATAGGACTTTTAGAACAGTGGTTGTTGGAGGTCAGCAGAGGAGGTGCAGCAAGCTAAAAGCTAGAGAGGATTGAATAAATTGCCCATAGTGAGAGAGGCGTAATGAGGTAATTGTATGTAAAAAATGGAGCAGGCACTGAGTATAATATTCTTGTGATACGGTTTATATTGTTGAATTTGCATTTCCTTCATCCATGCAGAAAGTCTTTTTAAGAGAGGTCTGCATTTGTTGTAGTCTGTGAGGTCAGTCAATTCTGATGGGAGTGCTTGATATAGTTTGAAGGTGAGTACAGAGAAGCTGTTGTCTGTGCAGCTGAGTTTGGTTTTGAGGGTTTGAAGGCTAGGTCCTGAACTGGACTGGCTATATAGGTTATAGCAAGTGGCATTAGCAGGTAGTCTCATAATTAGTGAGCAGGGGGTGTCCTGATATAGAAGCTTAAAAATTAGTGAGCCTAAGAGCAGGTTAGCTCTTTGCTTGACTGGGAGCCATTTGGCTTTCTCAATAGATGGGCAGTGGTGTTCCATGATGTGGGGAGCTGGCAACAAACTGAAAATTGTATTACTTATAATTTGTAGGGTTACTCTAATAATGCATGAGGTGTTAGCAAATATAGGAAGACCATATTCTAGTTTTGTAAATAGTATACCCTAGCCAATTGCTGTTATAGCTGGCACAGAAAGGAAGCAAGACAGCTGCTGTGTCCCAACAAGTAGGGAAATTATTTTCAGATGGATTTTGTCAGTGTGAGTTTGGAAGTTTAGATTTTGATCTAGCCATATGCCAAAGTAGAAACAGAAATCCAGAAAGCTTGAATTAGGTCTGGTATCCCACCTATAACCCAGAGGGTGACAGGACGAACAAGAAACAGAGTTTAAAACAAGAACACTCATGTATCTAACTACTTAACTGAATAAACTACTTCAAACTTCAACAAGGTGTCTTTATTTCTCCCAAAAGGAGGATGAGAAAGAAAGAGAGTCTCCATGATCTGCTAACTAAAGTAATTTTATCTGGACTAATCTCTTGTACTCATATTCCAAGTAGTGGAAGTGGTGGTGTTTTCTATGCTGTGGTTGTTTTGGTCTTTGATTCTGAGATTTCTAGGGCATTTAAAGCATGTTTATGTGGGTACTAAAGAATGTTGTTTTGGTTTTGCTTGGGTTTAGAATATGCTTTGGGTGGAAAGTCAGATGTCAGGAGTTAGAAGGTCTTATTGGAGTTGATATATGGATTAGAGACTTGGGATAGAACTGTAAAATACCACATCAGCGTTTAGTAGAAGTTGTAGATGTGGTAGGTTGAATAAGAGTTTATTGATGAAAATGCAAAACAGCAGGGGGGGCAGGAATGAATCTTTGTGGTGCACCAGTGGGGGTGGATGTACTTAGGGTAGATAGAGGAGCTGATTTTAGCTTGGAACGATTTGTTTATGGAGTGGTCTTTAAACCAGTGGTCTGATTGCTGATTCTTATGCCAATAAGGTGAAAAAGCAGGATATAATGATCAACCATGTCAAAGGTTTGGGAAAGATGAGTGATGAGAGCCTCATTTAGGTTACCTTTTTCAATATTGGATAGAAAGCCACCAGTCAGGGTCCAGAGGGCAGTCAATGTGCTCTTCTCTGTCCAGAATCCATGCTGTTTGTAGGTCAGGGGGTGGTATTTTTAAAGGCAGGAGGTACGTTTTTGGTATACGAGTTTCAGAAGATGGTTTACTTATAGTCTGAATACTGAGGAAACAGCATTCTAGATTGTTGGCAATATGCTGGAAGTAAGGCACAGATTGTAAATATTGTGGAGTGGGGTGGCGATGTGCTTTCTGCAGTGGTATAAAAAAACAGGGACAGAGTTTGTCATTGCCTATGGGAGATTCATGTGTACCATCTGTAGCACACAGTACTTCAGGGAAATTGGCAATGTCATAGAAGCCATGTATGGTGGCGATTCTTTCCTTTAGAATGCTGGGGAAACAGACAAGCTTATCCACATGTGGAAGTAACGTACATGTTGAGACATGTATTGAGTATCCTGCAAGCTGATGTCTGTGGTATACCTAATACATTTGTCTCTGGAAGGTCTCCATAGCTAAGACAGTTCTAGCTGGCCTAGAAAGGAAGCAAGACAGTAAGTGCTATACATGTGCTAGTGGTCACCAGTATAGGAAGGCCACACCTTCTTCCTGATCCTGTTTGTAGGTAGTCCATCTCAGCCAATACCCATATAGTAACTCATTTCATTTGAAAATGGTCTTTCAGCTGCTGGTAGTTGATATACTGTCTGTACTGTTTTTGTTGCCACTGCTTGCCCCAATGTCACATTACAGGAGGAGAGACAGTGGCATTTACAGACAACAAGTGCTTCTGCATGATCACTACTGCTGTTGCCTCTAGTATCTTTTGTTATTGTAACTTTAAAATTCCTGCATGCTTTTTGCTCTTATGCTGATGTGCAACTTACTGAGTGCCTAGTAGTACCAAAATCAATCAATCAAAACCTGCTTTCAGAGGTGCTCTTTTGCATTTCAGTATGCACTCATTATGATGCACACTTACATTTGCATGTCATAATATGGTTATTTGCACGCTGATATTGCAACACTGTTTTCCTTGCTGCTCAGTACAGATAGCTGGTAGTATGACTCACAACATCATTTCTCATGTGCAGTAGCATGATGCATACCACACTAGCTGATTAACAATACTAGCCACACAGTAAAAATATGAATGTGTAGTAAATACAGTCTGTACAGGCATATGCAGTTTTACTAAATTACAAAGTAAATATAGTCCAACTATGTAGATAACACAAGCATTGCACTAGTATTTACACATCTGTGGTGTAGTCATAATGCACTATTGTGTGCAACCTCTGTACATATGCATGCAGCCAATGTATGCCTAAAGTATTACAGTTATACATATAACATATATATGTATGACAAGTAATAAAAAAACAGAGATATGGTTATACTGTTAAGAAAAATACAGGTAAACAGATGCAACCATAAAGCAGCAATAAAAATGCAACATTATTCTTGCTCATTTATGGTCAACATGCACAGAATAGTATAAGAAAATTTATTGAATGGCTGCATGAAGAAGTTGTCTATAAGTTGAAGGAGATAAATAGTTATTCTATGTTTACAATCAGGGGCAGACTACTAGGATAAATGCTAACAGGTCCTCGGGCAGGAGATGTTACCGTACTAAGAACTATGTCTAGAGTAAGTAATGACTAAGTGAGGTCAAGATAAGAACTGCGCTACAGAGAATATCCTGTGCAACTCTGCAAGCATAATGTGAGGTGACTGTGCTGCATGGGTCTGCTACTTTAAAGAGTGTGAAAGATGGTATATCCCTTGTGTATGTAGGAAGAGCATTCTAGACCGGTGAAAGGACATTGCTGAGTTCTCTCTCCTATTTTGGAAGATGATGTTATTTCTTGATTAAGTATTGATTACTATACCAAAGATTTTCCCCTAAAGTACAAGCACACTGGACGTATGCAGATATTGATTTCCCTGCTGTTTATAAAGGTCAACTGAGAAAGCTGCATCCTATATTCTAGGAATAATTATTTTTAGTATTCTCAGAGATGTAAGGAGGCTTGCTGGTTTCATCCACATTTTGCTGTTCTTTACATGTACCAAGTCTGCTTATGTTGGCATATTTTTTTTTTCTTCCCATGGTAGTAATACTGCATTGCCCAGGACATTCTTTATATGTGGAAGGTAAGTTTTAATCTTGTAGAGAGACCCTAGTTTTATTGGGTGTCATTTATGATGGTATCACTATAATCCTGAAAGTTTGCTATCAGTAATAATGCCAAGTGCTACCAAACTACAGTTGATTCTGTAGGGCGTGAAGCTGTTACAACTGTTTTGCTAACAAGTAGGTCTTGATTTGCTTTTGCCTTATTTCCAAATACAATGATTTTGGTTTTGTTTTACCTCATGTAGGATGAGTTTACTTTGTTGAAGGCATTCATTAAGGTTGTTGAATCCAGCTTAAAGTCCATTCAAAACTGATATAAGTTTATCACATCTTTGCAGGGTAATGGTGTATGGTTGGCATACTGTAACATTTGTATGTCTTTTGCATGTTTTTTTATATGGCTGGTGAAAACAAAAAATAGCAGTGACTTCAGCATTGAGTTATTAAGTCCCAGGCAACCCTGTAAAGGATTAGCAAGCAAATGGAAGTAACTTGTTTCCCATGTGACAACTGTTGTTTTGTCTGCAAGATAGCATTTGAACCATTTTAGTACAGGATGACTACATTCTATGTGATATGATCTGTTTAGAAGGAAAGCATTATTCACAACAATGAAGGCCTCTGAGAAATCAAGAAACATGTCTACTGTCTGCTGGCCTTTGCCTTTGTATTTAAGCACATAGTCCACCAGTTTGGCTAGAGACATGTATTTAGTGTTCCCAACTCTGAAGCCATATAGATATTTATGCAGTTAGTAAGATGCAGGTATATTGTAAGATGTCCTTCTATTCTCATGTTGCAGTATTCTTCACTTTAGGGAGTTGCTGCCTGCAGCACCGGACATCAGACCAGTATACCAAAGTCTTGAAAGCAGGGGGTACTTGTGACGTTACATGTAAGAGCCATAAACTGATGCCAGCTATATCTGTGACGTCGGCACATACCCAAATCAGAACATTTCTGCCGCAGTGCATTTCAGACATCTGATCACCAGTAATCTGGCATTTGTTTGACTTCAGCCATCCGTTTTTGATGATCGCTTCAGGCTGTCCACATTCAGATAAGAACCCCTGTGGGGTTTTTTGCTTGTTTCTTTACCTGTTTCAGACATATGTCATCTAGGAAGACTTAATTCCACACAAGGACACGCACAGTCAGTGTTTATTCTGTTTAGGGGGAGGTCATGACTACAAGTCCTGTGATATTTTCCTATCTTTTGGCCACAAAACCCCGAGAAGCCATTTGTTGGCTTTAAATCTCTACTTAGAAAATCAGCGACTTTGACGCTTGGCGTCCAGGATGGAAAGTAGAGTGGGAACTTCCGATGAGCCGCCAAGGAAAAAGGCTAAAAAAGTTAGGCCTGACATCCAAGCTGTGCCTCAGGAATCCGGTGAGATCCTCAAGGTGAGTGTTAGTCCAAGGTTGCTCTGGACTTCAGATACCTCCCTGTTACTGGGAACCGAAATGGAAGCCAGTGCAGCAGGTATCCAGAGTCCATCAGCTGAGGATTTATAACCATCATCTCCTGATGGTGAGGGGAAACCATGGTTCGTGGCATCGGAGGAGCCTTCTACTGCCTTGCCATCCATGCCTACATCAGCACCCAGGCCTACTTCTGCTCCTGCCCCTTCCACCCCTTTGAAAAAAAAACAGAAGGAAAAACACAGGGCTAAAGATCCTATTCCAGCTTGGGAGACCTTCACTCAGACTTTATTCAAGGTCTTTCAGGTACTCCAGACCCAGATTCCCCAGTCAGGCCAACCACTTGTTTTACAGGTAGAATTTGAGGAAGACTATTCCTCCTGAGATGAATCCCTGATATATTGCTCCCAGATTGAATCCCCTAAGAATTTGGAAGAAGAGACCCTCACTTCTGACTCCCCTGGAGAAGATTTCTCCTTTAGGGACACTATTTCCCTACTTAGACAGCACTTTAAGTGGGAGGCCTCAGATGTTTCTGAGACCAAGGAAAGATATTTTGAACTCCTGCAGATAGAGCAGCCATTGCCATCTGCATTTCCTCCATTACTCCCAGCTTTCCCGGATGCCTTCTCAGCTGATTCTCAGAGCCCAGAGTCACAGCCTCCTGCTAACAAGACAGCAGACAGATTTTACAAAGTGTCTGCAAAGGAGCAGTACCTTTTTAAGAATCCGCCAGCAGATCCTGCTGTTATTGCAGTTTCAGCTGACAAATCTTCAAGGCAACTACCTTCTTCTTCTCTTTTTCCTACTGATAAGGTTAATACATTTATGGAGAGGTTGTGGAAGAAGGTATATACATTTTCCAATTTGGCCATAACAGCAATTAATTATCAAACTCATATGGCCAAGTTTGCTCTGGATTCCCTGACCGAGGCCTCTACTCTGCTGTCTGACATACCTGATTCACCAGACAAGGCTCAGCTGCCTTCTGAACACGGTATCCCAGGTTACTAGACACTCAATCAAGTGCAGCTATGATGATGTTGAAGCCTCTTCCAGATCAGCTGCATCTAGTTCAGTGTTAAGGAGGTTCTCATGGCTGAGACTCCAATCTTTGCCCTTGGATGTCCAAACGAAATTGTTAGATGCTCCTTTGGATAAATCAGCACTCTTTGGAGCAGCAACTGCAGTGCTACTGCAGGAAAAAGGAAAAGACTTACAGAATCTGAAACATTTACTGGTGTCACCAGTTCCCAGATTCCAAAGGAAAAAAATAGCTTTGTTAAGAGGCAGTCCTCCCATTCCTCTGCCACTCATGCCAGCGGATGAAGGCAACCTAGGAAACCAGACGCTCCTAGATTTTCATCCACCTCAACACCTCAATCCTTTTTGAGGCAGCCAGACCCAGATAGAGCTCCTCTACTGTGACTCTCTTCCCTTACCCACCTCCACCCCCTCTCCCTACGCCTAACCCATCCCTACCATCCTGGCAAAAAATTACCACAGACAGGTAGGCACTCTCCATCATCAAGAGAGGCTTTCTCATGACTTGGAGGGAATCCCCACCATTCCAGGGAGTCCCACAACCTCCATCCAGTCAGTTTTCAATGTTCCTCACCATGCTGACACAACTTCTCTCTCAGGTCACTATAGAAGTAGTACCCGAAGATCAATTAACCAAATCCCATTTACTCCAGGATGTTTTTGGTTCCAACAAAGGATGGTCCATGGAGACCCATCCTCGACCTATCCTTCCTCAATCTCTTCCTCAAGATGCCAATCTTCAAAATGCTCACATTATAGCACCTTCTTCCTTTCGTTCCTCAACAAGCCTTCATGGCCTCCCTGGATCTGAAGGATGCATACCTGCGCATCCAACAGAATCCACAGGTACCACCAAGGATCGAATACCAGCAGTTTTCTTTGAGAAAACAGCTTTAATGAAAGTCAACAAAAAACACATACACTCCAGGCATTAACATCTCCTATCCAATATGTTTTCATTTGCAAGTTACTTCAAGTAACCCTGTCTCAACATCTGAACTGGGTTTGCTGGATTTTGCAAAATCTAGGGTTCACTGTAAATCACTTAAAGTTCCAAATGACCCCATCACAAGACCTTGTTTTCCTGGGGTGCAGGATAAGAACAGACAATGTCAGTCTTTGTCCCGCTCCAGAAAGTGGAAGTTCTCACCCAAATTTTCCAATCCCTCCTACCACTACCATCCATGTCAGCCAGAGAATTTCTGAGAATCCTGGGATTCATGGCGTCCTTGATCCCCATGCTCCCTCTAGCCAGGATGCACATGAGGAAGTTTCAGTGGGTACTGTCAAATTCTTGGAACCAACACGTTCATATCTTGGAAGCTAATCTTCCTCTTCTCACCTGTTTAAAAAAGGAACTCACCTGGTGAATCTCTACTATCATCCTCAATCAAGGGGTGCACTTAAAGATTCCTCCACCTAAACAACATCTTTACACAGATGCATCAGATCTAGGTTGGGGGTCTGTCCTTCACAGTACCATCATCCAGCACAAGGTGCAGGGGTAAATAAAAATAAATGGTCCATCCCAGAAAGAAGGGACCACATCAATCTAAAAGATTTAAGGGCCCATTTACTTGGCAATTCCAGCTTTTCAAGAAATTCTTCTGCCAGGCACATTGCAGGTCATCACAGACAACATGACAGTCCTGTGGTACATAAACAGGGAGGAACAAAATCTTACCCTTTTTGCAGTCTGGCAGTTCAAATCTGGTCCCGGGCAACAGCACTACAGATTTATTTACAGGCAGTCTACATCCCATCAGAAGATAACATGATGGCAGACATCCTGAGCAGGACCTTATACCCTCCCACGAATGGATGCTTCACAGGGAGGTGTTTCTGGATCTAATTCATAGGTGTGGTATTCCTCAGGCAGATCTGTTTGCCTCCTTCCAGAACAGACAGATGCCCCTCTTTTGCACAAGGCTTCACCATCCACAGTCCTGGAAGGTGGATGCCTTCTCCTTTCCATGGGAGGGAATGTTCCTTTATGCCTTCCCCCCATTTCCATTAATTCATAAAGTCCTCCTGAAAATACAGAAGGACAAAACAAAAATCTTGTTGGTAACTCCCTTCTGGCCAAGACAGCATTGGTTTCCCCTACTTTTTCATCTTGCTCAGGGCACTCACCACAGGTTACCTCACTGCTTCAACCTACTCTCACAAGACAAGGGGTCTCTTATTCATCTCAACCTGAATCTGACTGTGTGGGTGATAGAGTTCTGATCCCCTTTAGGCAGCTATATTCAGAGGACATGCTCAATGTTCTGCAGGAGGCCAGAAAACCAAGTACTAGGAGAAACTATTTATTTAAATGGAAAATATTCTCCATTTGGTGCTGTAAGAGTAAACAGGACCCATCTCAAGCTTCTGTTTCACTGGTCCTTTCCTACCTATGTGAATTGCTGCAGTCAGGGTTGACCTATTCTTCAGTAAAAATGCATCTCTCTGCCATTTCTCCTTACCTTCCCCGACTCCACATCTGGAATCCAGGTTAGATGCCAAGCTGTTTTTGAAAGGGGTCCTTCATATCGGGCCTCCTCTTAAGCCCATTCCCTCACCTTGGGACCTTAACTTTGTGCTGTAAAAATGTATACTAGCTCCCTTTGAGCCAGCTCATTCTTCCACTCTCAAGTTTTGTACTTGGAAAACAGTCCTGTTAGTGGCTCTCACTTCTACCAGCAGGGTATCCAAGTTACAAGCCCTAATGGCTTCACCTCCCTATCTTGTCTTCCATAAAGATGGGGTTTCCCTAAGGACTAACCCTTCCTTCATGCCAAAAGTAGTTTGAGATCGCCCTAAATCAGACCATTAACTTGCCTGTCTTCTACTCTCAGCCACATAACTCCACAGAAAGGACCTTGCATTCCTTGGATGTTCATAGGCAACTGAGGTTCTACTTAGACAAGACCAAATCCCTCAAGCAGTCTGATCAACTTTTTGTCTCCTTTCATCCCAGGGCCCTAGGAAAGGCCATGTCTAAACAGACAATTGCCTCTTGGATTTATAAGGTTGTTGCCTTTTGCTATTCCTTTCATGGAAAACAGTTGAATTCATCTGGCATTGATTACTCTTCTCTTCTGGAGGCAGCAACTTGGTCCTCGGTACATACCTTCACCAAGCATTACAAGTTGGAGTCCATCTCCAGGGCTAGAACAGGGTTTGCTAAGTCTATTCTGCAGGATCTCATAGACTCTGCTCCATCACCTGCCACCACAGCACTACCTAGAGAGTTTTTGTAATCTCCCTAAAGTGAAGAATACTGCAACATGAGAATAGAAGGATATACAATAGTTGTGTAAGAACTTACCATAACCACACATGTCCTTCTCTTCCATGTCGCAGTATTCAATCCCACCCACCTACTCCCCTTCTCTTTGACCATATTATAAACTGGGTCCTTCCCCTGACTACTGACCTTGTGTCTGGGAAGGGTTTTATACTACCTTTTACTACTCCTATTCCTGGGGGCTCTCTTTATGCGGCAGCCAGTTCTGGTTTGGGTACGGGCAGACGTCACAGATATAGCCGGCATCAGTTTATGGCTCTTACATGCAATGTCGCACGTACCCCTGCTTTCAAGACTTTGGTATACTAGCCAGATGTCCTGTGCTGCAGGCAGCAACTCCTTAATGTGAAGAATACTGCAACATGAAAGAGGACGACATCTATGTTTATGGTAAGTTTTTACACAACTATTCTTTCTAGTACCTTAGAAACAGGACGTAAAATGTTTGTGTCTATGCATTTTGATTTATATATTTCTCTACTTTTAAACCATAGTATTAGTTTGATTTATTTATTCAGATGTAGAGCACAGTATTATTCATAGGTTGCTGTTAATAAGATGGTTACTGGGCTTGCAGTACATGGTGTCGACTTCCTTATAAGTGTTGGATGCAGGGTGCCCATAGACCCTGAGCCACAGTATCAAATCTTGAAAGTAATTTCTTAACTGTTTTGGTTGCAGTTCGTACCACATTGAATTCTGGGTAGGATTGTGTAGTTGTATTTATGGGAAATAGTTGTATTCCACATTGATTACTTAAAAAAACTGGATAAATGAAAAAAAAATAATAATTGACAAATTTCTTGCCATTATTGTGATGAGCTCAGACTAAGTGGGTGTTTCTTACTATTATGGTATTCATAAATTTTGCATCATACCTTTCAAATGTCCAGATTTTCACTGAATGCCCAGAATTTTAACTCATATTTTTGATCTGTTCCTTATAAAATTTGTGGTTTTCTGAAAAATTACTGAGGATTGAAGTCACTAAATAATAACTTATATTTGAGTTTCAGACTTCATAGCTTTCAGAAAATGCATGGAAACACAGATCTTGTTATTTTAGTAACTTTCTAAGTTTATAAGAGCAATATTTAAAATTTGTCCCTATTTGTGGGCCTTTGCCCCCCATTAATTTAGGCTTTGTCCAGATTTCTTGTGCAAAGAGGTATGTTTTGCATGTAATTGTGTATAGCTGATACTCAATAAAATAATTTCACAGCCTTATACAATTCATAAAAGTCCCCTTGCACCAGAGCATGTGCGCACACACAACTATGTACCTGAAGTCATCTATGTATGAAGTTGGTATACAAATCAAGGCTCATTTTGGGATCTGTGTTTCACAGAGGAGTGAGCCATCGAGTATAGAAAGTAGGGGAGGCTGAAAATCTGTGATGAGACAAGTGTGAACATGCTGCAACAAAATCAGATGAGATGTCCCGAATCTCCCTGGTTAACTGACATTGTCCTTAGTAAAACATTAGTGAGCAACAACAGCTGCATAAAACATGGTCTGATAATATAAATCCCCATAAATTAAGATATATATATATATATATATATATCTTAATTTATGGGGATTTATAATAAATTATTTATTTATATAAATAAATTATATATATATAGGGGCTCTCCATAAGCCAGCCAATGATGGACTGTAACACAGCACTGCAACCACAGTGCATAGTAGGCTGCACACACTGATGCAACAAAACTCCCTACCACAACAGATGTTCTCATTTCAATAAAATGTACATTAATCCTGCTATGCGTACATTGCAAATAATGGCATAAGATATCAGACACAGTCACTATGGCACGTGTTTGTACCAGTTTGTGTTGCTGGCAGACACTGTGAATATAATCAAGCTGCAGGGGGTTGATTATAACTGAACAGTGAGGGAAAAAGGGCTGCGGGAATTGACGCAAACAACAGTGCACTAACGGGTGTGGAACATTCTGTCAAGGAGAATTCACAAGGCAAAACTCCGAACACACTAAAGATGGCACAACATCTGGGCAGATGGCATTCTTTCCATTGCTACCACTGGTTATACTGTACAAGGTTGGAGTGTCTTTCCCATTGGATGGCTGTCCTCACTCTGACAGTCCTCTGTAATTGTGCAAGTTATCTGTGTGTGCATCTTCAAACATTAATGTGAATTACCTTTATGAACCACATTCATTTCAAATATGTATACACAGGAATCACCACACCATGCACGTACACCATGGCATATCTTGCTATGCATCTCCCTAGATTGTTATTAACTTGCATGTTTGGTGAGTGTATTCCAAAATCCTGTTAAGCTTAAAATATTTTTGTTTGTTGTTTTGTTTGCTTGTTTGTTAGATTACCTGTTGGCATCTATTTCTCTGAGATTTGTATTTATTCAATGAGTTGCGATCACCTTTCTTACATTCTTTCCTGGCAGCATCCCTTGGTACCATGGTCTCCCAGACAGTTTTGTTTATTTGTGGAAAATATTTACTCTGTACTCTGATTAGCCTTACAGGTACACATCTGTTTAGTATGTCCTGGAGTACTACATTCAATCTTCGAAGAGATAAGTCCAAGTCTGGTATTTAATAAAGAACATTCTGGTTAATCAAGTTAATTGCTGATCTTACAGCATCTAGTGGCAACTGTTTCAGGTCTTTGGTGATGAATGAAGACAGAGTTGTAATCTCTTGAATGATCTCCCAGTATATACCAGTGGCTATGAAGTGCTTCGGGAGTTTAAAAACTATCTAAAATAGAATGTTACTGTTACTAGTTTCTATCAGTGGTCATGAAGTGCTTGGGGATTTTAATAAGTACATAATATAGAATATTACTATAACTGTTTTTCATAACAGTCTCAGTAGGTTCATTTATTAGCTCTGAAAATCCTAAGGCTTGATATTCAATGATTGCTTTTCTTGGCACATTCATTTTGTCAAGGCAGAGTATGTTGAAGTCTCCTAGTACTAATCTAATTTCAACAGTGATCATTTTTGTTGTGGTGTTTGTTAATAAAATGTTGGTGTTGTCATGTGTAATGTACATACATCCAGTATGTAACTGGTGCCATCCACTACAGCCTGTTGCCATAGGTCAGGGATATGTTCACATGCTAAAACTTTGCTTAACATGACTGATAGGGTTTTAATTAGATTTTCATTGATTTCACGTAAGAAGCTGCAAGATATGACATTGGGTCTCGTGGAAGTCAAGGTTCTGATTTTAGCTGAGGTAGCAATTATTCTGTCTGTAGTTATTTAAGGTATATTTCCCATTGTCTTTATAACATTATGATGTGTTTCTTTGCGTATAGTGAAGTTTACACAAAATGTTTCTGCATGTGTACTCATTATACCCTGTAGACAGGTGATCATTCCATTGCTTATTGATTCTTTCACACTTTTCCCTTTCATTTATCTGATGTAATTGAGCAGTGCCTTGTTATTGCTGTTATTGTTTGCAGCTTTTAAAATCAAACTCCATTCTTACTTACGTCAGCAAGAATAGTCTAGGCTTATTTTTATGACTAGGATAATTTTTGAAGGTAAGTAGTATGTCTTTTTTCTGATATATATATATATATATATATATATATATATATATATATTTATATATATATATATATATATATATATGTATATATATATATATATATATATATATATATATATATATATATCTCATTAATTTTGTGATTCCACATTTTTAATTTATTTATTGTATTTGTTTACTATTTGGTAACAGTGTAGATAGACTGGTACAAAGACCCCATTTAGGCATGACCCATGCACAGAGGCAGTAAACAGTGCAAGTAAACTGAAGTTATTAACTTCAGATATGATAGAGTGATAGGTTTACATAGCTGCAAAAATTCAGAAAGTTCAAATACAGTTATTAAACAGTTTTCATAAAGCAGAATGTTATACAGTTCTTACACATTTCCTACCTCTGCTTCATTCTTTCTGGTTTACCTAGTGTCCCAGTCTATCACTACATCTATCAGCTTCTCCTAAAACCCTGCACTATCTCCATTCTAAAGCAGGGGCCAGTGTGGAAACTAAGGGTGCTCTGGGGTGGGGAAGGGTTCATGCCATTGACTGTTTCCACAGGGGAATTTTTTTCAGTGATAACATACCCCTTGACTCTTCCTCCTGCATTCACTTGTTACATGCGAGGACTATACCCCTCTATGGACCATGCTTCTCTGCTGGAAATGCCTGGACAAACACCCTCACATCCACAATGGGCATACTAATCCCTCCCTGCCAACACCTCAGTCACCCAAGCCTGGGTCACCTGGACCAGAATTAGGGCTTTATTCCTTTATGTCATGATACTGGATTCCCAGTTAGTTTTTATAAGTACATTATTTATTGGATCCTATTTTCCACTGGTAGAGTATAGGTATAGGAAGGATAATACAGTTCAGTAGATGGGAGTTTGTTGTTTTCAGTTTGAGCTGACATTAGGATTGTTTGTTTTTCATGGGTACTTGGCAGTTGACTGGGATAAAGTTCTGTAAAACACCTTTATTGAATTATCTTTTGTCGCACAGGGAAATTTACATTTATATAAAAGTAATCAAACTGTATTAACAATTTCACGTTTACAAACATACTTCATATATATTGCTATATATCATATAATCTAAGCAACATTACATAAATTATTCAATTCCTGTTTTTTTTAAGCAAGAAACACTTTTGTTAAACAATCACTTATGCCACAGCCAGTCATACATTTATATAAATGAAAGCAGTAACACAGACAGAATCCTAGTCACAAACATTTTACATCACAAACCATACCGAAACACTCCCAGTTGCAAACATTGTACACACCACTTATAATCTACCCAATCATTTTTAGTCAAACATTACATAGCTCATTTAAGTCCTACCTTCTTTTAACCTCATTCCTCCCTTGTATGTATTGTTCCTACAATTCCCATTTTTTCCTATGTAGTTTGCTCCTATCCTTTTCTAAAGATCTCAATTCCAGTTGTTTTCTCTCTGTTACTATATTCACTACTTCTAGTATAGTTGGTTTAGATTTTGATTTCCATTTTCTAGAATTTTGGCAGCCACCATAATTAGACACAGCAAGGCCTTACCATGTCTGGGCAATTCCGACTCTGTATCATAGCTCAGAAAAATCCTCTCACTTGTCACGCCAATCCACCCACCCAGCATCTCTGACAGTGCATCCTGCAGGGAATCCATAAAGTCTGCCAACTCATAGCTCTCCCAGAAAATATGTTCCCAGTTGCCTTTTTTTCCCCATCATACCTCCGACATTTTCTGTCTACCTGAGGAAAAATTCTCTGGAATCTACTTGATGAATATAAAAATACCTAAGTAAACATTCCAAGCAAAAATAGTAAATCTTCTAGACTTTGTTGCATATTTGGGAGACGTACATTTATCCTCCTATACTTTCTTTGTGAATTGCTTATTCAATCTCTCTTCCCGATCCTTTCTAACCTCCTCTGATTGATTCTTATAGTTATCATGCAATATTTTATATGCTCTACTAATTATTCCTTTTTTAATGGCAGCTTATGATGTTCTTCGTGTTTCACTGTTGCAGTCATCACATTTCAGTTATCTGCTTGCAGTAGCCCTGAGTCAGCCTGATTAACAAAGTCTTGGGTCCTGCATTGGTTGTTGCCTCTTCTTCCGTGACGTCAGGTCATCAGGGATATAAAACAAGCAGCCGACATCATTACATCAGTCTTTCTTGCCATGCGGTGCTCGAAGCAGGAGCAGTTCGCAAGTGCCGGTCGGCTGACTCCTGAAATTTCGTTTTCGAGTTTCAGAACCGAAGTCTTCAACTAAAAGCTACATACCCCATTGGGGAAACTTTTTCTTGCTCTAAACCGATGTCAGTAAAAGTAAATAATTACATTTCTTGTGGAAAGCAGCTACCTCATAAAGATTTTCATTTGTACTGTATTCCTTGCCTAGGCCCTGACCACGATGTACCTCGCTGTCGGTTTTGAGCCTTATTTAAACCTTGAACTATATGTCGTCAGTATATTTTCACTTCTAAATATTTTGGTGCTCAGTTCAATTATCCTGATATGTCTTCGGTAAGCCATCCGACTACCGACATTCCAAAAAAACACAAAGATAAAGACAGAGACAGGCCACATAGGTCCAGAGCTGCTGACAACACTTCTCCTAAGCCAGTCACCAGTTCGCTGGTACTCAGTGAGGCGCTTTCACAGTCCCTGATACCCACTACTTCAGATTCGCAGGCCTCTACTGAGACCCATTCGGAGTCCGGTATACCACGAGATGCTTCAACTGTGGAACCTGCGGATGTCTACCTTGGATGGGTCCGGAGCCGCTGTGCAGGCACTGGCTTCTGAGGGTGTATTCAGGCCTACTGACTTGCATATTAAACCAACGCCATCTTCTTCTTCAAGGCCTAAAACCCGAACCATGCCTAGAATACTGACGCCCAGACTGCATGGTCAGGCCCTTATGCCTAATAAACAAATGATAAGGATGGCTGAAGACCTTATTACTTTAATCAGGGGAAGCCAACCTTCCCTCTCTAAGAGACCTAGGACTAAGATGTTCATCGTGTTTCACTGTTGCAGTCATTACACTTGGGTTATCCTGCTGGCAGGCTACCCGCAGTCGGCCTGAATTCCAAAGTCCTGGTCTGGCGTCGGTTGCTGTCGCCTCTTCCCTGACGTCAGTGCACCAGGGGTATAAAAGATGCAGCCGACGCCATTTTCTTCAGTCTTTCTTGCCACTCGGTACCCGAAGCAAAAGAAATTCACAAGTGCTGGTCGGCCGACTCCTGAGATTTTCAAAACCGAATTTCAGATCCGAAGTTTTCATTAAAGCTAAGTACCCCGTTGGGGAAACTTTTTTCTTGCTCCAGACCGATGTCAGAAAAAGTTAACAATTGTATTTCTTGTGGGAAGCAAAAACCTCATAAGGATTTTTATTCTTACTGTATTGCTTGCCTAGGCCCTGACCACGACATTGCTAGCTGTCGGTTTTGTGCTAGATTTAACCAACGCACTATTAAACGTCGGTTCGATTTTGCCTTTCATTACTTTGGCCAAAGATTTAATTATATAATGCCATCAGAAAAGCCAATGACCGGCATTTATAAAAAGCGCAAGGAAAAGGAAAAGGAGAGGCATCCGAGGTCCAAAACCGACGACGAGGCCACCGTAGGCCAAGTCACCGGTTCTCAGTGAGGCACTTTCACAGCCCCTGACGCCCGCTACCTCAGAGCCACAGGCCGCTTCCGACTCCCACATGGAGCCAACTAGGCCTCTGCATACTCAAGGTATTGGACATTCGGAAACTATTCCCTCAGATGGGTCCGGAGCCGCTGAGCAGGCATCGGCTTCTGAGGGTGTTTTCAGACCTAAGCCAACCTCAGCTTAAAAGGCAAAGACCAAAGCAGCTCTAAAGACAAAGAAACAAGTACAGCATTCTCCTGTACAGACTTCCATGCCTAAAAAACAGATGTTTAAAATGGCCAAATACCTAATTACTTTGATCAGGGGTTCCCATCCCCCTCCAGATAAGAGGCCTAGGCAAGAGACAGAATATGAATCTTCAGATCAGGTTTCCATTTCCTCTGATTCCTCTTCTGAACAAGGATACTCCCTTCCTCCCTATGAGGATTCTGATGCTGAAGAGTCTATTCCTTCAGCCTCTCCTCCTGAGGATTATTCTTTTGGGGAAACCCTTCACACCATGAGGGAGCACTTTCACTGGGAGAGCCAAGATTACTCAGAATCTAAGAAAAGGCTCAGAGACTTTCTTTTACTACCTCAGCACAGACCTCTTGCTATTCCACCTGTTCTAGACATAGTAGATGATGTATTTTCAGAGTCCAGCCTGTCTCCTGACTCTTTACCCCCTGCACCGGTTAAGCCAGACAGATACTACAGGGTTCCAGATTCCCACAAATTTCTATATAAAAACCCTGCTGCTGACCCAGAAACTATATCTCAGGGTCCCAAAGCGGTCCAGGCTTCCACTGCGAAAAACCCTGTCCCCTCTGATAGGGATTCTAGGGCACTGGACAGATGGGGGAAAAAGTTTACACTTCTGCTAACTTGGCTGTAAGGGCTTTAAATTGTCAGTTTCATATGCTTAAATATCCGCAATATGTAATGTCACTGCTAAAACAGAAAATGTTGACAAATTCTGAATGTGCAGACAACAAGGAAATGCAGGATTTATTGCATGCAGCTGAACTAATGGGAAAACATACTTTGCAATGTGGTTTTGATTCACTGGAGGCCTCTTGCAGGGCAGCTGTTACAGGTACTGTCATTAGAAGGCATGCTTGGTTAAAGGAACAAAATCTGCCTGATTATGTTAAAGCAAAATTATTGGATGCTTCTTTACAGCATGATACTTTGTCTGGTGTTAAGGCAGAAGAGGTGTTGAAGAAAATGGAGGATAAAGTGAAATCTATGCAGACAGTTAAGGATTTCTTACAGGTAAAACCACCCATATTTAGCAGGAACTGGCCTTCAAAGAATTGGTCCTTTCCAGTGTCAGACAGGCCACAAAGAGGCAGATACAGATGCCCTAGAGGCAGATCCCAGCCCCAAAGCTCATACAGGCCTAAACAATGGGGTGCTTCTACCTCCAAAATCAGAGAAGACCAATCACAGCCACGTAGAAAACAGTCCCAGTGACTTTCCTCTGCCAATACCAAGCACTTATCTTTTGGCAGCTCCCTCAGGGGGAAAACTAGCACTTTGTTCACAAAATTGGCATATAATCTCCCAGGACAAATGGGTCTTGAATATAGTGTCCCAGGGCTACAGGTTCCACTTTCACACCCTGCCAAAGGCAAAAGGTATGCCAGACCTGCCACAAAATCAGTGGGCAGAGGCACAAAAACAAGTTACATCCCTCATGGATATGAGGGCCATTCAGCGAGTACCACAGCAAGAGTAGGGACTAGGATTCTACTCAAGGCTATTCCTGGTACCCAGAAAGGACAAAGCCTGGAGACCAATACTGGACCTGTCTATTCTAAACACTTTTCTGGATGTTCCAAAATTCAAAATGTTGACTCTGCAGCAGCTTCTGCCTATGCTGGGCAAGAAGGCTTGGCTTGTAACTTTGGACCTAAAAGAGGCATACCTGCATGTCCCAATCAGCCAAAATTGCAGACGATACCTCAGATTCATAGCTGGATCAATGCACTGCCAATTCTCTGCACTGCCCTTTGGCTTATCTACTGCGCCCAGGGTCTTCACAAAATGCCAGGCACCAGTAATTGCTTTCTGCAGACAAAGAGGAATTCAAATATACCCTTTCTTGGACGACTGCCTTATTCAAGCAGAGAACAAAGACATTCTACTGAAGCATCTGGCATTTGTAAAAAGATTACTAATTTGCCTAGGGTACATGGTAAATGAAAAGAAAACTAGTACCCTCTCAAGAGATAATATTCCTGGGTGCAAGCTTAAATACAACTGCCCAGATGGCTTATCTCATGCAAGACAAACAAAGGCAACTGACTTTTACTTCGAAATGTTGGCAACAAAGACCCAGTAATCTGCAAGAAAAATTCTGCAGGCTTTGGGCTTCATGGCTTCCTGCATTCTACTAATTCCATATGCAAGACTGCATATGAGAAAACTGCAATGGTATCTAAAAAGTGTTTGGACTCAACATTGCCACAGCCTGGAAACATTAATTACCCTCATTCCCTGCCTGCAACAGGAGTTTCAGTGGTGGGCACAGGCCTGTCACCACAACAAGGGACAGTCATTCACTCCACCCACGGCCAGGCAAACACTAACAACAGATGCATCAGATTATGCCTAGGGGACGCACATGGCAGGAAAATGTATTCAGGGATCATGGCCAGCAAGCCAAATGCATCTTCCTATCAATCAAAAAGAGATGCTAGCTGTTCAGAATGCCCTGACAGCCTTTAAGGATTTACTTCATCCAGGACAACTGCTGGTAAAGACGGACAGTACTACAGTCATGTGGTACATAAACAAGCAGGGAGGCACACATTCCTACCCCCTCTGCAGACAAGCCATGACTTTGTGGAACACTGCATTGACTTTTCAAGTACACCTGCAAGCACAATTCCTGCCAGGAAAGACAAATACTCTGGGAGATGAACTAAGCAGAAATCTCAAGGATTCTCACGAGTGGAAACTAGATCCACAAATCTTCAGCATGATAACAAGGAAATGGGGATGCCCAGACATAGATCTATTTTCCTCCCCTCACAACTGCCAACTACAGAGATTCTGCACAAGGACTTATCACAAACAAGCATGGAAAGTGGATGCCCTGTCATTCAGCTGGAAAACCCTTACAGTATATGCCTTTCCTCCACTGCCTCTCCTCCCCAAGGTACTCCTAAAGGTCAGACAAGAGAAGCCAAAAATGATATTGATTGCCTCAGACTGGCCACACCAGCACTGGTACCCAATCCTAAAGAGCTTGTCTCAAGGCCCAGCCTGGACATTACCCCAAATTCCTCATTTGCTGACCCAACAAAACAATCAGATCCTGCACAGCCAATTCAGAACCCTAAATCTGGCTGCATGGCTGATAATTTAACCATTCAGAACACACCTCTCTCTAAAGCAGTTATGGGTGTTATTTTGGAGGCCAGGAGGCCCAGCACCAGAAAATCTTATACAGAAAAATGGAAGAGATTCTGTGCTTGGAACCAGGCACAAGGAATGGACATGCTTGTACCAAATATTCCTCAGATTTTGCAATACCTAACTGAGATGCTGGACAAAGGCCTATCCTTCTCATCAATTAAGATCCATGCCTCTGCCATTTCAGCTCATTACAATACGGATCCAGCTATTTTTTTACATCCACTGCTAAGGCAGTACCTCAGAGGGGCCAAAAACATAAGACCTCCAAGGAGAGCTCCAATACCTGCATGGGACCTCAATTTTGTCTTGGAAAAGCTCACACTGCCTCCTTTTGAGCCAGCCAATACAGCTGAGATAAAATACTTATCATGGAAAACAGCTCTACTCCTAGCAATAACCTCAGCAAGATGAGTCTCAGAGTTACAGGCACTAATGGCTGTGGAACCTTTTGTTATTTTCCATCCGGACAGGGTTTCACTAAGGACAAACCCAACATTTATGCTTAAGGTAGTGTCCAGTGTGGCTCTTAACCAAACCATTCATTTGCCTACCTTTTATCCAAACCCACAGAATAAGGGGGAGAGACTTCTGCATTCTTTGGATGTACACAGACAGCTACACTTCTACTTGGACAAAACTAAAGCCTTCAGAAAGACTGAGGAACTCTTAGTGGCATATGCTGCAGGATCGCAAGGAAAAGCTATTTCAAAGCAGAATATTTCAAAATGGATAGGCCACTGCATTCGTTTCTGCTATTCACAGCATGGCAAATCAGTGCCTAAGGGCATTAGGCCACATTCTACCAGAGCAGCAGCCACTTCAGCAGCCTTCCTTAGAGGAGTACCAGCCAAGAACATTTTGGAGGCTGCAACTTGGACTTCAGTGCACACTTTTACAAAGCACTACCACTTACCTCTTTACCCTAAATCCAGAGCAGGCTTCGCCACTGCAGTTCTGCAGGGCCTCATAGCCACTCCTAATTCTATCTAGGCCCAGCAACCCAACCTCAGCTTTGGGATTCAATCCAAGTGTAATGACTGCAACAGTGAAACACGAACAACATAGTACAGTTGTGTACCTACCATAAATGTAGATGTTCGAGTGTATTCACTGTTGCAGTCCAAGTTGCCCTCCCTCCATCCCCCTTTCATTGCTGGGACTTATCTGTACTTCTCTATTCTATACAACCTATGTGGTGTATTTGCTTGTAGATGAAGGTAGTGTTTATGTTAGTGCATGCTTTTTATGAGCAGAATTTTTAGCCTACCCTTTTGGGGGCACCTGACATCTGGGGCAAGAAAAACTGAAGAAAATGGCGTTGGCTGCATCTTTTATACCCCTGGCGCACTGACGTCAGGGAAGAGGCGACAGCAACCGACGCCGGACCAGGACTTTGGAATTCAGGCCGACTGCGGGTAGCCTGCCAGCAGGATAACCCAAGTGTAATGACTGCAACAGTGAATACCCTTGAACATCTACATTTATGGTAGGTACACAACTGTACTTTTGCTTATGATACTTCTGCCCAGGATTCTGAAATTTCTGTTTCCTCTGATGACCAGGATTTACCCTTATTTACCTATGAGGATTCTGATGCTAAGGACTGAATCCCCCCCCCCCCCCAGAGGATTTCTCTTTTGGTGAAACCTTGCATACTGTCAGGAAGCATTTTGGTTGGGAAAGTCAGGATTTCTCTGATTCTAAAAAGAGGCTTAGTGATTTCTTACTGGCCCCTGACTCTTTACCTCCTGCTCCCAGAAAAACCTAATAGATATTACAGGGTTCCTGACTTTCACAAGTTCCTTTTCAAAATTCCTACTGTGGATCCTGAGACCATTTCACAGGGACCCAAGGGCATTAAAGCTACTACTGCCAAAAATCCTACCCCCTCTGATAGAGACTCCAGGGCGCTGGATAGATGGGGTAAGAAGGTATACACTTCTGCAACTTTGGCCATTAGGGCCTTAAACTGCCAGTTTCATATGTTAAATTATCAGCAGCATATTATTGGATTGCTTAAACAGACAATTATGTTGATTCCTGATTGTGCTGAAAATAAGGATTTACAGGATTTAATGCATTCTGCTGAACAAGTTGGAAAACATAGTTTGCAATGTGGTTTTGAATTCACTAGAGGCATCTTGCAGGGCTGCTGTAACTGGGTCTGTACTTAGAAGGCATGCTTGGTTTAAGGAGCAATCCTTGCCAGATCATGTTAAAGCTAAATTACTGGATGCTCCCTTAAATCAGGACCGCCTGTTTGGCAACAAGGCAGAAGAAGTTCTTAAAAAGATGGAGGAAAAAGCTAAATCTATGCAAACTGTTAAAGATTTTTTACAAGTACAACCTCCAAGATTTAGTAGGCATTGGCCTTTTAAGAACTGGTCCTTTCCTGCCTTTTCCAGACCTTCTCAGTCCAAACCCAGATCGAGCAGAGCTCCCAGGCTTCAGTCCCAGGGTATGCACAGGACTAAGCAGTGGGGGGACTCCACTTCCAAATCTGGGAGTAATAAAACTCCCTCCTATGGTAAACTGTCTCAATGACTTCTTTTTAAAACTTCCAAGCACTTTTCAACTGACTGCCCCTTTGGGGGGAAAGATTGCACTTCATGCAAAGAACTGGGAACTCATTACCCAGGACAAATGGGTTTTAAATATAGTGTCCCAAGGATATAGATTTCACTTCCACACATTACCAACCCCAAGCAGTTAGCCAGATCTACCCCCAAATCAGTGGGTAGAGGCCCAAAAGCAAGTACTGTCTCTCTTAAGCATAGGGGCTATTCAGTTGGTACCAGAAGAGGAAAAGGGACAAGGTTTCCACTTGAGACTTTTCCTAGTACCCAGAAAAGACAATCCTGGACCTGTCTACTCTAAACACCTTTTTGGTGATTCCAAAATTCAAGATGCTGACTCTCCACCAGTTGCTTCCAATGCTAGGCAAAGATATCTGGTTGGCAACACTAGATTTAAAAGAAGCATACCCGCATATCCCAATCAGGGACTCTTGCAGAAGATACCTACGCTTCAAAGCAGGCTACATGCACTATCAGTTCTCTGCACTGCCCTTTGGCTTATCTACTCCGCCCAGGGTATTCACAAAGTGCCTAGCTCCACTCATTGCATTTTGCAGGCAAAGAAATATTCAAATATACCCATACCTGGATGATTGTCTAATTCAGGCAGAAAGCCAGGACATACTTTTGAATCATCTGGCCTTGGTACAAAAGGAGCTAACTTGTCTGGGGTACACCATAAACGAAAAGAAATCAGACCTGGTACCCTGTCGACAAATTATATTCCTGGGAGCAAGCTTGAATACAACTTCCCAGATGGCTTTCCTCACGCCAGAGAAACAAATTCATTTGATAACCTACTTCAAACAAGTGGCCACAAAAACCCTGCTATATCTGCAAGGCAAATACTGCAAGCCTTGAGGTTCATGGCCTCCTGCATTCTTCTAATTCCATATGCAAGACTGGAAACTACAATGGTATCTTAAAAGCCTATGGTGTCAACATTCTCAGGATCTAGAAGCAATGATTCCTATCATACCTTGCCTACGCCTAGAGTTCCTTTGGTGGGCAGAGGCCTGCCACCAAAACAAAGGACTACCATTCACACTACCTCATGCCGCCTAAACCCTAACAACAGATGCATTAGACTATGCATGGGGGGGGGGGGGGGGCTCACCTGGCAGGGAAGTGCATTCAGGGCAAATGGAACCCACTTCAAAATGTACCTGCATATCAATCAAAAAGAAATGTTAGCTGTACAGAATGCTCTGACAGCCTTCAAGGACCACATACTTCCAGGACAATTAATGGTAAAGACGGACAACACCACTGTTATGTGATACATACGCAGGGGGGGTACACATTATTACCCACTCTGCAGACTAGCCATGGCATTGTGGAACACAGCCTTGAGCTACCAAGTGCATCTACAAGCTCAATTCCTGCCAAGAAAACCAAATACACTGGCAGACGGACTAAGCAGAAATCTCATGGACCCACACAGGTAGAAACTGGAACCAAGGATTTTCAATATGTTGACAAGCAAATGGGGGAGCCCAGATATAGACCTATTTGCCTCCCCCCAAAACTATCAATTGGACAAATTTTGCACAAGGACTCCCCACAAACAAGCTTGGAAATTGGATGCTCTGTACTTCAGCTGGAAAAAACTATCAGTTTATGCCTTTCCTCCTCTGCCTCTGCTCTCCAAAGTACTAAAGATCAAACAGGATAAGCCAAGGATGATTTTTATTGCACCAGATGGGCCACACCAACACTGGTACCCCCCTCTTGTGCAGTGTGTCACTGTTGGCTCCATGGCACCTGCCTCAGACTCCTTCCCTATTGTCTCAGCAGGAGAACCAGATTCTGCACCCTCAGCTTCAAACAATGAACCTAGCAGCCTGGCTAATTACCTAATCTCTCCTTTACCATCCCTCAGTAAACCAGTGATGGATATCATTTTAGAGGCAAGGAGGCCTAGTACTAGAAAATCTTATGATGAAAAATGGAAAAGATTCTGTGCCTGGAACCCATCTCAAGGGATGAGCACAGCAGAGCCCAATTTACCTCAGATTTTACAATACTTAACTGAGATGCTTCACAAGGGCCTGTCTTTTTCCTCCATCAGAATTCATGCCTCAACCATTTCAGCTCATTATAACACAGAACCTCCCCTCTTATCTCATCCACTGCTCAAGCAGTTCCTCAGAGGGGCCAAAAAATTAAAGATAACCAAGGAGAGCTCCAGCTCCTGTCTGGAACCTTAACTTTGTCTTGGAGAAACTCACTCTACCTCCTTTCAAGCCAGCTGCTACTGCAGACTTAAAATTTCTTTCTTGGCAAACAGCTTTCCTTTTAGCAATCACTTCAGCAAGAAGGGTATCTGTATTACAGGCCCTTATGTCAGTGGAGCCTTTCATCATCTTTCATGCAGACAGGGTGTCCCTCAGAACCAATCCCTCCTTCATGCCCAAGGTGGTATCCAGTGTGGCTCTTAATCAGTCCATTCATTTGCCAACCTTCCTTCCTAATCCACAGAACAAAGGGGAATGGATACTGCACTCCTTAGATGTGCACAGACAACTTAGATTCTACTTGGACAGGACTAAACCTCGAAGGAAATCTGAACTGCTTGTGGCATTTGCTGCAGGGACAGAGGGGAAGGTTATTTCAAAGCAAACCATTTCTAAATGGATAGGCAATTTCATTCATTTCTGCTATAAGCACCATGGAAAACCTATCCCACAGGGGATCAGACCCCACTCAACCAGGGCTGCATCTGCCACTACAGCCTTTCTTAGAGGCGTCCTTACCAGGGACATCCCAGAAACTGCTACCTGGAGTTCTGTACATACTTTCATCAAGCATTACCATTTGCCAATTTTCTCTAAATCCAGAGCTGGCTTTGCCACTGCAGTCTTGCAGGGCCTTATAGCTGGTCTTAATGCTATCTAAAGTCCTCCTCCCAACCTTAGTTTTGGGAATCTACCCAAATGTGATGACTGCAACAGTGAATCACGAAGAACATAGTACATTTGTGTACACTTATCATAAATGTAGATGTTCAAGTGTATTCACTGTTGCAGTCCTGGTTACCCTCCCTCCAGCCCCCTGACTTCTTTTGGCTATACCTCTATTCTCCTTTACTATGCTTAAAAGTTTTTTGGTTGCTTTTTTGTTGGAGGTATAACCTTGTATATTTATATATTTAATTGCTTCCCATTAGGGGGGCATCTGATATCTGGGGCAAGAAAAACTGATGTAATGATGTTGGCTGCATGGTTTACACCCCTGACGACCTGATGTCATGGAAGAACAGACAGCAACTGATGCGGGACCCAAGACTTTGTTAATCAGGCCGACTGAGGTCTACTGCAAGCAGATAACCCAAATGTGATGACTGCAACAGTGAATACACTCGAACATCTACATTTATGGTAAGTGTACACAACTGTACTTTCTAGATTCTACTAAAAACTCTACCAGTGATGGTCTTTCATTTAGGACTACCCTATTTCTTTCTTGTTGCCTGTACTCTGATATCAATCCTTGACAGGGAAGGCAATCAAAAACCTGCAGTCCAAATAAATTCTTGGCATCTTCCCATTCTGTCACCTTTCCCTCTCTAGTTATTTGCTCCCAATACATTGGTTCTTTTACCAGTTTTCTCCAATAAATTACAACCCCCTCTTGCCTATTGTCTGTATACCTAATTGCAGTCATCCATATCGGCAGAATCTCCCTTCTCCATTCCCATGTTGGCTTTCCTCTTAGGATACTTTCTGCAGCTTAAGGATATAATATTCTATATGATTATTGTTATTCTCCTTAATGGCCTGCATTCAAAATCCCAGTCTCTTGTTTCCCGGGCTTCCCCTTGTTCCATCATCATCATCATCCCTTTCCACTTTGAATTCTAGTTTTCTACTTGTGCTATATATAGATGCCTTCAATGTGTAGCTCTGAAATACCCCTTTAATTCTGGTAATAGGAGACTGCTCTGTTCTACTGATTATTCCACTTGAGTCTTGCCATCTTCCCTCCCAGATAAAGTCATTCAGCACTTTATCAATTGCTATCCACAACTTCTCCTGTGTATAAGACTAAAGGGACTAAAACTTTTTAACTGCTTGTATCTTACTATCCACATCCATATAAAAAACTTATTTTCTTAGTTTTTGTATTATCATTTGTTTAGTCTCTTCTCACATATCCTTAGCTGCCACACCATAATCATTTTAATTTGTACTCCTAAATACTTCATTTTATCATATCCCCATAAATATGGATATTGCTGAACCAATATATGTTTGGGTACATAATTTACCACTATTGCCTTTCTTCTAGCTTCATTAATTTTGTATCTAGAAAATATTTGAAACTGTCTCAATATGTTCCACAACACTGTAATTTCTCTTTCTGGTTTTGTCAGGTATAAGATAATATCATCTGTAAATATACCCAGCTTTTCCTGACTACCACACTAATTATATCCTTGAATTTCTGAGCCCATTTTTTTTGCCAGTGGTTCTAAATATAATGCAAATAACTAAGGGGAAATAGGACAGCCCTACCTGGTTCCTCTGCTCAATCAGAAATTATCAGAGGGGATCCCTCCCACTTTTTCACCTCCGATCCCTCATATGTCCCCCTAATCACCCATATAATTTTTCCAAGAAATGCAAATGCTTCCATTGCCCTGCTCATAAAGTCCCAGCTTACTCTGTCAAATGCTTTCTCTACATCAAGACCCACCACCAACAACAGTATTTTCTTGCGTTCTGCTTCCCTTTGGATCATCGATGTTCTGTTATTGTTGTCAGATGTTTGTTTCCACTTCACAAAGCCACATTGATCCATATCTATCAATTTTGGCATTACTCTTACCATTATTTTAGCCATTATAGACATAAACACTTTAGAATCATGGTTTAGTATTGAAATGCAGCTGTACAAAGCTGGATCTGATGGATCTTTACCCTCTTTAGGTATTGCAGCAACCACTGCCTTCTTCCAGGATGTTGGTACTTCTCCTCCTCTTAAAATATTGCTAAACAAAACCTCCCAGACCTTTATCATTTTTCCCCTTATAGCTTCCAAACTTCCATTTATTCCTGGGAACTTTCCTGCATATTGCTTATACATCACAATTTTTATATCATCTCGTCCTATCCTAACCCTTAGTAATTGAGCCTTATCTGCCTCTAACCTTGGCATATTCCATGCCAAATATTTTCATAAATGTTTTCAGAAATCTACCCTCTTTTGTTATACTTTCCCTTCTGGGCCCCTCCAGAGACATCTTCACTGCTGCAAATCAAATTCCAGTTCCCACCTATAAATAATATTCTTTGCTGAAAACTGATTATTTCTCCCAGAATTTTCTTAAGCTCCGTGATAACAGTTTTAGGTGGAATACA
The DNA here is from genome assembly GCF_019279795.1 of Protopterus annectens. Classification (NCBI taxonomy): domain Eukaryota; kingdom Metazoa; phylum Chordata; order Ceratodontiformes; family Protopteridae; genus Protopterus; species Protopterus annectens. The sequence goes on from NC_056733.1 coordinate 645,169,047, forward strand.
AGTACATGCCAGTGTAATCCTCCTCCCTTGTCAGTAACCCCTTAGCACTACAAATCTGCCATTGTTATCTGTTTTACCCCCTTCTATCACTATAGGAGCTCCTCTTGCAATTAATATAAGTACTCCTCTTTTCCTTTGTATTAGGTATTTCACTGAATAATTATCCTGAAAATGTTCCTTTTCAGATTGACATGTTCAGTTTTTTCCAAGTGTGTCTCCTGTAACATAACTATTTCCACTCTACATTTTTAATACAGTTCACTACTCTCTTTTTTGTATTACCATTGTATATTACCATTAAGCCAGCAGATAAAGGGGGAGGGGTAGTCATTTTAGACACAGATGAATACAATGAATTGATGCTGGAAATGCTTTCAGATGATGTGACTTATTGTAGAATTGATAGATTAATGTTACGAAATCTATTACGAAAGATACATGATGAGCTTTATGATCTTATGATGTGTAGACAAATTTCACATGATATATATGAGTTCTTTCTTGTTGAATACCCTGTGATACCATACATAAAAGGTTTGCCGAAGGTACACAAGGGGATTACACCGCTATCTCTGCGCCCAGTAGTTGCAGGAGAGAGATGGGCGACAGTTACAGTTTCGGTTTACTTAGAGAAAACACTTAGTCCTTTGTTAGAAAATATACCCACGATTTTAAAAGATACATATCAATTAATTAGTACTATAAGTAATGAACCCTTTAAATTAATACGTACCACATGTTTATTAGTCACATTGGATGTCAAGAACTTATTCACTGCAATACCTAATGAATATGGGTTAGAAGCTGTTAGAGAATTGCTAAATGATTCTTTTAATTTTAATTCTGAGAAACAGACTTTGATTTGTGCTTTGCTTGACATTGTTCTGAATAACAATGTCTTTACGTTTAATAATCAGTTATATTTACAGAGATGGGGCGTAGCGATGGGCACCCCCTGCGCAAACACATATGCTAACCTTGTGGTTTACTATTGGGAATTGAATAATTTATTCAACAGTGAGTTATTTAAGAAAGTAATACTGTATAAAAGGTTTGTGGATGATATACTTTTATTTTGGAATGGTACAATTGGTGAACTAAATGATTTTGTGAATTTTATGGAATCTACGACTAGCTTCCTAAGATTTACGATGGAATATTCTGAATTAAGTGTTGATTTCTTGGATATTACCATAACTAAGGATCCCAATGGTTCTATATCCACAAACCTTTTTAGGAAGAAATGTTGGAAAAATACAATATTAGAATATGGCAGTATGCATCCCCGCCATATATTCCCGAATGTGGTAAAAAGTCAGTTTATCAGGATAAGCAAGTTATGTAAAGAACCAACCCAGCTTAAAGAACAAGCGGACATATTACAAGATCTCTTTATAAATAGGGGATATAAAACGAACATTGTAAGAAACATTAGGAAGAAAGTGTTGGGTGAAACAAGTTCGATATATAGTGATACCATGAATAATGACTCACAAGTAGCTGAAAAACAAGATAGATGTTATCATAATTACGGAAATAATAATAATAAGAGGGGTGTCTCTGGTGACAAGGTAACCTTTGTCACCAGATATACAAATGATAATAGTCTAATTACAGGTATTATACGCAAATATTGGCATATACTTAGTCTTGAATATGATACACGTAAGATTGTAGGTATACAGCCAAGTTTTACGTATAGGAATAGTAAAAACTTAGAGAATTTTATGTATTGATCACAGTACATCATTTAAACAAATACATTCCCTGAGAGAAAGGAAGCCTTTTGGAACTTTTCCTTGTGGTTCCTGTAATTTATGTCTTTTTATCAGTGAAAATAATGTTTTTTAACACCCTAATATGGGGTTTAGCTTTACACCCAGATTTTTTTGCTTCTTGTAATAACTCGAATTTGATCTATTTGGCAACTTGTGAACAATGCCAAGCCTTCTGTGTGGGCATGACATCTCGAAGGCTTAGACATAGGATATATAATCATATTTATGATATGAAAAAGAACAATCAACTGAATGCATTAGCAAAGCATGTTGCTGTATATAAGGGACATATGTTTGTGTTTAGAGTGCTGCAATTAGTTAAGGCCACTGAGAGAGGAGGGAATCCCATAAATAGGCTGGAAACTACAGAGCTCCAGTGGATCCTCAGAATGCAAGCACACCAGTATCCAAGCCTTAATCAATATATGAGCATTAAACCAATACTTGATTCACGCCCCCTAAAATAGAGTTTTGTTTATTGTGTTTTATATCTACTCAGTTAATTTAATTTTATGTAGTATATTTTAATGAAATTGATATTGTATTTATATATTTATAGTAAGTTAAAATTTTTTATATAAATTGAATATAAATTTATGAATTCATCTAATAACAAATATTACTTTATTATTATAATGATTAGTTAAACATTGACTTATAGGTATTTTGTACATAAGTATGTCCTATTAATTTATATATTTCTGAGCATTGCATGTAAGATGTTCTAGTAAGGATGAGTTGTTTGTTAAATGATGCCTTTAAATAGTAATGTGAGCTACTCTCTGGATGATTTAATTAATCATACTGTTTTAATTATTTTATTGATGAATTGATTGAATAATTAATTTATGAATAATTCAGTGAATACTATTTAAGATGAGAGCTCTTTAGTATGTTTAGAGATCTGAAGAAGCGTACTCAGTGTATAGGTGAAAGCGCTTATCCATATTCTTTCCATTGGATTAAAAGTTTTATTGATTTATCGTGGTGGTCCAACCTTGTATTTTTTCTGCAGCTTCCAAACTTCCATTTATTCCTGGGAACTTTCCTGCAGATTGGTTATACATCACAATTTTTATCTCATCTCTTCCTATCCTAACCATTAGTAATTGAGCCTTATCTGCCTCTAACCTTGGCATATTCCATGCCAAATATTTTCATAAATGTTTTCAGAAATCTACCCTCTTTTGTTATACTTTCCCTTCTGGGCCCCTCCAGAGACATCTTCACTGCTGCAAATCAAATTCCAGTTCCCACCTATAAATAATATTCTTTGCTGAAAACTGATTATTTCTCCCAGAATTTTCTTAAGCTCCATGATAGCAGTTTTAGGTGGAATACAAGTACATGCCAGTGTAATCCTCCCCCCTTGTCAGTAACCCCTTAGCACTACAAATCTGCCATTGTTATCTATTTTACCCCTTCTATCACTATAGGAGCTCCTCTTGCAATTAATATAAGTACTCCTCTTTTCCTTTGTCTTAGGTATTTCACTGAATAATTATCCTGAAAATGTTCCTTTTCAGATTGACATGTTCAGTTTTTTCCAAGTGTGTCTCCTGTAACATAACTATTTCCACTCTACATTTTTAATACAGTTCACTACTCTCTTTTTTGTATTTATCTGTGAGACCATTGACATTTAAGGACATTACAGAAAGCATCACTGCATTAAAAAGTCATTATTCCCACTTTTTATGTGTCACACCTTTTTGTTAAATGTGTAGTTCCAACTTTTGTGTTACACGCATACACTGTTTGGCAGGTTGAACTTTTAAACAGTTGTTTCTTGTCATATCCACTTGAACCTATGTCACAACTTACAAAACATTTTGTTTTATTGAAATCCCCCAAACAAAAAAAATAAACAAACCCTCAATACCCCCTAAAACCAAATAACAAAGCTATGTATATCTTCAAATAGTGAAGTTTTACCCTCCTAATAGGAACAAATTTCCCAAATTGACAGCCACATTGACAGACTTGAGTTAACCTAAAAGAAAAGTTATCCATGCTAAGACTCATGGCACAGCCTGTGTTTCTAACGTGCTAACCTGTTTTATCTTATCTTTATAGCTCTCCCAGCTGGGAAAACCCCTGAATGCTTTCAGAGAACATTATCTCCTAGCCAGTTTCTCTGTTCTTTTTCCCCTAGTTAGTCACTCTCCACCAGACTGTAGCCACTTTATCTTTATCAGATTGTCTCCATGGAGACATGAGAACCAGGCAGCCTATTTCTCATTCTCAGATTGTCTGCATGGAGACATGAAAACCAGACAGTCAATTTCTCTTTATCAGATTGTTTCTATAGAGAGATGAGGACCAGTTGCAGAATTGCTACTAAGCATACATTCATTTTATAGAAAAAAGCCCCATAATATTCAGTATTTTTTTTTCATTTACTTGCTTTCTTTTAAAATGTGTTACTAAATCAATCTAAGGTCCTTAATCAAGTCATTCCCCCATGCAAGAATGAGAAAAAGCGCATACATTTTTCTTTTATCATGCTCTTTTAACCAGGCTTTTTTTACTTTGCAGTGCCTACATTTCTTAAAACTGAAAAAGAAGAAAGAGAGAAGGGATAAAGAAAGAAAGAAAAAAATAGCAGCACCTGTTTACAATCCCCATTATACTAAAAATAACTGAGAAAACTTTAGTTTATAGCATGCAAAGAAAACCATGTACCACAAAACTAACACTATTAAGAAAAAAAATTTCTTTAGTTACAGTTAACTTCTCCCCTCAAAGCATTTTTCTTGGCATTAATGACACGAAGTAAGGCATATGCTTTAGAGTCCCCCACAAGTCCAACAATTTCTGAAAAAGTCCAATATTTCCACATTTTCTGTCATATTTCACAAATATAATTATTGCATTGTAATACACCATTAAGTTACTGTTTTATTACTGTTCATCTCAATTTCCCAAATCATGTCTCTGTATGTACTAGAACTTTGGTAAAGCATCTTTTATCATACCCTTGCATAAAGGTGGGCCATCCATTGATCTTTCTAACTACTGACCCAGTGCAATTTTATCACCTCTGTCTAAAATAATAGAAAAATATGCCAACTCATAACTCTGAAAATATATCACTGATGATAATATTTGCTCCCCACACATCATGGTTTTAGGTCCAACCATAGTACAACTTTCACTGAAACAGTCAACCAAAAATAGAAATTCAGGTAATCTTGTTTTTACCATTTTCCTGTGTATATCTAAGGCTTCTAACACTGTGCCACCATAAACTCCTTCCTAAACTTTCCTCATTAGATGTAAATCATTCATCTTTTAAATAGTTTCAAAGCTATTTTTGTTATAGATACCAGAGCATTAAATGGCAATAGTATTATCCTCCTTCTTACCCATCTCAGTTGGTGTGCTCACAAAGATGACCTACTCAACATTAAAAAAATGTATAGCAATACTAAAATTGAATTGATCTGCAGTATATTGGAAATTATTTTAGACAACAATATATTCATCTTCAATGAATGTATGTATCTACAGAAGGTTGGCATAGCTATGGGCACAGCTTGTGCCAATAGCTACGCCAATTTAACATTGGTTTCATGGGAGACTAGTTTTTTGTCAGAGGGCAGTGATTTTTACAATGAGGTTCTGTGGTACACATGCTTTGTTGACTATGTTTTTTTGCTGTGGGGAGGGACTATTGATAGGTTGGAACTATTTGTAAACTATTTACATAGTACAACTGATTTTCTAAGGTTCACCTTTCAATATTCAAAGAAATTGATTTCCTTGATAAAGTATGTACAAATTCATCACAAGAAATAGTTACTGGCCTATCTAGGAAACCTACACCTAGGAACAGTATACTACACAAAAGTAGTATGCACCCCACTCATGTTTATAGGAAGGTAATTCAAGGGCAATTTATGAGGATGAGCAGACTTCACAATACAGATGAGGGCCTACAAGAAGCAGTGACCTTACTGGAAAGTGATTTTAAGAAGAGAGGCTACAATAAAAAGGAAATAGATGACAGCATTGAAAAAAAATGTATGAAAGACGTAAAAATAGAGGGACCCCATACTATTCGGATGAGGTTCAAAATGCATTGTCAAATGAGAACAACATGAGTAAGGTCAGGTTTCCAATAACTTACTCGAGTGACATCAGAAGATTTTGTGGGATCTTTGAAAAGAATTGGGGTATCCTGACTACTATAAATGAACTGCAAGGGGTGATAGATAATAAACCTAGTTTCTCCTTCAAAAATAAAAAATCACTAAAGAGGCAGTTATGCTATAAAGTAAGTTCCAATAGAAACAATAGAATAGTCTTTCAAAGAATTGGGACTTTTCAATGTAGAAAGTGTATGTAACTATATATACAGTAAATCTACTTTTCAACATCACTCTTAGATTTGAAATAAATATAGATTTTTATGCTGACTGTAGATCTGGACATCTGGTATATTTTAGTTTCTGTATACTCTATCATGCCTTCTATATAGGTAAAACTGATAGGCTATTCAAAGAACGTATACAGGAACATCTGAGGGACATTAATAATAAGAAAGAAACTAGTGCCTTGGCCAAACATGTGCAGTCTGCAGGTACATCACATATTTTCAATTTTATGGCCCTAGAGGTTGTGCAACCGAATATTAGAGGTGGGGATATGAGCAACACTGTACAAGAAGTGGAACAGAAATGGATTATGTTACTAAAGGCAGATAGCTATCCAGGGCTAAATAGTGCAGCGTCACTAAAACATTTTTTGAAAGCAAGACCGCTTAAGCATTGAAACAAACACATTTTTTATTAGTGTATTAGGAATTAACTTATGTTGTTGCTATATAGGACTGTTTTAATTTGTTGTTGTTTTAAATATATATTTTTTGTACTTATTTTATGATGTCATTAATGAGAAGCTACATGATTGGATATGGTATGATTTAAATATGGAGAGGTTACATGCGTTAGTCAGAGTCTGAGGAAGCGATTTGTTATTTATCGCGAAAGTGCTTACTTCATTAAACTTTTGCTTGTTTGTTTGTGTCTTTCGGCTTTTCGCGGTTAGGGGTCGCCACAGCGGAACTCCGGTCCGCTAATGACTGGCAGTTGATTTTTACGTACAGGCTTGCCAGGCCTGATGCACAACCTTCAACGAAGGTACGCCCATTCACACATGTCTCCACGCAGAAGACGCTATAGCTGAGAATCAAACCGGACAGCGTCTTACTGTGAGGCGACAACGCTACCGCAGCACCACCACCACGGTTCACTTCATTAAACTTTTGCTATTTTACTATTTTGATATCAGCCATGGTCAGTTCGCTCTATTCTTTTTACGTTTTATGTTTTGAGGTGAATACCAATTGTTAACCCAGTCAAAGAACTTTTTTTGCAAATTATTTTAAGTCCTTTGGATTGTTTGGGGTCTATTAATAGGCCACAGTTGGAAACATCAGTGCAGTCGTTGGGACCAGGATTGATTTCAGTGTCACCTTTACAGCTGAAAGTGGCCGCAGGTGAATTGTATTTTTTATGCATCAGTCTGACAGTTGAATAGTTGAGATTATATATATGTATGAGTCCCCTTCAAAACATTGAATCTCCACAATATCAAATCTGAATTTATCGAGGTGACTTCGCTGAAACTTCGTTATATCGAACTTGTGGAACAACAAACAAACCCTGGGAACCACTCGGCCACTGTGGTGAACCTTGCCCTTTCTCCACTGTAGTGCAGTTTCGAAGTTGGTATATTTAGTTTTGGGGGTTGTGGGGATGGAGCCCCCACATCAGGGGGATGGGGGCAAAGTCTCCCACTTAGAGGGTTTTCTTGTTTTGCTGTTTGTTGTTTTGTCCTGCTGGTCAAATGGTTATTTTTCCCAGGGTTAGTTTTCACTATTCCAAGAGTTCAATATAATGAAGGTATGGCAAAGTTTTCTCAATGAATTCGGATTCCATATTGTGAAGATTTGATGTTTTGAAGGGGATCCATTTGTACATATGGGTCTACTTCACCTGACCTAAAACTCATTTGACTGACACCCATTTGACCAACATCCAATTGACCTAAATTTCATTTGACTGACAACTCATTTGACTGACTCCCATTTCACCAACATTTAAGACAGACTTGTTGTGGGTTTTCCTTCATCTGTGACTTGCTGACTGTTAGAATTCCATTAGTCATGTAGAAAGTAGTGTTGTAATGTTTCTAAATGTGGGTTTGTCTCTTTACATGTTTATAGGAAGTATCTAAAGTAATTTGGTGAATAATTTGTGAGTTCCCAGCAGTAGTGGCAGCATGCAGAGTACTGTAAAGCAAGTTAAAGGTATATGCCCTTTTCCCCACTGTAGTATGACCCTGGAGTTAGTATATATAATTGGGAGGGTGTGGAGGCCAAAGTTTGGTTGTACATTGTCCTGATGTTCTTCGTGTTTCACTGTTGCAGCCATTACATTTGGGTAATCTGCTGGCAGGTTGCCCTCAGTCGGCCTGATTAACAAAGTCTTGGGTCCTGCGTCAGATGCTGTCCCTTCTTCCATGACGTCAGGTTGTCAGGGGTATAAAACATGCAGCCAACGGCATTACATTAGGCTTTCTTGCCACGCGGTGCCCAAAGCAGAAGCAGTTCGCAAGTGCCGGTTGGCCAACACCTGAAATTTTCAATTTCGAGTTTCAGATCCGAAGTCTTCAACTAAAAAGCTAAGTACCCTGTTGGGGAAACTTTCTCTTGCTCCTTACCGATGTCAGTAAAAGTTAATAATTGCATTACTTGTGGGAAGCAAATGCCTCATAAGGATTTCCATTTGTACTGTATTCCTTGCCTAGGCCCTGACCACGACGTAACTTGCTGTCGGTTCTGTGCTTTATTTAATCAGCACACTATTAAACATCGGTACATTTTTGCTTCTAAATATTTTGGCTCACGCTTTAATTATCCAGAAATGTCGTTGGTTAGCAATCCGACTACCGGAATACCTAAAAAATGCAAAGAAAAAGACAGAGACAGGCTGTTGAGGTCCAAAACTGCCGACAACGCTTCTCCTAAGCCAGTCGCCAGTGTGCCGGTACTCAGTGAGGCACTTTTGCAGCCCTTGATACCTGCTAATTCTGATTTACAGGCCTCTACTGAGACCCATTCGGAGTCCGGTATGCCGCGAGATGCTTCAATTATGGAACCCGCGGATGTCTCTACCTTGGAAGGGTCTGAAGCTGTTGTGCAGGCACTGGCTACTGAGGGTGTTTTCAGGCCTACAGATTTGCATATTAGACCAACGCCATTTTCAAAACTAAGGCCAAAATCTTGACCTATGTCTAAAAAAATGACACCTAGGCCACATGTACAGGCCCCTATGCCTAAGAAGCAAATGATCAAAATGGCTGAAGATTTAATTACTCTGATCAGGGGAAGTCAACCCCTTTCCCCCTTCTAAGAGGCCTAGGCAAGATATTGACTATGAATCTTTTGAACAGGATTCTATTTCTACTGATTCTTCTAATGAACAGGAATTATCTATACCTACTTATGAGGACTCTGATGCAGAAGATTCCATTCCTTCTGCTTCTCCCCCTGAGGATTTTTCTTTTGGGGAAACTTTACATACCTTAAGGGAACATTTCCACTGGGAAAGTCAGGATTTTTCTGAATCTAAAAAGAGACTTAGGGATTTCCTTCTTCTTCCTCATCATAGGCCTTTGGCTATACCTCCTGTTCAAGACATTGTTGATGATATTTTTTCAGAATCTAGTATGGCTCCTGATTCTCTGCCTCCAGCTCCTTGTAAGCCAGACAGATACTACAGGGTTCCTGACTCCCACAAATTCCTTTTCAAAAATCCTTTTGTGGATCCTGAAACCATTTCTCAGGGTCACAACGGCATTAAGGCCTCTACTGCTAAAAATCCTACCCCTTCTGATAGATATTCCAGGGTGCTGGATAGATGGGGTAAGAAGGTTTACACTTCTGCAACCTTGGCAATCAGGGCTTTAAACTGTCAATTTTATATGCTAAAATTTCAACAGCATATCATGGGACTGCTTAAACAGAAAATGATGTTAATTTCTGACTGTGTGGAAAATAAAGATTTACAGGATCTTTTGCATTCAGCTGAACAAGTTGGAAAACATACTTTGCAATGTGGCTTTGATTCCTTGGAGGCCTCTTGCAGGGCTGCTGTAACTGTGTTAAGAAGGCATGCTTGGCTCAAAGAGCTAACTCTGCCTGATCATGTTAAAGCAAAATTGTTGGATGCTCCTTTACAACAGGACCGTCTCTTTGGTAATAAGGCTGAAGAAGTTCTAAAAAAGATGGAAGATAAAGCTAAATCTATGCAAACTGTGAAAGATTTCTTACAAGTGCAACCTCCAAGATTTAGTAGGCACTGGCCTACTAAGAACTGGTCCTTTCCAGTTCCTTCGAGCATCACACCCAGACATTCCAAAGGCACCAGGTTTCAGTCCCAAGGGACTTTCAGAACAAAACAATGGGGTGCCTCCTCTTCCAAATCTGGAAACAACAAGACACCTCCCTATGGTAAGCAGTCTCAATGACTTACCTTTACACTTACCAAGCACTTACCTTTTAGCCGCCCCTTTGGGGGGAAAACTGGCTCTTCATGCAAGAAACTGGCAACTTATAACCCAGGACAGGATTTTAAATATAGTATCCCAGGGATACAGATTTCATTTCCATACGATGCCAATTCCAAATGGATGGCCAGACCTGCCCCCAAATCAGTGGGCAGAGGCCCAGAAATAAGTACTCTCCCTCATGAGCATGGGGGCTATTCAACTAGTACCAGAAGAGGAAAAGGAAGAAGGTGTCTATTCAAGACTTTTCCTAGTACCCAGAAAAGACAAATTATGGCGTTAAATTCTGGACATCCCAAAATTGATGATGCTGACTCTTCAACAGTTACTTCCTATGATAGGCAAAGATGCCTGGTTGGCAACTCTAGATTTAAAAGAGGCTTACCTGCATATCCCAATCAGGGAATCTTGCAGAAGATACCTCCATTTCAAAGCAGGCTACTTGCATTACCAGTTCTCTGCACTGCCCTTTGGTTTATCTACTGCGCCCAGGGTCTTTACAAAGTGCCTGGCTCTAGTAATTGCATTTTGCAGGCAAAGAAATATTCAAATATATCCATACCTGGACGGTTGTCTAATTCAGGCAGAAAACAAAGACATTCTTCTAAAACTTCTGGTGTTTGTAAAAAGGGTTCTAACTTGTTTAGGGTACACTATAAATGAAAAGAAATCACAACTGGTACCCTCTCAAAAATTACATTCCTGGGTGCAAGCTTGAATACAACTGCCCAGATGGCTTTCCTTATGCCAGAAAAACAAATTCATTTGGTGACTTACTTCAAACAGGTGGCTACAAAAACCCTGCTATCTGCAAGACAAATTCTGCAAGCCTTGGGGTTCATGGCCTCCTGCATTCATCTAATTCCATATGCAAGACTGCATATGAGGAAACTTCAGTGATACTTAAGTTTATGGAGTCAACATTGTCACAGCCTGGAAACAATGATTCCTATCATACCTTGCCTGCAACTAGAGTTCCTATGGTGGGCAGAGGCCTGCCACCAAAACAAGGGAATGTCATTCACACCACCCCCTGCCGCCCAAACCCTAACTACAGACACATCAGACTATGCTTGGGGGGGCTCATCTGGCAGGGACGTGCATTCAGGCAAATGGAGCCCAAATCAAATGCACCTTCATATCAATCAAAAAGAAATGCTAGCTGTACAGAATGCACTGACAGCCTTCAAGGACTACCTTCATCCAGGACAATTACTGATAAAGACGGACAACACCACGGTTATGTGGTATATAAACAAGCAGGGGGGTACACACTCCTACCCCCTTTGCAGACTAGCAATGGCATTGTGGAACACGGTCTTGACCTATCAAGTACAACTACAAGCTCAATTCCTGCCAGGAAAGCTGAATACTCTGGCAGATGAACTAAGCAGAAATCTCATGGACCCTCACGAATGGAAACTGGAACCATGGATTTTCAACATGTTGACATGCAAATGGGGGAGCCTAGGCATAGATCCTTTGCCTCACCTCAGAACTATCAGTTGGACAAATTTTGCACAAGAACTCATCACAAAAAAGCCTGGAAAGTGGATGCTCTGTCCTTCAGCTGGAAAAAACCTATCAGTCTATGCCTTTCCCCCTCTGCCTCTGCTCTCCAAAGTTCTACTAAACGTCAAACAAGACAAACCAAAAATGATTTTGATTGCTCCAGACTGGCCTCGCCAACACTGGTACCCACTCCTGTGCAGTGTGTCACACCTTCCACCATGGCACCTGCCTCAGACACCTCACTTACTGTCTCAGCAGAACAACCAAACTCTGCACACTCAGCTCCAAACTTTGAATCTTGCAGCGTGGCTACTCACCTAAATTCACCCTTAGCATCCCTCAGCAAATCTGTGATGGATGTCATTTTGGAGGCGAGAAGACCTAGCACTAGAAAATCATATGCTGACAAATGGAAAAGATTCTGTGCCTGGAATCAATCTCAAGGGATAAGCACAGCAGTGCCCAACGTTCCTCAGATTTTGCAATACTTAACTGAGATGCTTCACAAGGGCCTGTCCTTTTCTTCCATAAAAATCCATGCCTCAACCATTTCAGCTCATTACAACACAGAACCTCCCCTCTTCTCTCATCCTCTGTTAAAGCAGTATCTCAGAGGGGCTAAAAACTTAAGACCACCCAGGAGAGCTCCAACCCCTGCCTGGGACCTCAATTTTGTATTGAAGAAACTCACTCTCCCTCCTTTTGAGCCAGCTGCTACTGCAGACTTAAAATGTCTATCCTGGAAAACAGCTTTCCTTTTAGCAGTCACTTCAGCTGGAAGGATTTCCGAATTACAAGCTCTTATGGCAGTGGAGTCTTTCATCATTTTTCATGCGGACAGGGTATCTCTCAGGACCAATCCATCCTTCATGCCTAAGGTGGTATCCAGTGTGGCTCTTAATCAGACCATTCATTTGCCAACTTTCTTTCCCAATCCACAGAACAAATGGGAGCGGATTCTGCATTCACTGGATGTACACAGACAACTTAGATTTTACTTAAATAGGACTAAATCTCAAAGAAAATCTGAACAACTGCTGGTAGCATTTGCTGCAGGGGCACAGGGAAAGGCTATTTCAAAGCAAACCATTTCCAAATGGATAAGCCATTGTATTTGTTTCTGCTATAAGCACCATGGAAAAACTATCCCCCAGGGGATCAGATCCCATTTTACCAGGGCTGCATCTACTTCAACAGCCTTTCTCAGAGGTGTTCCTACCAGGGACATTCTAGAAGCTGCTGCCTGGAGCTCAGTTTATACTTTCACCAAACATTATCATTTACCAGTTTTCTCTAAATCCAGAGCTGGCTTTGCCACTGCTAAATTGCAGGGTCTTATAGCTGGTCCTAATGCTGTATAATTCCCTCCACCCAACCACAGCTTTGGGAATCTACCCAAATGTAATGACTGCAACAGTGAAACACGAAGGACATAGTACAGTTGTGTACACTTACCATAAATGTAGATGTTCGAGTGTATTCACTGTTGTAGTCCTGGTTACCCTCCCTCCAGCCCCCTATTTTTCTCTGGGTATACCTCTACTTTCTTTCATTATGCTTAAAAGCACTTTTGGTGTATTTGCTTTTGGTTGGAGGTATATTTTGTGTGTTTTTAATTTTATTTGCTCCATATTTGGGGGGCACCTGACATCTGGGGCAAGAAAAACTAATGTAATGGCGTCGGCTGCATGTTTTATACCCCTGACGACCTGACGCCATGGAAGAAGGGACAGTAACCGATGCAGGACCCAAGACTTTGTTAATCAGGCTGACTGAGGGCAACCTGCCAGCAGATTACCCATATGTAATGACTGCAACAGTGAATACACTCGAACATCTACATTTATGTTAAGTGTACACAACTGTACTTTTCTGTTAAGAGGGTAAGTAAGTAGTTTTTAAGTTCTGGAAAGGGTTAGTTATTGGTGTTCTAAGTGTGTTTGTCTATGGGTTAAGATTTAGTATGTTGAAATTCAGCATTGTAAGCTGTCAGTGAAATGGGAGTCAGTCAAATGAGTTATCAGTCAAATGAAATGTATGTCAATTAGGTGTCAGTCAAATAGCTGTCAGTCAAATGAGTTTTAGGTCAAGTGAAGTAGACCCGTACACACACACACACACATATATATATATATGTGTGTGTGTGTGTGTGTGTGTGTGTGTGTATATATATATATATATATATATATATATATATATACACACATATATATATATATATATATATATATATATATATATATATATATATATATATATATATATATATATATACATATATATATATATATATATATACATATATATATATATATATATGTGTGTGTGGGTCTACTTTGTTTTGTTGCATCTCATTGAACTGAATTTCATTTCACCCCGACCACATTACTGAAAACTCATTTCACTTAACTGCAGTTAGTATATATGGCACTGTGTAGAGTACTGTAAGGCAAGTAAAAGGTACATGCCCTTTCCCCACTCTTGTGTGATCCTGGAGTTAGTATATGTAGTTAGGGGGGTGAGGGGACACAGTTTTTAGTACGAGTATATATTGTCTTTGGAGAGAGTTAATCATTGGTGTTGTAACTATGCATATCTGTTGTTTAAAATGTATTATTTTGAAGTTTTTGTTAAAATACAATATAAAACAAAAAGGTGGGGGGGCTATGCAACCCACACCCTCCCTAATTATATATACTAACTCCAGGATTGCACTACAGTTGGGGAAAAGGGCATATACCGTTTACTTGCCTTACAGTACTCTACACAGTGCCATACGTACTAAGTTCAGTGAAATGAGTTTTCAGTAATTTGTATTTTCAGCAATGTGGTCGGGGAGAAATGAAATTCAGTGAAATGAGATTCAACGAAGCAAAGTAGACCCACACACACTCACACATATATATACATACATACTCATTATTTTTTAATGGTTCACTAACAGTTGGAAAAGGAGTTCATATATCCCATAATTATGCATGGTTGCCTGGATTGTTTTAACATGGTTGGACTTAGAGTGCTGTTTGTGACACTATACTTTAAGATGAGTTGGTTTAACAAGTGAAGTTGAAAGTAAATTGACCATATTTAATTGCAGGCCAGTTAGCAATAATAGCATAACTATTATTCCTGGGTGTTGTTTGCCATTTTAGGTTAGATTTAAGGTCAGTTAGTTTTAATAACAACTGAGTAATGGAGGAGGTAAATGTTAATGTTAATAATTTGCCAGAGTATAAAGATGGACCTTAACAGAATGCATACATATATATACAAATATTTAAAGTGTAGACAATAATTCCCTTCTAGCCTGCCAATATACTAAAAACACTTGTTCCCGTAATAAGCGTCCAGGCTGTTCTTAAAAATATTAAAACTAGTGCTTGCTTTAATGTAATTTGATAGTTTATTCCATGCATCAGCTACTGTCTCAGAACACCAGTTAGTTGTTGTGTCTTTCGGTTTTTCCCAGTTAGGGGTCGCCACAGCGGAACTCCAGTCCGCTAATGATTGGCAGTAGATTTTTCATGAACGCTGAGGTGCCAGCTCGATGTTCAACCTTCAACGAAGGCACGCCCATTACACATGTCTTTCGAATGCCCACCCAACTGCGGGAGGACATGCAGACTCCACACAGAAGGCACTCCAGCTGGGTACACTTTTCATTCCTATAGAATCTTCTACATATGTTGTCTGATGATTGTCTACTATTTTTTGAGAACCCCCAACATTACAAGAGGTAGTTATCTTTGTGTACTCTATATACCCGAATAAGGTCTACTCTTAAATGTTTGTATTAGACACTGTACAAGTTCAGATATTTTCTTCTTTCATAGTAACTTAAATTTTCACACCCATGGATGCAAATGGTATATTTCCACTGCATTCTTTCCAGTTTACTCATGCTTGTTTCTATGTTGTTTTTTAAATGAGACATCTTTATTAACTTATCATGTAGGCATAGACAATTATACATTTATATAAATGAAAACAAACCATACTGACATAATTTTAGTTGCAAACATTATACATCGCAAACCATATTCACACACTTTTAGCTGCAAAAATTAAACATCACTTATAATCTATCCAGCCAGTCAGTCAAACATTATCAGCTCATTCAAAACCCTTACTTCTTTTAAACCTCATTTTTCTTCTTCATGTACTGTGCCCAATATTCCCATTTTTTTCTAGGTAATTTGCTGCTACCCTTTTCTAAAGAACCCAATTCTAGTTGTTTTGTCTCTGTTAGTATATTCACTACTTTTAATACAGTTGGTTTAGACTTTGATTTCCATTTTCTATTAATTGCTTTTTTGGCAGCCACCATAATTAGAGTCAGCAAGGCCTTACTATGTCTAGGCACTTGGGTCTAGGAAATTCCGATTCTGTATCATAGCTCAAAAATTATTTCTTTAGTTACACCAATTTGCTCACCCAGTATCTCTAACAGAGAAGTATGCAGGGAGTCTTTAATAGTCTACCAACTCATTATACTCCCAGAATATATATTCCCTATTACCTCTTTCTTCCCCATTACACCTCCAACATTTGCTGTCTACCTGAGGAAAAATTCTTTAGAGTTTACTTGGGGGTATCAAAATGCTTATGTAAACATTTCCAGACAAAGATCCTAAATCTTCTAGATTTTGTTGCATATGTGGGAAACATACCTATATCCCACCATAGTTTCTTTGTAAATTGCTTATCTAACCTCTCTTCCCAATCCTTTCTAACCTGCTCTGTTTGATTCTTATAGTTATCATGCAGTATTATATGTGCTCTACTAATTATTCCTTTTTTAACAGCAGCTTAGCTTCTGTTCTAGATTCTACTATTGCCTTTGTTTTATCTTCATTCATTTTGTATCCCAAAAAGATGTGAAACTGTCTCAAAATGTTCCACAACACTGACATGTCCTTTTGTGGTTTTATCAGGTATAAAATAATGTTATCTGCAAACAGCTTTTCTTGACTACTATACCAATTATATCCTTGAAATTCTGAGTCTCTTATTTTCTTTGCCAATGATTCTAAATGTAATGCAAATAACAAAGGAGAAAGAGGACACCTCTGACTGGTTTTGCTACTCAAACAGACACTATCAGAGAGGAACCCACCCACTTTAATTTTCACCTTCCATCCCTTATATATTCTCCTGATCAGCCTTACAATTTTATAAAGGAATGCAAATGCTTCCATTGTCCTACTCATAAACTTCCAGCTTACTCTGTCAAATGTTTTCTCTGCATCAAGACCCACCAACAACAGTGACATTTTCTTCCATTCTGACTCCCTCTGGATCATCAGTGTTTGGTTAATGTTGTCAGATGTTTGCCTGCCCAACACAAAACTACATTTATCCATATCTATCAGTTTTGGCTAAATGTTTGCCATTCTTTTATTCATTTTAGATATAAACACTTTATAATCATGGTTTATGATTGAAATGGGCCTGTATGAAGCTGGATGTGAAGGGTCTTTACCCTCTTTAGGTATTAAAGCTACCAGAGCTTTCTCCCAGGATGTTGGTACTTCTCCTCTTCTTAAAATACTGTTAAAACCTTCCAGATTGTTATCTGTTTTTCCTTCCTAGCTTCCAAACTTCCATGGGAATACCATTTATTCCTGGGGACTTTCCCATGGATTGCTTGTACATCACTATTTTATCTAATCTCCTCTTATCCTAACTGTTAGCAATTGAGCCTCATCTACCTCTAACTTTGGCATATTTAATTCTTCCATAAACTTTTAAACATTTCCATTTGTACCTTTATTTGATTTCCATATTTCTTTGCTTTTTACAGACTTTTATAGAATTTCTGAAGTATTCTAATACTGATACAGGATCTCTTATCTTCTTTGTTATAGGCTCCCTAAGCTTGGCTACAGCCCTTTCTATTTTCTGTTGCATGACTCTGTGTGCTAAATGTTTTTGTGCTCTACAGTTATTAACAAAAAAACAGTTGCTTAGCAACAGTCTTTCTAAACTCATGCATATTATCGAAGTAATCCCTTATTTTCTGTTTAGCATTCTGCAGTTGCTCCTGTTCTTGTTCTGTGAGATTCCCCCTACTCTGCGGTAATTTAACATTTGTCTGTCCCTCAAAATAATTCTTGTTACTTCTTAACATATCTCTCTTTTTTTTTTATTTCCACCCTATTTTTAAACTCCACTTTAATTTTATCCCACTGCCTAGCTATATTTTTAGAAAAAAAATTTCTATCTTCTGTAATAACTCCTGAATAATTTTCATTAGCAATTCCTTAAATTCTTTTCTTTCAACAGGTAATTGGGAATGTGCCAGTGTCTCATTTTTATTCATTACCCTGCATTTTTATTTTAGTTATTATTGGTGCATGATCTGAAATAGTTAATTGATGTGCATCAACATTTTTAATTAAATGCACATGTTCCTGTTCTGTCTAGCCTAGCCCAGTTTTTGTATCTTGGGGAACTGTATGTAAATTCATTCCGAGCTCCTACTACTGAATCCACATCTTCCATGCCAAATATTTTCATAAATTTCCTCAAAAATGTACCCTTCTTTATTATATTTTCCCTTCTTGGCCTCCCAGAAACATCTTCACTGCTGCAAATCAAATTCCAGCCCCCACTTATAAGTAATATTCCCTGCTGAAAGCTGACTATTTCTCCCAGACTTTTCATTATAGAAGTTTTAGGTGGAATATAAATACATGCCAGTATAATATTCTTCCCTTGCCAGTAGGCCCTTAGTACCACATATCTACCATTATTATCTTTTTTTATCCTCTTGTATCACTATTGGAGCTCCTCTTGTAATTAGTATAAGTTTTTTCCTTTGTCCCAGGAATACCATTGAATAACCTTCCTGAAAATCTTTCTTTATAAAATTCACATGTTCAGTTATTTCCAAATGTCTCTTGTACCATAGCTATTTGCACTCTACATTTTAATATAGTCCTTTTTCTTTTTTGTATATAGCTTTTATTGCTTTTTATCATATTTTTTCCATGCAGACATGAGAAATAAATACAGAGATGGTTCTACGAATATTTATGTATTTGCTAGAAGATAGCTTTATTTTATTCAATGTTCTTTTTTATTTATTTGTTTTATCTTAAAACTTGTTACTAGATCAAGTCAAGAGCCTTAACCCAGTCATTCTTCTATGCAAGAATAAGATAAAGCACAACATTTTTTCTTTTATCATGCTCTTTTGACCAGACTTTTCTTCTTTTTTTTTTTTTTTTTTTTTTTACTTTGCAGTGTCTATATTTCTTAAAACTGAACAAGGAGCAAGAGAAAAGATGGGGAAAACAAACAGGGTACCTGTTTAGTTTAGCCTCCCCATTATACTTAAAAATAACTGAGAAAACAGTACTTTGCAGATTATATCATGCATTATAAAAATACTACTGCTAAGAACAAAATTCTGTTTTACTTACAATTAACTCTCTTCAGCTCTCCTAAGTGTTCTTCAAACATTAATGATATGAAGTAAGGAATGTGCTTTAGAGACCCTTACAAGTTTAACAAAGTCAAAAAGCCCAATATTTCTAGGTTGTTTTGTTCTGCCATGTTTCACAAATATATTTAGTGCTTTGCAATCCAACATTTATTTGTCAATTTCTGAGATGCTGGTTTTATTCCTGTTTATCTCCATCTCCCAAATCCAGTTTCTGCTTCATTTCCTGTGTACTCTCCATTCTTCTAGTCAACTTGTGCTTTTTTTTCTCTCTCTTGAGCATTTTCTGGTGAAACACTGGAAAAGGTTTCACTGGCACAGTCTCTCTGTGGTCTTTATTACCAGAAGAACAAGAAACAGAATTGTCTTCTGTTTCACAGCTCAATTTTTGTTGGGCAAACTTTTGTATTTTTTCCTTATCATGTTCTGCATAAAAAAATAATTTTGTCCCTCCAGAAAAGAATGTTCTTAAGATAGATGGGTACAGTAGTTTGAATCTCATGCTGCTTCTCAGCATTCCCTGATTAGTGGAATAAATTTACTCCTCTTCTGCTTGGTATACAGTGAGTAATCATATTCCACAATCACTCTACTGTCTTCCACTCTTAGTACTTTGTCCTTCTGCCACAATTTTGTCAGACTTAACTCCTTGTGCTAAGATGTAGTTCAATGTTTATTCTCTAGCGCCTCGGCCAAAGTAAGCCTTCAAGGAGTAACACATGACACATTTACAAAAGTTTATATAGCATCAGCTATTAACTTCAATCAAACAATTAAACAATTAATTCATTAAGATTGATAAAATGCATTACAAACAAAGTTAAAGTGCATTTCCAACAGAATTAAATAATACTTTTCCAGCAGCACCCTGTATTCAAGCCCCTGGGAATTAAGGTTTCATACTTTAGAATAAAAAATAGTTTCTTTCTTTAAAAGGGCATTCTTAACCAAATTATCGTTTAATTAATTTACAAAAACCTGTTCTAAAATAGTTGCTGTTAATGTATCACATTTTCCCTCATGACATTCATAAAAATGTTGAGCCAAAGGGCTCTCTAATTTTTTTACCCTAATATCTCTCAAAAGCTCCAATAATCTTACCGTAAACATTCTCTTTGTTTGACCCATATAGAACTTATTGCACCCGCATCTAATAGCATATATTACTCTGTCAGTTTTACAGCTATACTGGCCATTTGGTCTAAAGTTAATATTATTTATATAGGGGAAAAAATTAGTTACATAAGGGCAACCACTGCATTTTCCACATGGTAACATCCCTGTCATAGCAATATGGTAGTGCATTTTCTCATCAGGTTTACAAAATCTAGTATGCACTACCATATCTTTAACATTCCTGCCTCTCCTATAAGAAAACATTAACTTTTTTTCCATTAAATTTTTCAATTCAAAATAATTTTTTTAAAAATCCCAGAAATGTAAGATACATTTTTTAATACTCTCACTACAAATATTATAAGTGGAAACCATAAATATCTTTTCCACATTTTTGCAATTCATAATATCATACTTATATTTACCTAATGGTCCTTTATTATACCTATTATGTAATATTTTATTAATATCCAAATCAATCAAGTCAATGTCATACTGTCTTTTTTTAAACATATTCCTAGTAGATAATATTTCATTCATAAATATATTATCCTCATTGCATAATCGGGAAATTCTCAAAAATTCACCATACGGAATAGCTTCCATAGTATGTCTAGGATGGCAACTAGTGCCCATCAAAAAATCATTCGGCAAATTAAATTTTCTATGAATACTAGTAATAATATTTTGTCCTACAATACCCTGTAAATTAATATATAAAAAAGAAACTTTTGTTCCACATTGTATTCCATCAAAACATATATTAAACCTATTAATTTGAATATCCTGTATAAAATCATTAACTAAGGGTCTACCCCCTCTGCATAAAAAAATTAAATCATCAATAAATCTAAAATAAAATATTACATAATTTTTAACAAAGTAATTTGTATAAATACATTCTTGTTCAACTAATCCCATAAAAATATTAGCATACATAGGTGCAAAAGGCGCACCCATTGCTGTGCCTTGAACCTGATGAAAAATTTGATTATCAAAATAAAAATAATTATTTTCCAAACAAAACTTCACTAAATCTAAAATATAATGTGTTAACGGATAGTCTCCCATCAGTTTATATACTGCCTCAATTCCAAATACATGTTTGATATTGGTATAAAGACTCTTGACATCTAGTGTTAACCAGTACATGTCCTCATCCCATTTTACATCTTTTATTTTGTTAAGAAAATCAAAAGAGTCTTGTATGTAAGACGGAAGTTTCTGAGCTTCCTTTAACAACACTTGATGCAAAATAACTCCCAAATTATGTAAAAAAATATTTACTGGCTGAAACTATCGGTCTACCCGGAGGGTTTCTAATATTTTTATGAACTTTGGGTAGGCAATAAAAATAAGCTGGACCAGAATTATCCACATTTAATTTATTTTTAACATCAGTTTCTAGCCAATATCCCAATCTCAGACCTCTTTGTATCAAACAAATGTACTTGTCTTTGGCCTGTTTAACAATTTCTTCCGAAACTACACAATATACTGTGTCATCATTTAATAAATCTAAACATATTTTATAATATTGTGTATAATGCATAATTATTATTTTATTCCCTTTATCAGATGGTTTAACAATTAATTCCTTCTGTTTGGAAAAATTAATTAATTCAGACCATTCTTTTTTAGATAAATTATATTCAACCTGTGTCAAATCTAAATTATTTAGCAATAAATTAACCTCAAATTCAACCATCGTATGAAAGCTTTTTATACCTTCATGCGAAAATGGAGGCATATACATACTTTTTGTATTCACTCTAGAGGTATCTATAGCACAATAGGCATTAAATTCACTTTCACAGGATATAAAAGATTCACTAGTATCTAAATCTGAAACATATTCATCAGTAACATACGTTTCATTAAGCACAGTTTCCACACCAACATTCAAAGAAGGTAAACAATGAAAATAATACCATAAGATGTAATTTACGCACAAATCTGAACAGCTCTATGTTACACTCATATTTCTTCGTAAGACAGTAGGTACAAATTTTAATCCATGATTCAATACAGCATAGATGCTGTCATTTAACAAACATCCAGACAAATTGATTATAACATCAGAAACAAAACATGAATCAATACCATTTTGTCCTTTTATTGTCGCGCCATTGGCATGGAGGCCCTCCCCTATTCGGTTCCTGCTCTGAGTAACTTCTCTTTTGTTGCCTCCCATAAACCCTTTGTGGACAAAAATGTTCTGAAAAATATAAATCATCCACCGGAGATGGCAAAGGTGGGAAATCATTGTTCATGAAATTGTCTGCATCTGGTCTGCCAACAGAGCTGGCAAGCATATTCACGTTAGTAGTATTAACAGTTCTTTCTTTAGACCAGCCAGCATTACTTGGGCGACAAGCATTGGAACGTGAATGCTGATTGGGTCTCCTGAAAAAGGCAGTGCCTTTTTCAAAATCATGAAGATCTCTCTGTATTTTGTACATTTTTTGTTCAAGAACTCTTTTTTCTTGTATATTTAACTTGTCTCTAACATCATGTAGACAGGACTCAAATTTCACCCTGTCTAAAGCAGACATTAAGTTGATACATAACATATTAATGTCTTTTTTTATATTAGACAATTTGATAGTGTCTCTCTCAATCAAAATATTAAGCCATTCTCTAGAGCAGAGATGTGCCGCTTTTTCCCATCTTTGCTGAAAGACCTTGTCAACTGCACAAGTTGCATCAAATGGCTCAGACGGAAATTTAACAGCTCTCAGTCCTCTTGGTATAATATCAAGGTCTAAATATCTCTGCAAACTCGTATAATTATAAAAAGTAAACATCTCTTTGTTCATTAGATTACTCAGTTTTGAAATTAAGGTCTTTACCTCCACCGGGTAATCCACGGAGCATTTACCAATGTTGGCAAATGGATTATTAGCTCGCTTATTCCTCGTTTCAGCTAAAAAACGCTCCTATAATGGTAAACCCGAAGCATTCTCACCAACAGTATTCACATTGGAATGATCATGCTCCCGCTCTGAAGTAAGGAAACCATCAATAGTCCGCTGAGAGGTACCTGGATGCTCCTCTCTAAAAACCCTCGGAATATTATTAGCTGGATCACTGGCCATAGAAATGAATAGCAAACGACAACAAAATAAAGAACAAATAACTGTACCACAGTGCGAAACAACAAAGCCAGTCCAAAAATGTAGTTCAATGTTTATTCTCTAGCGCCTCGGCCAAAGTAAGCCTTCAAGGAGTAACACATGACACATTTACAAAACTTTATATAGCATCAGCTATTAACTTCAATCAAACAATTAAACAATTAATTCATTAAGATTGATAAAATGCATTACAAACAAAGTTAAAGTGCATTTCCAACAGAATTAAATAATACTTTTCCAGCAGTACTCTGTATTCAAGCCCCTGGGAATTAAGGTTTCATACTTTAGAATAAAAATAGTTTCTTTCTTTAAAAGGGCATTCTTAACCAAATTATCGTTTAATTCATTTACAAAAACCTGTTCTAAAATAGTTGCTGTTAATGTATCACATATTCCCTCATGACATTCATAAAAATGTTGAGCCAAAGGGCTCTCTAATTTTTTTACCCTAATATCTCTCAAATGCTCCAATAATCTTACCTTAAACATTCTCTTTGTTTGACCAATATAGAACTTATTACACCCACATCTAATAGCATATATTACTCTGTCAGTTCTACAGCTATACTGGCCATTTGGTCTAAAGTTAATATTATTTATATAGGGGAAAAAATTAGTTACATAAGGGCAACCACTACATTTTCCACATGGTAACATCCCTCTCATAGCAATATGGTAGTGCATGAATTAAATGATAATTTGGTTAGGAATGCCCTTTTAAAGAAAGAAACTATTTTTATTCTAAAGTATGAAACCTTAATTCCCAGGGGCTTGAATACTGAGTGCTGCTGGAAAAGTATTATTTAATTCTGTTGGAAATGCACTTTAACTTTGTTTATAATGCATTTTATCAATCTTAATGAATTAATTGTTTAATTGTTTGATTGAAGTTAATAGCTGATGCTATATAAACTTTTGTAAATGTGTCATGTGTTAATTCTTCAAGGCTTACTTTTGCCGAGGCGCTAGAGAATAAACACTGAACTACATCTTTGGACTGTCTTTGTTGTTTCGCACTGTGGTACAGTTATTTGTTCTTTATTTTGTTGTCGTTAACTCCTAGTGCTGTCAGAATTACATATTTACTATTAAAGGTCTAATCTGCTTTCTCATGGCCAAGTTTGAAGCAGAAACATATGCCCTTTCAATCAGCAATTCCTATTGTGGAATACCAGTCCATTTGCTTATTTGTGCTTTCATAAAATTAATACATTCTGCTCTTTCCAGATCCTCTGGTACAGCAGAAAATCTCTGATTTTCCCTACGTTCTCTGTCCTCTAATTCTATTATTTTTTGAAACATCTCTTTTTGAGCAGTCTCACATTTAGTCAGCTTTTTCTTCATTTCGACCTCTGGTTTTTGCATCTTTATCACCTCATCTGAATATCTGTTTAAAACTTCTTCCATTTTTCCAGACGTTTCTTATTTGATATACTCCATCAGTGTTTTGTTTATTTTAATCAGCTCTGAGTATATTTGACTTATTTTTTCCTCTAGGTTACTGGAAGTTATATCTGAAACCAAAGCTGGAGCTTGCACTGCTTTTTGTCAAACAGCTACAGAATTCTTCCCAGTCAGTGTTTTTTTCCCCACTTTTTGTAATTGATTTTCTTTCAGGTTTTCTGAATTTCTTTTTTGCTGACATGCAGGCCATCTGCTTAATAGCCAATTACTGAAAGTTACCCAAAAATATAAGTTTACTAGCTGTTTCTTCTGAGCTTCTATTTTCACACTGGGAGAGCTGAAACTAAGCCGTTACTCAATAAGCAGTCATTTTGGAAGTCAACGTTTCCATAGTCCAAGTTTGTGTTTAATGTAACTAACAAACAATGACTTCATCATTTGTGATTCCTTGCACTTTAAAAATAATTTTATACAACCTGTTGTTGATATGATTAGAAAAACTCAAAGCTGGATCTACCTGTATACCCAGGTACTTAAGTGAATCAACAGTTTCAATCACTGTGTGCTGTATTAAATATTCACTTTTCAGTTTATGTCTCTCAAATCTCATATGCTTAGTTTTTCATGTATTTATCAGCATATTGTTCTCCTGTGCCCAAATAGTCAATTTAGTCAAGTTCTTTTGCAGGTATGCCCTATCTTTAACACATGTAATCAGTTTACCCATTCTCAAATCATCTGCATACAAACTGTAGAACACCTCAAATGAAAGCTGGATCTGAAGGATACAATCTGAACAAGTACGGGCCTAGGATAGAGCCCTGTGGGACACCCTGGCTGTAACCTAGAATTTGAACTGCCCAATTGCTGTGTGATACTTGCAATTTCCTATTTGTAAGCCATGCAGCTATCCATCTTATCAATGGTACATCAATACATAGTTGCTGTAATGTATTGATTAGTATTTTGTGTATGACCCAATCAAATGCTGAAGTTAATCTATATCAGTTACATCACAGCACAATTTTTCATTCATAGCTGTTGTTATATTGTTATAGAACATCATGTTCCAGGTAGTAATAGATATATTTTTAACATATTCATGCTGATGTATCATTTCAAGTCCCAGCCTTTCCATTTCTAACAATAGTTTTATCCAATATAACCTTCTCCATTACTTTTCCACAACATGTAACTAAACTTATGGGTCTATATGACTCTGGGTTTGCCCTACTCCCCTTTTCTTTAAAGACAGGTTTAACAAGTGCATGTTTCCAAACTTGAGGAATCTCCCCATATTTACATGATCTAATTAATAATAGAATAATAGTATTATAAGTTGATGCTGAAGTGTTCTCAGGTCATTATTACTAATTCCAACTCCTCCCTGTTCTTTGTTTGGCTATAGTTTACATAGTTCTTTTTCAATATAATCTAATTTGATTTGACTATCTGAGTTCACCTGGATGTCAATCTAGGACAATTTGTCACCCCCCCCCCCTTTGTGGAGCTAAAGTGCTATGCATAAGATTTTGTAAATATATCTATAATCTGTTGCTGCTGAGAATACATTTTAGAATCTACACACAGTTTATCAGTCTGTATATCTTTAATCCTACCACATCTTATGAATCTATAAAATGGTTTCCTATTATGCTCAATTTTCTTCACAATTTTCCTGATCTTCTCTCACATTATATTTAATTTGTCTGCCCAGTTGTTTATTTCAGTTTTCAAAGTTGTATTTTGACCTCTTTTCCATTTCATATATTTTTGTCTCTTGGTTTAATCAAGTATCTTGTTTTTATGGAAATATGCCCTCCTGAGGTTGTGTGAATAGATCCTGATATTAATTTTTTTTTATTTTTTTGCATTCAATTTGTCTTTCAAAGCTTTACACATTCCTTATGCAGGTTTTCCACAGAATGCATCACTTCAATTAGTTTTACACAGTAACTGATTTGTTCCATATACTCTATTATTAATCTTCTGTGTATTGGTTTAGAGTGCAGTTTGTAAGAATTATCTAGGAACAAATTAACCTTTATAACGCAGAAACCACTGCACATCAACGGTGGTAAAACTTGAAATGAAGTAATTGTAATTTCTTTAGGAATAGAAATAATGTCTAGTATGTTCCGCTCCCTGGTAGGCTTTTTCACAATCTGAAGCAATTGTTGTTCCTGAACATATGTTGTAAATAATATCCTTACTAATGTTGTTGAATAAATATTATTCCAGTCTGTTTCTGGTAAATTTAAGTCCCTTGCCACTATTATTCTTCCCTCCTGGGTTTCATGCAAAAAATATATGAATTCCTGTTTTTACTGTCAGTTACAATCTACAGCATTGAAGTTATCACCAAAGTTGTAATAATCATAGTCTCATAACAATTTTTAATCCGTATCATAACATCTCTAGCTGATTTTTTAGAATGCCTGTTGCAGTAAAAACATTTATACCGTGACAAAACTGGTTTCTAATCATTGTTCTTTAACCATGTTTCACAAACAATAACAAAGTTAATCTTGTGGGAAAAGAGCAAATTTTCCTATAAAAAAATGTATGCTCCAAGCATTAACAAGCTTCCTATAAGCATCAAATGTTGCTGCTGTGAACTGCTAAATTTTTGACCTGGCAAAAATTCTGCCTTGTGTTTGTCAAATATTGCAAAATATCTACTGCAAAAATTATCTTCCCTGATCTTGACAATTGCACACAATCTTGTCTAAACATGTGTGCCCAAAATTATGCTCAGATGCTCTACCCATTTACATCTGTTGAAAGGGCATTTTTTTTTTCATGTATTTACCCAAATAATCTTTTCAATAGTATTTCTAGTATATGTAAGGGAAATAATGTTCTTGCATAAACTGAGTGAATAATGAGTTTGTCTACCAAATTTATATGTAAATTTTCTTAAGAAATGATGAATAGGTTTGGGTTATCCTCATGGGAATGTAAAGTACTGAATGTGTATGTGTAGGACATTTATGACATTATTAGTTTAAGTATTAGTGAGTATATTCTGTGAGAATCAAAAATGGTACAAATGGAGGGATTGGACGGACTGACCTCTGGACTGGTGGACATTGCATGGTAATCAGTATCTTCTTTAATGAGTGGGATAGGAATATGGGGAATGAATAGACAGAGTGGTTGCAAAGAAAGTGAATAAATGTGAAAAACCTGAAAAGATTTATTGTTTGGAGATAGAGAATTGGGAATGTTTTCATAGTTTTGTAGAAATTGCAAAGTGTGGAATCCAAATTAGTGGAATGGAAGGGGTAGCAATGTGACAAAGGAGACAGAATGATTGCAGCTGTTAATGTGGGATGTTATAAATGATATACTTAACTACTGATATACAATAATGTATAAGAATAAGGAGCCTAGGCTGTAATGAACAAGCAGTTTGTTTAATGCATGTAGCACTGATAGTGGTAATTGACTCTAAGGCAATGAAGTTTGTGTTAGGTATGAAAGAAAGGCAGAACGTGGTGACATATTTCTTTAAGGCTATTGAATTTGCATGGTTAGAGAAATGATAAAAGTAATAAGACAGGGAGTGGGTAAGAAATGCAGATAGGTGGAGAGAGAGGTGTGTGGCCCAAATGGCATGTACTAAGGAAACGTTTTGCACACAAGCATCATCTTGAGAGCATGTGATAGCAATCACTGTTTAACTTGAGTGAATTCTGGCAATGTTAATATGTGTTTGGCTATAAATGTAGTATTTTTTATAATAATCTCCTCTGGATTTCCAGACTTAGTTATTTTTTACCTAGTTAATGCTCTGCTGGCTCAGCTCGTAGTGGCTTCTAAGAGCCAAGCCAGAGCCTTGGCTCTGCTCTTCAAAAATCCCAGGCTTGCCCATCTTTAATACACACATGCACACGCACACATACATACACACACAATATACACAGGCAGCCCACACACACACACGCAATATGAACATGCAGCCCCACACACACATATGTGCCACACATATGCACATGCACACATACCCACATACATATACCCATACACATGCACACATCAGTTAACAGACAATAACAACAGTCTTTCCTGCCTGCCCAGTGATTGCAACTCGAACTGGACAGTTGCCCCTCCCATCTGACTTCCTAGCCATGCCCAGCTACATCAGTCCATTTTTCCTACACTGAAGATTGATGAAGCTGACGTCACAACTTCAGAAGAAAACTTGTGTGTACAGTTAAAAGACAGAGCTAAGTAAATGCTGGGGAGATCTCCTTCCTCTTACATGACCTTAGTCACACTGTTTCAACATTACAACTTGTACTTTGAAAACAAAATTACTATTTAATCATTCTTATGTGTATTATGTTATAAAAAAATCTCCTGATGGCATTGTGCAGGAATATTTTGTGCTTTGTTTAGTTTAACTGTCTTCAATTATTATATGTCTCCTTCTGGTATTGTGCTACCTGCATGTGGTATTTTGGTATTATGAATATGCAAGAATAGAAATACAGGTTCATGTATCATTGGACTCTTTCCAAACCACCAAAATAGTTGACCAGTACTGGAGTAAACTTCTCTTGTACATAAAATGCTTTAGGTCACCAAAAAGTGTTTAACTAATACAAAATTGTATCTTCTTCTTCCAATGGTTGTTAAACAATTCCAAAACAAATCAGCAGGGACCAGGACTAATCCATTTAATGTAGAATAAAAAAGTACTCCAGTCAATAAAAAACACAGAAAGTCATCTAGTACACAGTGGTTGAATATGCAGCAACCTCCTTACTCTTTTACTATGTGTCTAAAATATGTTTGATTTTATGCTATACATGTAGCATAAAACAATACTTTGTGCATTTTTCCTTTTCATTAAAACCTGACCAAACACTGTCATTTAACTTGTGTAACTATGGTACAACAACTCTGCTTGTATGGATGAGTAAGACATATATTAACACTAATTTGACCCTCCTTGGTACAGTACTTCAAGGCATTTTACACAGTAAGTACAGATACAGGAAACGTCTATTACCTGATGGTTGTTACGCTGAATAACTTCAAGGAAGAGGGTGGGTCTATCCTGTACAGGTTTGGTGAATATCTGAAGTAAATATCCTTTATCATCATAGTCCACTAAAATCTTCAATTCCTACAAAAACAGGAATAGACATCTGAAGCTGTTTTTTCTTTCTATGATCCATACGTGCATGGTATGCAAGCAGAGCCTTGTTTATCTGTGTTCATCTTCATAATGACAACAAGCTAACTAAATTAACTTCAAATACTGATATTCTACAAATGGATGGATCAGACATTTTTTTGTATTAAGGAAATATTTTTAACTAAATGCAAAAGTATCATGGAATATGTAAAAAAAAAAAAAAAAGCACATTTGCTAGGTGCCATGTTGATACAATGCTTTTGTATTGGTATAAACTTTTAATTTACAACATAAATAGGAGGAAAGCAAACTGAGAAAAAAAGCACCCAGGATATAGGTTTTCTTGGTATCAGAACTTGTAGAATTACAAAACAGTCAAAAATGACCACAGGCAGTTATTTACAGCAGCCTGGACAATCTATAGCTGTAACAATAAGAGGCCTGTTTTGTATTAAATGCAAGGAAATATTGCTTTACCAAGGGATGAAATAGCTCACTGAAATCATGTAAATATAAATTCCCCACAAATCACATATGAAAAAGCAAACAATGAAAACATTCAGTTAACCAAATGAACTGGTCTTCTTTTTAAGGCAGGAAACAGAGAAAATCATTCATTTAAACCAAGCAGTACATGTTCTCCTAGGATATTTTGACATTTGATTTCCAGATAGAGCAATTCATTGCACATGCTGCCAAGAGAGTCACCTTTTTTAATAATACCCATAAAATTAAAATGTGTCTAGAACCACAACTGATAAAAATATTTGTACAACCTGTTATTATTTTACACTTTTGATGACACAGCAATGTTCTTTTATGTAGACTTCTCTTTGTTTTTGCCTAAATAGAAGGACTCACACCAGCAGCATTGACAATATTGTGCGTGCAAAGCAGTGTAGTATACACATTTTATCAGCACTGGAGTGACAACATTTACTCTTGTTAACAAGTACAGACATGTACTACAAAGAGGTAAAATATTTATATTAATAAGTACTGACATCTACTGAAGTTGAATTTGCACCAACACCATGTGTCCCCAGGTGCTTCCAACCCTCCCACCTTCTAGGAGTGTTGAGCAGGACATGCTCATTCGCTCCTCTCCCTCCATGTCTGGCACCTCCAGTGCCAGAGCTGCTATTCGAACCCCAGTCACCTGGGTCCCAGTAAGGTCTCCATTGCTCTGCATGATGGAGCCTAGCACTATGCTCCCTTTTCTGAAGTTACTTTTGTATAACCTTTTTGTAATTTTTGGAACATTTACACATTTGGGGTCACAGTTCAGCCTGTGATTTTTCAGCTACTTGATACATATAGCCATTCCAGGCTAGAAACTTTGCATCTCCCATGTGATCTGAGCAACTGTTCCGCTTTTCAGTTATATGGGCAGGAAGAAATTACCTGTCATTCATACACTGTTACCTGTGTCCTGTTGTGAGGAAACCAGACATGCAGCTAAAATGAAACCCGTTTCCTGTACCTTTCCATTCTGAGACAGAATAATTCAGATATTCACTCTAAAGTACTGTGCTTTTACTATGCAAGATATATTTGTATACAATGACTCATCAGTTGACAGGTTTGGCCTATTGGTAATGGCCTACATATTATAATGCTTTTAGAACTTTACTGGAGGTAAACTGAAATATATAACTGCTAGGGATAACATTTTTACAGATAACACTCATTACCAGGGAAAATCTTCTTACAACCAGTCTGTGATGTTTCTCATGACATGTCCAGATTTTGTAAGTGAAATAAATTGTTACAATTCAAAACAGGAACATCTTGTAGTCTAAGTGGGAAAAGTACTTTCAGGGGCAGCTGTTTCTGTAAACAATCCTTGTCTGAGAATATACAAACGCATTTATTCCAGTAATTCTAGGAGAATCCATTATGGGACAGTCACCCTAAAGAGTTTTTTTCTCAGCACTTTTCTTGATAAATCAGATATAATATTTGCTATCCAGCAGCTACAAGAAAGAAAGAAAGAATGGAATAATTAAAGTTCCTGTGTTGGATCAAGTTCTTTTTAACCGAGCAGCATATGGCATCTGTTTGAGTCCCTTGATCCTCTTGGTGAGGTACTTTTGGGGTCTTTCTAATTGCTGCAGGTGTCGGGAAAGGTACATCCCAAAGGGGAATTGTATTCTATGATGGGCCTGATGAGGGATGAATAAAGGGGCATGATTACCTCTCTTGATCTAGATGTGAATCCTTTCATGATGAGGTGGGCCATGTAGAAGGTCTTTCTAACCACTTTGGCAATGTGGTTGTCAAAGGAGAGATTGCTATCAACTTGGGTCCCCAGATCCCTAATTACTTTCTCTGTACTTAATGGTTTACCGCCTATGTGGTAGTTTGTGGGCACATTGTTTTTGCCAAAGGGTATGACTATACACTTTTTGGCATTTAGCTTTAGACCATGGCTCTGGCACCAGTTATCCGTCTCTGTGAGACCTTTTTGAAGGATGTTTGTGTCAGCTGGAGAGTCGATTATGGCGCCCAGTTTGCAGTCATCTGCGAACTTGGTGAGCCATAGTCCTCCCACATTGGCCTGTACCTCAGAAAAGTATATACCGAACAAGAGCGGTCCCAGGACAGAACCTTGTGGGACACCACTTGTGACTGGTTTCGAGTCTGACATGGCTCCAGCAACTCTCACTCTGTGGGTTCTGTCTTTGAGCCAGTTTGCGACCCATCTTGTGACATAGGGGTTTATATTTAAGCTGGATAGCTTATCTATGATGCCCGCATGGGGTATTGTGTCAAATGCCTTTGCTAGGTCTAGATAGGCTGTGTGGACTATCTTCCCTTCATCTATGGCTTTGGTGACTGTTTCAAAGAAGTCAAACAGGTTCAAAAGGCAGGATCTGCCCTTGACGAAGCTGAATTGTGTAGGATCTAGTGTCTGTAGGTCCCCAATGTCTTTGTTTATGAGCTCCATGATGATCCTCTCCATAGCCTTGCAGACTAAGCTAGTCAGGCTTATGGGGCGATAGTTTCCAGGGTCCGTGGAGGCTCCACCTTTGTGGAGTGGGACCACTGTTGCTGTATGCCATTCTGTGGGCACATATCCTGTAGTGAGGCTGAGATTGTACAGCTGTTTTATTTGAGGGATTAGTTCTTCTTGGAGTTCATGTAGGACGCAACCCGGGACGCCATATGGTCCCATGGAAGCAGTGTTTTTTTGCTTTGGAGAGGGTAGCCTTCACCTGTGCATCAGAGATGTTTGGGAGGCAGCCCCCTGCCGGGATAGAGACTTGCTCTTTTGGGGGGGGGGAGGGGTGGAGAAGTTTGCACTGAACCTGTCTGCCAGGATATTGGCGATGTTTGTGGGTTCAGTGTGTTTTTTGTCGTTTAGAATCAACTCAGAACAAGTCTGGGAGTTGCATCCCAGGTTCCTAACATAACTGAAAAAAGCCTTATGATTGTCTTTAGTGTCCTGTGCAATTTTTCTCTCAAAGCTGGCCTTGGAGGATTTTATGAGGGATCGTAATTTTTTGCTAGTACTGATCAGAGATGCCTTCCCTATTAGGGATTTTGCTCTGTCATGTAGTATCTTCCTCCTTCTGTTGTACAGTCTATTTATGGCTGGGGTCCACCAGACTGGATGCCTGCCTTTGGATGATTGGGTCTTGGTTTTGTTTGGGATAGCTTGATCCATGCATTCCTGGAGATGTCCGTAGAATGCGTTTATATAGGATTCTGCAGTTTGGGCTGTAGTTTCCACTGGCCCTGGGACCTTGAAAGATTTCACTTCGGTTTTGAGAAGTGAGAAGCTCGCTTTTGAGAAGTTTTTCACTGTGGTTTTCTGGGCTGGGGGTGGGATCGGGATGTGGATATCCAGTGAAATTAATTTATGGTCTGATCTTACCAATGAAGGATATACTTCTGGCATGGAGCATAGAGTCCCCATGTTGGTAATGATCAGGTCTAGTATGTTATCCCCTCTTGTGGGAGTGGTGACTAGTTGTTCCATAGCATTTGAGTTTATAATTTCCAGGAACCTTTGGGCTAAGGTGCTGGGGCTTGAGTAGTGCTCCCAGTCTATGTTTGGGTAGTTGAAGTCACCCAATATAATGGTGTTCGGAGAGATCTTCATGTTCTCCAATGTTTTCAGGAAAGCCGAGTGGGATTTCTGACTTTGAGAGGGTGGTCTGTAGGATGCTATAAACTGAAAAGCAGTTTTGCCCACTGTTAGTTGCACATGGATGGTCTCCGATACTTCATGCAATGCCACTAACCTGGAGGTGTGGATATCCTTGATAAATATGGAAACTCCCCCTCCTTTTGTGGTTCGGTCTGGGTTTTGGGGCCGAAAAGCATGATATGAGGTATAACCTGGTAGTGCTGGGGTGCTCTCTGGAGCCTTGAACCAGGTTTCTATCACTGCACAGATATCGATGTTCTCCATGCTGAGGAGAGCTTCGAGTGCGTGCATCTTGAGGTTAAGACTTCTGGCGTTTAGCAGCATTACCCTTAGTTTCTTGTACCTTGTGCTGTCTATGGAGGTGGGTTTGACTTTTGAGCCTTGCCTAAAAAAGGCACTATGGGGGTGGCCAGAGCCTTTGCCAGTATCCGAAAGCCCAGTGGTGACAGGTGCAAGCCGTCCCTAGCGAAGCAACGTGGCTTGTCGAGCATGTCATCCCAGGCTGATAGACACTGGATCCCCTTTGAATGACACCAAAATTTTAGCCAATTGTTAAAATCGATCATTTTTGTCTTTGTACTGTGGCATCATTCTAGATGAGGGTAAGATGCTGCTGAAGGTCAGTGTAAAGTACTTTCAGGGGCAGCTGTTTCTGTAAACAATTCTTGCCTGAGAATATACAAACGCATTTATTCCAGTAATTCTAGGAGAATCCATTATGGGACAGTCACCCTAAAGAGTTTTTTTCTCAGCACTTTTCTTGATAAATCAGATATAATATTTGCTATCCAGCAGCTACAAGAAAGAAAGAATGGAATAATTAAATTTCCTGTGTTGGATGGAGTGAAATAAACTTCTGTAATATTTTTTTTTTTTTTTTTTTTTTAGAAAGAGCACCTTCAATAAAGTTTTGCCTCTTATACAGACGCAAAAAATTCCTCACAAATGCTTCCAGACTCTCCCTCACACAAGCCTTTCTACTCCCCGCACTAATCTATGCTGCCCCTGTACTCACATTACTCCAGTCTATCCTCCTGACTAACTTAGAACTTACAT
Source organism: Protopterus annectens (assembly GCF_019279795.1). NCBI lineage: Eukaryota > Metazoa > Chordata > Ceratodontiformes > Protopteridae > Protopterus > Protopterus annectens. The sequence continues at coordinate 645,204,379 of NC_056733.1, forward strand.
ACAACAAAATTACAAGATTTAATTCCAACCAACCTTATACTCATCACCGTATAGCCCTAAAAACCTGCACTGGCTTGAATTCCATCATCAAATTCTACTTCCCCAGCTTCTCCTGGCTCACTTAAATAAACCATCATCTTGCCCTTCTCTTACTAGTCTCATCCATCATTACATTCCCAACCATGTACTCCGCAGCTCTCAGCAGCACCAGCTGCAAGTCTGTAAATCCAGTACAAATATTGGCAAACTACTCTATAGTCATTTCTTAGCTATAGCTTGGAATAAATTACCACTGAATGTCAGATCTGTCTCTATCCCTGACTCCTTCAAAACTACCCTACAAGATAGCCTGCAAACATCACGGTCATGTTTCTGTAATGACCCAACATAATTTTACAGCCCTCTACTAATTTGTTTCACTCTTAGCTGCTACTACTGTGATTTTCCTCACAGACTTTCTTCCTGAAAGTTTCTTCTCCTCATCTCATTCCTATTTTCCTACAAACTGCCTGCACTCTTCTATATCGTGCCCTTTCTACTTTTTTTCTTTTTGGTGTTCTTTGATTTTGGACTTATTTACTCGTGTTTACACATGAACTGTTTGTAATCTTGGTTCTACTCTATTTAATCTTGTACATTTGTCTCAATTTTGACCGTGTGAGTTCTTATTAGACACTTCTATATCTTATTTATACACTTCTTACAACTGACTTTGTGATGGTCCTGCTTTTATTTTTTGTACTACTTTGTTATTGTACTGCTTGTTGTTTTTTTTTTTTTTTTTGTCTTGTTACTACTGGAGCTTTTCTCCTCGGGTCTCCTCTGAAAATGGGCTTCTGCTCAGTCAGACTAACCCGGTTAACAAATATCAAATAAATAAAATAAATAATTTTTTTAAGTTAATGCACATATATTTAGTTGTTAATGGATCCATTTATATAATTTAGCAAATGTTTGCCTTTCTAGATGCTCTGTACCTAAACATGCATTATTTGAGTGTGACTACATAAATAATTAATAATGTATCACTTTGTCATTATTCTTCTTCTTTCGGCTTTTCCCGGTTAGGGGTCACCACAGTGGATCACCTGTCTGCTCATGATTGGCAGTGGAGTTTTTATGGTGTTGAGTTGCCAGCCCAGTGCTCAACCTTCTACAGGAGGCACACACATGCACTCACTCACGCCTAGGGCCAATTTAGAGTGTCCAATCCACCTATAGCATGTCTTTGGGATGTGGGAGGAAACCCACGCAACCACAGGGAGGACATGCAGACTCCGCACAGAAGGCACCCCAGAGGATCGAACTGCTGTGAGGTGGCAACACTAACCACTACACCATTGCGGCTGCCCTATCACTTTGTCATTATTACTTTATGTAAAAGAAAATCAAATAAAGTCCTAATTAGTCCACTAATGCTAGGCAACAGATTTAGAGTCCCAATGTTCTGGGATTGATCAGCAGACCTGGATTTGGGAGGTTGGATAGGAATGGGGGTGCTGAAGAAAAGACAATGTAGTGTTCCTTGTACTGGAGCACACCTGGTGGAGACCAGAGAGGGTAGCTGGTGGTGCAGAACACCAGTGAGCTGGGGGTAAGCACATCAGTAGGATGGCTTAAGGCAGAACTGGGGTATGTTAAAGCATGCAAGGCCCATCGGTGTTTGCACTGGATTTCTGCATTCATAGATTCAGCTCAGGGGACTTAGGACAACATAGTGAGAAAATTAACTTTTCAAGCAGGATGATTACTTCTAGCAACTCATTCCTGACAGCATAATGTAAGGGGGGAAATTAAAGTGTAGCTATTGTGGTTAGATTATTGCAGGAAATCATGGGGAAAAAAAGAAAGAAAAGAGCCTGAAGAAGGTTGTTTGGATAGGAAAGTGTTCCCCATTATGTTGTATGAGTTTAGATGGGTATTAAACCTGATTCTGAGTGTGCCATACACTAGACTGGATCAGGTGTTAGGCTTCCACCTCAGATACGGTGCAATGTATGGACATTTCGGCTTTTCCCAGTTAGGGGTCGCCACAGCGGAACTCCGGTCCGTTAATGATTGGCAGTAGATTTTTACGGTACCGAGGTGCCAGCCCGACGCCCAACCTTCAACGAAGGCACACCCATTCACGCATGTCTTTCGAACGCCACTTGACCACAGCGAGGACATGCAGACTCCACACAGAAGGCACTCCAGCCAAGAATCGAACGGGAGAACCTCTTGCTGTGAGGTGACAATGCTACCGCTGCACCACCGCAACCAAAAATCATTCACACAACTCCCCCAATCCTTTGAACTCTGGTTTTCAATATGTTAATTGGAATTTGCCATCTGTATATAATACTAAAATATACTGTTATTCTAAAATAGTATACTTCTGAATTACACTGTCTCTCCCTGTGTATATCAGTGAGTCTGAATAATCCATTAAAAAAAAATAATTTTCATCATCAGATGTCACAGTCTTTCTGCTTGTTAAGGTGTGCTCTGTTATTTTGGATTTAACAGTACAATATATAACTAAGAGGGGTATGCACAAATATCAGGCTCAATCATGTAAGGCTGGTATGTGGTAAAAGCCCGCATACTTTACACAGAAAACCCACTATAATATCTGCATACACTACTGTACCCCCGGAAGAGTCCAGATATGGAGTAGGTGTAAAAGTAATGATGTTTCTATGAATCCCTTATGTTTCACAAAATGAGTAAAGTGTATGCAGCAGTTAGACTTTCAGAGAGCTACACCTGTTCATTTACCATACCTGCTATAGCAGATGCATACCTGATGCCACTTTAATTGTGATATGTGCTGCTCAGCCTAACATAGCCAAGGAACAACATGCTTAGATGAGAGAAAAGGCTCAACCATCTTTAAAGTAAAGGGATGCAAAATCACATTTCACACGAGTGTACTATGCAAACAAGCTTGGTAATACAAGCACACAACATTATGCCTGCAACACAGTGACAACAGCATCTCACCAATGAGAGTGACACCAGCATATGATCCCTTCATTATAGGTTCATAGTTAAGATCACCTCTTAGCAGTTTGTAGGATACCGAGTATAATGACAGGGCTTTTGAGGTGGTCCGTGGAGGGCATGTTGTTTAGGCCTTGTATTCTTTTAGGTATCTTTGTGGGCATTCCAGTTGTTGCATATGTCTAGATAGATACATGCCAAAGGGGTGTTATATTCAATGACTGGCCTAATGAGGGCTGAGTGAAATGGGGCAATGACATTCCTAGATCTAGACACAATCCCTTTGTTTATAAGCTGTGCAGTACAGAAGGGCTTTCTTACAACAGTAGATGTGTTGGTCAAAAGTTAGGTCACTGTGCACATAAGTTCCCAAATCCTGAACAACTGAGTCAAATCTTAGGGTTGTATTCTTACTGTGGTAGTTCCCTGGGGTAGATAACTTCCCAAAGGATACACTAATGCATTTTTTGGCATTTAGTTTCTGACCATGATTTTGATACCAGTTATTTATTTGAGACAAACCTTCCTGCAGGATCACCAAGTAATTTGGAGATTCAATGACTGCTCCTAGCTTGCAGTCATCTGCAAATGTAGTCAGTCAAAGCCTTTTCAGACTGTTTTTTTACTTCAGAAAAGTAGATGCCAGACAAGAGAGGTCACATCACAGAACCCTGGGGGACTCCACTGGTGACTGGTCCCTTTGTGGAGGTAGCTTCCACTATTTTGATTATCTGCGTCCTATCTGTCAACCAGTTGGCAATGCAGTGGGTGACATGGGGAATATCATATTTACATGATATGCAAAATAACAGCACTCTTCCAGGGATGATAACATTTCTATGGATCACTTTAGGTCATCCCTGTGGTGTAGCAATGAATGGACTATATTATCATACCACCACTATTACATTACAGTGAAAGTACTGCCAAAGACCAATGACATCTCATTCCTGAATAATATCGCTATTTAGTTGCAATTGTTTGCTTCCATCCTTTGTGAATGGTTATATGAAAACATACATTCAGCATTTTCAGCATTTCTTCTATGATATCACCAATTGTCCACCCTTCCCATCATGTCGAGTTTCCATCCTTTGACTGTGTGATGGCACTGTTGTACCCACATCGCTTATTCATCCTTCCAAGCAACCTTTATGCACCCTATTAACATATTTAATTTGTGAACAAAGATGTAACAGCAATGGCAAAGAGCACACATGGATTCACTTTTGCATGGACATGCAAGTTATCCATTGCATGACCCTTAACTGTTTGGGGGGGCTTGGTTCTGAGGGTTATACTCTCTTTATGGCACCAGTGTTAAGAATATATTGTGAGCATTTAGTCATCTGGGGACTGTGACGTAGAGGAAGTGATGTCTGTGATGGACTGCAGTTATAGGGTTGGGGGCAGTTGTAGAGGATTTGTTTTTAATGACATGGCTTGAACTGTGACAAACTTGGGGAAATGTATGTGTTTTAGCAAGGAAAATGCATTATAAGTTGTAGTAAAGCTATACTGAATCAAGATAAAAGTAATAAAGCTACATTGTAGGTGCGTTTTTCAGAGATGTGTAATACTTAAAAGAAAGAAAATATGTACAGTGGCTTATACAAGTGCAGTTTCTACTGTAGTAATACTGTGGAAATACATTACAGTTAAAAAAATAAAACTGTACTCTGTTTCCAGACAGTAGAAATCTGCAGTGCAAGTCTAATGCTCACTGAAAGTTGTATTAGGTCAGATGATAATGCCTTACTTGAATGATGGCTTATTGACACTCTCCCCCACTCAGAGATATGTAACTGTGGAAAAGGGTAGGGCATCTCCTTAAAGTTTTGCTTTTAGTTTCTGGCACAGAACAGCTGCCTGTCCTAGATTTCTATTAAACCCTTTCTTTTAGAATAACAATACTCCCAAAGGAAGCCATGTCAACAGCCTTTCATCATTCGTCAGTTCCAGATGCACTCCCCATTTATCCATTGTATACAGTCATAACACTCCTGTCTCAGCCGATGCCATTGTAATCCAAAATAATGGTGAGAATTAGAACTTCCAGGATGTTACAATTACAAGAAGCAAAGTTCCAACAAACCAGAGCATACCATCACCTTCTGAAAGAAATGTAGAAGATATAACTTGTATAAATATTTAGGGATTCCTTCTAACCTCTATCTCTGCTTTACCTCATATATGGATAACCTTAGCCGTACAGACTTCAAATTAGCAACATGCATTGTACATCTGTTATATAAGCTATAAAAATAGCAGGCATATGCTCAACAGCTCTGTGCAATCTTACTAGTTTATTTGGAAGTGGAGCCAGTAAACAAATGAATTTATTTTCAGAGCCTCAGACGAAAATGCAGCCTACATTATCAGTGAAATGTCATTTCATCTTTTGGAAGAAGTTGACATCTATTACAATGAATACATACGTGGTTATGAAACTCAAGTAAATGCTAACCTTTGCAGATGTTAGCTGGATTTACTCATGCAGGATAAAATGCCTACTGAAAAATGCAGGCCGGATCTCACAAAGCACACGACTGTATAAATAATGTTCAAACCACAACACATAAAGAATGAAAGCAATAATGTTCTCCTTCCTCAGACTAAAGCCAGTTATTACTTTTCTGTAGAAGAATGTTCAGCTCCTCCTACAGAACAAACACCATACTGTAAACAGCAATTCCCGTCTACATTCTAAGAAATGACTGGTCTTTACTCTCTTGAAAAATTAAGTTCCCTGGATTACAAGACTATTTCGGTCTCTCTGGGTAGGACAGTCATACTCTCTGTGTAATACCCTGGCCTGTACTATGAACTCTGTTTCCTCTCCACTCACCAAAGTGATAATGGCTTTACTAGTTAAAAGTCTCCTGGAGGCAAAAATATAAATAAAGGGAAACCACATAAACATTATCCTCAGCCGTTAAGTGGGCGTAGAATGTGCCATGCCACGTAATTACAGTGCTGGTAGAAATTCCCAAGTAATATTAATTTCTGTGGCCTACAGATGTAGTTCATAAACCTTATTTTGTAACATGACTTATATGGAAATACTGTTAGCCAGTCATGAACAAGCTGCACTTCAGGTTGAACCAAAAAGCACAAAAATGGCACCAAATCCTTTTTCCTGGAAATGTGTTATTCTATTAAATACTCTTCCCAAAGGCAGAAATTGCAGCCTTCTTAGGTAAGCATGTGTGTACCTGTGTATAAAATACAGAAATCAGTTGCCTGAGCTTTCTTGTTGAAATAAGGTTGCCACCGTTCATCGTGGCTAAAACCGGAGTAAAGCCACGCCCCTCATGTCATCAGTAACCCCGCCCATCAACCCCCTCCCCACCCACATTACGCCCATTTTGTGATTTCACGATGACACCACTCGGCGAGGAGTGCCCTCTTTTTCCGTTCCTGCTGCCTTCTTTTGGCTGATTTACTATGCTTTTCTGTAAAAAAACAAAGCGTAGTAAATCAGCCGATTTACAAACTCCGATAGTCTGTTTCCTTTTTGAAGCAGAATACCGGAGTCTGTACAGTGTTTTCCAGACTCCCGAAGAATCAGTTTGATTTCCGGATAGTCCGGAAAAAAATGAAGGGGTGGCAACCCTATGTTGAAAGGACCATATATGTCATTGTTGATATTGTCGATTGGGCTTTTTTTTTTTTTTTAAAGGAGAACTCCAGCCAAAAGTCAAGTTTTTCTTTCTAAAAAGTGATTTTTCTTCCCTGTCATCCAACATTAAACACATCACAGAAGAAAAACATAATTTAATAATTATGTTTGCCTTTCTTTCCTGCCATTGGCTCATCTATTACATCACAAAGGCTACTATAGTGGCAGCGTAATTAGGTTAGGTCACTTACCCAACTAAAGAAAACAGTGCCTCTTAAACAATGGCATTTAAATGTGCCTTATCAGTAACAGATTGCCAGCATCACACCTCAGATAAATAGTGCAACTTAGGAGTCTAAACAAAAGCAGGGCTTAGTTTTCAGATGCAAATGTCTTTCTCTTTAATAAAACTCAATGCCACAAAGAAAGAAAGAAAACAAATGTGTTCATCTAACTCTTCTTACTTTCTGTCAGTATTTGATTTTGCATTTTTTCTGCGCTGTAATTTCTGTAAAAGTATATGTTTTTTCTGGAGCTGGGTAAAGATGATTAACATCAAATACATCAAATACTTTAATTCTAGCTACAATATTTAAAACAGTGAATGTGACACAAAACATCTTAGCCCAAGTGACACCTGTTAATCACAGGATTCAGGCATTTGAACACTGAACTACAGTTATTACTTTAAAAACAATTAACTCATCTACAGTTTCAAGCCTGTCATTCAACCATTCCTTAAAATGCTGTAACAAAGATGGCCAGTAACATACCTCTTAACCTCTTAAGAGCAAGAAGTCTTGACAAAGCCATAAATAAAAGGGGGACAAAGGCCCAAAAATATGGACAATTTTTAAATATTGCTCTTACAAACTTAGAAAGTTAATAGAATAGCATTTGCATTAGCATGAATTTTCTGAAGGGTATGAAGTCTGAAAATCAAATGTATGTCATTATTTTTTAACTTCACTCTTTAATGATTTGCCACTAATTTGCCAGAAAATGACAATTTTATGAAAAACAGACAAAAAATATGAGGCAAAACTATGGACATTCTGCAAATATGTGTGCAGTTGAGAGGTATGAAATGAAAAAGCAAAGTAATTAAAAATGTGGATTGATGCTGACAGTGAAAAGTAGGCAGTCACAGCACTTTTGTAAACTGACCAGAGAGAAAAATCACAGTAAATGATCCCCTCATCATAAGGATTTCTTTATGTATCTCTAAAATGACATCAAGAAGGTGAAGGCATTGATTGTAAAACGGAATCATGCTAGCCATGGCAGCCTTCATTTTGGGGTATAACAAATTAGAAAATAACAGTAACCATTTACCTTGATACAGAGGCATTAACAGTGCAGAAAATGTCAAGATTTGCTAAAAAAAAGCTAATGTTTTTTTTCAGTTTTTGGTGTGGTTCTCCTTTAACTCATCCCCACCAATGAAGCTCTGGAAGTTTGCACTGTAACTTCCAATGGGCGGAGCCTAATTTTTTTGATAGAATCATGTTATGTCCTCACATTTCAAATAAATGTTAATATCTCTGGAACCATAGAGCTTACTAAAGAAGTATAAAAGGCATACTCTTCAGCACAAACTAATTTTTACTGTGGTAGTATACTTTAGGTTCTAGGTTTTAAAATGGATTTTATAAGTCACAGTAAATATAACTATTACATTTGTAATATTTTGTAAACAACTTACAGTATCTCAGCAACCACTCATGTTACATAGATACTGCTAGTAGCACTTTATTCATCCAGATGAGAGCTTCTATATGAAGCTAAGCAGTTCTGTATGTTCTACTCAGTTATCGAGTTATTTAGAAAACTATGAAATTTACGACAATATAAATAAATATATGAATGGCAATTAATATTGCTTTACCTGCAGTAGACACAGGTCATGTATCAACATAGTTGTGTTTTCCATTGTGTAAACTTTAAGATTAAATATTTTAATACTCTGTATGTAGCATGGTTTTGAAATTATTAATACAAATATGAAGAAGCAATATTTGACGCCTAGAGGCATCAATAGGATGTAACTGCAGAAGCACCTACAGGCATCACCTGGCTGTAATGAGTTAAAGTCTACATAACACATACTACATTATATACCTGAGACTGTCATTTTGATGAAACAAGCCCAATGGGTAATTTATGTAGCTGAGAATGAGATTTTAATGAAACACGTCCAATGGGGAATGGCACATACATTCCTTTGTTTCAACTAGCAAGGAAACCAAATCTTCTCCTTTCAGCTGCTCCCATTAGGGTTCACCACAGCAGATCATTGGTCTGCAGAACGAATGGCAGTAGAGTTTTATGTTGTTGAGTTGCCAGTCCGTCGCCCAACCTTCATCAGAAGGTACAGACATGCACACACTCACACCTAGGGCCAATTTAGAATGTCCAATCCACCTGCAGCATGTCTTGGGAATGTGGGAGGAAACCCACACAAATGCAGGCATGACATGCAGACTCTGCACAGAAGGCACCCAAGCCGGGAATTGAACCGGAGAACTTCTGGCTCTGAGGCAACAATGCTAACCACTGCACCATCTATCAACCATGCAGGGTAAACCAAATGATATTTGTATAGTATACCTGTCCGTAACCCAGATAGCAGCAGACACTGGATGTAGACAAGTGTGGAGTGACAGCGCTGGAGAGAAACTTAGAAGGAAGCTACCACCCTAACATCTAGTAACAATAGTAGTTATGGAGTAGACTAGAAAGAAGAGTAAAACACGAATAATGTTACACTTACAGCCTCCCAGTCATGATACAGAAGTTAGCAAAATATATCACTTTTATAATAAAGTTAGTCAATATAAATTCAGGACTATTAAAATTAATCAGTCACTTTTTTCTTAATTTTGAAAAGATGCAATTGACCTGGAGTCTCAAAACTACCTCCTTTTTGTTTCTCAAAAAAAAAAAAAAAAAAATCAAGCTAAGTAAGTTTAGGGGGAGAGGAAGAGCTGAAGTGAGGAACTAAAAACACAAAAAATTTAGTGCCGTGACTGGGTAGACCAGCTGCCTCTATGTATTGATCACAGCTTGTGGGCCAATTTGGTGGCACAGGATTGGAATCAGGACTGGCCGTATGCAAGTCTAGGACAGCAATGCCAACTTGCCATTTATATCAAGTATCATGCCCAAAGTGGGGCACTTCAGAGTCTTGGGTGACTGCATAGATTTAATTGCTAATTCATATTTAAAGGATGGCTAATTTTAATGATAAAGAGTTGGGTGGTGTGCTCTTGTTTTGCTAGTTTTGACTAAACTGGTAGGAGAGTACCTTAAAGCCTGGTAAGGACAAAGTTAGTGTTACAGAGTTACTTTTTAGCCCCTCCCCCATTCTAAGAAATATTGTATGACTGGGTTTCTGTGTGTGTGTTTGTGCACATAAGTGCTCAAAATTATTTGGGTCAAGTTTCAGTTACTATTGGTAAGGTTAAACTGAAAGACGTGGGTTCAGTCTGAGGTGAATGAAATCCTGGAGAGCTATTGAATATAATTTTTATCTGTAGATGGGTAGTTCTAGTTTATCTGGCTGTGGCAGGTGGTGTTTATTGCTCAAGGCAGTAGTGCACATTTATTATATACCCTTAACACTCTGCTTGCGCTGTGCTGATGAGGTCATAACAAGGCCAAAATATGCATACCCACAGCTAGTGGGGTTTGGCTTTATTGCCTGGAATTGTCCATTAAAACGACGAAAGAAAGTCATGGGCATTCAGTATTGGCAATTAGCTGAAATACCTGGTGTTCATAAGGGTCATTTGTATATATCCTATGGGCCTCTGATTCAAGAGGTTTGAGAGGTCACTCATAGGTTTATAGGTTCATAGGTACGTACTAAGCTATCTGCCCATGGGCATTTATAAGCCTAGCCACAGAGTGATGGCTTTCGCCTCCCCATTAGATTAGTAACCTGGGCCTCTGTCAACAGGGCTCCTGAAGTGATCCCAGGGTAGAACTTACAATTACCCATCCACTCAAGATTTCTCTTGAAGAGGGTCAGAGAGGAGCTCTGTCGAATATGGACTGGGATTCTACTCCAGAGTGAGGGGAGTTGCTGGGACAGGAATCTGTCCCTCCAGCATGTCCTGTTTATTGTTGTACAGAGGTTCAAGTCACTAGAACGAGTGGTTCTGAGGGATCTCGTTTTTTTGAGGTGAAACATGTCCATTAGTTCAGGGTTTGACATGGCCCTATAGGTCAGGCATAGGTCACCTCTGAGCAGACAGTAAGCGACTGAGAAGAGCTGGAGCTTTTTTAGTCGTGTTTCATAGTGTAATTGTTTAAGGCCCTTAATCCTCTTAGTGAGGTACTTCTGCGGTCTTTAGTTGTTGCAGGTGTCTAGTGAGGTACATCCCAAATGTTCCCAACTTAGAAGGATGTAAGCTACCTGTTCTGCCACTACAGTGCAGACCACAAACCTTCTTAATGTAAAACAACTGGTCTGAAGCCCACGTGCTTAAACTAAAAGGCTTGGCATGAGTTACACCAAGCAGTAATAAATACAACTGAGTACTTTTAAGATGACGCAAAAGCAAAATAAAGTAGGAAGAAACACAAATACAGTAAAAGCAGATAAAAGAAGAACAATTTTTTTTTTTTTTTGAGTGAGCAAATGAGATGGGCCCAGGAGGAGTATCCAAGTGCAAATTTACAAGAGGGGCGGGCAGTTTCAAAGTCACCAAGATTAACACCAAAACAAAAACAGGGTGGGTGGGGACCTACTGAAAAAACAGTCACAACTTCCAGCTAGAATGCAACACAAACAAATTAATTTAAATTGTGTATTATTTGAAAAAAGTTCAGATAACGATTTACTTAACTTCACTTAAACGTTCAGTTGATTGCGTGCAGGTCTTAGCTGGCCAGAGCTCATGGTTTAAGCACACAAATAATTAAAACTGTACCACTTATCCAAGGCAGAAACTGAATAACAATGAAGTGAACTACCCCCACTTATCATTGGCTATGCAGGTTTTTTAACAAGCCTTAACTGAAAAAACAGAGTCACAACTTCCAACTAGATATTGCTCAATGCAACACAAACAAATTAATTTAAATTGTGTATTATTTGAAAAAAGTGCAGATAAAGATTTACGTGACTTCACTTCACTTCATATGAAGTTCCAGCTTGGCTGGAGTTTTCATTTAGTTTTTACAGATTGTTTTTTCTGTTTGGCCTTCTCACTCATTGTAATCCCTCTGAGCCACACGCTCCAGGGATCTTAACCTTCTCATCATGATGAATGGAACATGCTGGAGGGATAGGTTCCTGACCCAGAGACTCCCCATACTCTGGAATAGGCTACCCATACATGTCAGGCAGAGCGCCTCAGTGGCCCTCTTCAAGAGGAAGCTTGACAATTAGATGAGAGATAGGAAATTCACCCCAGGGATCACATCAGTAGCCTTGCTAGACAGGGGTCCAGGAAAGTAAATATTTGTGGGAAGCAATAGCCAGGGAATCGTTATGGCTAGACTTGTATAGGCCCTGGGGCCAATAGCCTAGTACCTACCTATGAAACTATAAGGCAAATTGAACTTTGTGTACTAAGTAGAAGTAGTGGTGAGAATTAAATTCCATATTGCTGGCTGTGTGTCACATCAAGTATGGATGGCAGCATTGGGGGCGACAGAACCCATAGCCTTTGACTGTTATAGAACGTCCAGGTGAGACTAGCTGCCAGTGAAGTAAAATTTTTTCTAGGTGGCTGACAGATTACTGAAGCACGGGTGCCACATCAGATGTCTTAATGTGTGCATTTGACTCCACCGTTATTTGGTACAAATGGTAGAATGGAGGAGACTACTCATCAGTCACACACTGTGCAATAGCTTGCTGCAGAGTGCAAAGCACTGTACGTTCTTAACAGCCATTTGTTGCACATAATATTGTTGACACTGTGGCACACATGAATTGTGCTGTCACACTAACAGCACTGCATCCCATGAATTAGTGTAGCCAACTTGGGAAAAGCTACATTTACACTGTTGTGCAACACAATCCACTGTGCATTTTGTATAGTGGCATGGCAGGCTATGTGCATGATCCTCATCTGTGGCACTTGTGGTGTGGCTCCATGTGTGTGCTGCCTACTTTCCTAGTGAATCAGTGTCATAAGTCATGCATTCAAACCGTATAAGAGAAACATACTGGAATTCCTGTTTGTGGGGCTGTGCACTATATTTATGAATCCCCAGTTTATTAAGTGGTGACTGCTGTTCATTCATAGATCTGTTAATAAAATATCAGGAAATATATTACAGCATTTCACAGGTTCAACTCTTAAAGTACTACTAAAGTTCTATACCTAGGTCATGTCCATAGGTTTCAGATATTTCCATCAAACTAGCTCTGCAATGCATCTTTAGCTCACCAAGCCTTATCACAATAAACTGGTAAAACTGAACATTTTTCTGGCTGCCAGTGCACCAGTGATATGCTACAACCAGGAAATACTTAACTTGCTGAATATTACTTGTCATCTTTCTGGCATAGAGAAATAAAGCCCTCACTATGATCTAGGATGAAATAGCAGTCTGAGTAGTGGCAAAGATGACTGGTGCTGTTGAGGAATGATTGGTAATGCCTGTTTACCACTCTTTGGGGAGAGGGGACATATCTGAGCTCACACAGCATTAATGGCCCCTGGTAGAAATTGAAGGATGTAATGGCTGCCCATTACATCTAAGGGAGTTCAAACAGTTTGCTACCTTATGTCACTTACAGAAGTGACTGATTGCTCCATGCCATGCCAATTGTATGTGTACCCCTTAAGTGCTACTGCCATGTTTTAGGACTGTCACTTAGAGAAGTGAGTGCTAAGCCCATTGGATATGTTCTCCTTAAGATCTACTAAGCATGTGTTAGGGGTGTCATTTACAGAAGTGAGTTATTGCCCCGCACTATGCCCATTGTATGTGTACCCCTTAAGTGCTACTGAGCTTGTGTTAAAGGTGTAACTTAGAGAAGTGAGTTATCACCTCACGCTATGCCCATTGTATGTGTATACCTTAAGTGTTTCTGCATATGTGTTAGTGAGTGTCACAGGAGTTAATGACTGAGCCACACCATGCCCATTGTATGGCCACCCTGAAGTGCTGCTGAGAATGTGTTGAGGGATATAAGACTAATATAGTAAGACTATATTATATATATAAGACTAATGTAGTAACCCTTCTGAGGCTTGCCTGGGTGACAGCCCCACCATGTTCAAACTGTCAAAAGGAAGCACTATAGCAGAAGGAGCAGCTAGAGACAAGCACAGAGAAACAAAAACTACTTCAAAAACATGAACATTACAAATAAAGAAGCAGCATTCTGAAGTCTCAATCTTCTTCTTTCGGCTTTTTCCCAGTTAGGGGTCGCCACAGCAGATCACCTGTCCACTCATCATTGGCAGTGGAGTTTTATGGTGTTGAGTTTCCAGCCCGGCGCCCAACCTTCCACAGAAGGCACACACACGCATGCCCTCACGCCTAGGGCCAATTTAGAGTGTCCAATCCACCTACAGCATGTCTTTTGGATGTGGGAGGAAACCGGAGCACCCAGAGGAAACCCACGCAACCACAGGGAGGACATGCAGACTCCGCACAGAAGGCACCCCAGCCGAGGATCGAACCAGAGAACCTCTTGCTGTGAGGTGGCAATGCTAACTGCTGCACCACCGCAGCCACCCATTCTGAAGTCTCAATATACACTACAAATTGTTGGTAACAAAAGGAAAACAGCATTCACTCAGATTTATTTTGTGTCTGACTTGATGAGTATTTTTCCCAAATTTAATGTACACTGTCCTGTTTTATGTGTATTTGCATTTTTATTAATTTCTTTATTTTATTTACATTTTGGTTAAAGGGAAATGCACTAATCACAGAATGACCATTTGTAGGCTCAGCCTTGTATTTATAAAATACAGAATTGTGCTCAGAGTTGGTATAGTCCTGAATGATTATGAGAACTTACCTCCAGTTTGTCTATGTCTTCTTTAATTATGATTTTTGATGTTTTCAACTTCTCCCTTAACTGTTGAAAGTAGGTCGATGGTGTAGACAAAAACTCCACTCCACGTGCCTTTAAATTTGTGATCTACAATGTAAAAAATATACATTATGTCAACTGGCTGAACTACCACTGTTTCTCTGCCTCATAACAGCTATCTGCAGTTACTTATGACTATGTTAGGGCATGTTGAAAGGAATTTGCAAGAAACTAGTAATCTCCATGGTATCCCAGAAGTCTCAAAACAACCCACTATAGTGGGTCCAAAAACAAAACAGTGTAAAAAACTTCTCTGTGTGGCAGAATTTCAGTCTATATATCTCTAGTTAATCACTGTATATTAATCAGATCAGACAATAGTTGTAGAAGTAGCGAACTTAAACTTGTCTTAAGTAAAAAAAATAAATAAATAAAAAATATGTAATTGTACAGTAAAACAAAAATAGAGTAATAGTTTCTTCACAAGCTTTATATATATATATATATATATATATATATATATATATATATATATATATATATACTTTTTATAAGACAAGGGAATGGTTTATTGTGCTGTAAAACAAAGTGTTATTGGTACACATGTTAAATTCACATCCCTTCCCTCAGTGTGACATTCGAGCTGGTCTTGCCCTACTTAGTAGCTGTCATAATGTAATAACAATACTAACTAATTATACAATAATATTTTTATAGTGATGGGGGAAGGGATGTGTTTTACTTGGATCGCTTGTCTGTGTACTTAATAAAGGATTTTCGACTGGAAGCAGACTGCCTGCCTTGCTTGGATTACTTTCGAAAACTTAGTAATTCTGTAAATTCTGTACAATTATATATTTTTAATTATTTTTTTTTTACTTAAGACGAGTTTAAGTTTGCTACTTCTACCACTATTGACTGATCTGATTAATATACAGTGATTAACTAGAGATATATGGACTGAAAATCTTCCACATGGGGAATTTGCAAGAAACCTAACACCATTCTGTACAGGAAAGGAAAGACTGGAAATACATTACATATGATCAACTGAGTGTCAGTAACAGTATAAATCATTGAAAAGCACTTTCCAGGAAAGCTCTGTGAACCATATACATACTCAATATTACACAGAAAAAATAAAGGTGACCACAGTACTGCATGCATTTACTATAGAATTTAGCCAGATTCTGTGTGTGAATGTTTGTGACATCATGTGGCCTTGCATCTGTCTGTTGTGTTTTATTGGCTAGATACATTACACTAATCATGTGACCTGTTTTCACAGGACATAATGGGTAGTGTTTGTTGAGAGTAATGTACATTTTCCTCTGTACTTGGAATAGGGGGCCATTATAAAAAGAAAGTGATTGATAAAGATGGCCTGGCCAAGCTGTAGGGGACTTTGAAGAAAATTCTGGAAACTGAGGAAAGAAAAAATGTTGTAAAACTTAAAATTCTGGGTATGATCAGCATAAATGAACTATATATTTCTGGAATGAAAGTAACAGTCTGTTTCTGTGAATGGATTTTGATCTGCTCATGGTAATTCAATTACAGTATATTGAAACTCGATTCACTCAGCACAAAAAAGCAACAAGACATGAATTTCCCCCTCCCCCACAAGACCAGTGTTATAGTTTGTTTTGGGAGTTTACTCAGTCATGTTTTGCTGGATTGTGATTGCCAGTGCATGCAGTGATTACAATCTGTTCAAGGAAATTGAAATGATACAAGTAAATCTGAAGGGTATTTGTCCTTTCTGTGGGGTGAGGCGAGTAGCATGATTTTGTGGAGCACCAAAAGGGATTTACAAATGGACCACCATGTTACTTCCATTGTACGGAAAGCTTTCTACATGGCCCACCTCATAAGTAAGGGTATCTCATTCAGGGACAAGGAGGTCATAACATCCCTGTATTCTCCCCCTATAAGGACAGTTATTGAGTACAACACCCCCTTTGGCATGTACCTCGCAAAGCACATGCAGCAGCTGGAGAGACACAGAGGTTCCTAACCAAGAAAATCCAGGGCCTCAAACATCTACCCTACACAGATAGGATAAACGCCCTGTCCTTCTACTCAGTTTCATACAGACTCCTCAGAGGTGACCTCTGTCTTGCATACAAAGCAATCTCAGACCCCGCCTTGATGGGACTGCTGCATATCCACAAGTCAAGCTCTACTCAAGTAACCCACATGCGTAACCTCAACCTGGTCTGTGACATCAATAGGACTTGTTGGTGGGACAGATTTTTGTCCCAGAGACTCCCCCATCTGTAGCATAGACTCCCTCAACATGTCAAGCAGAGTACCTCATTATCCCTTTTTAAGCACAACCTGGATAACTGGATGGGAAACAGGAAATATACCCCTGGGATTCCACCTTTGTCCCTGTTGGACTGGGGCTTTGGTTGCTGACTTATCTAAACCTGGGTTAATCTCTTGGCTAGGCTTATAAGGGCCTCAGGACCAGTAGCGTAGTAACTTCCTATGATCAGATGTTGCTGAAAAAATATCTGAGAATAGGAACATAGGACGTAGGAACAGTACTTGGCAAACAACCATTAGTAATTCTGTAAATTATGTACAATTATATATTTTTAATTATTTTTTTTTGACTTAAGAGGGGAGGGGGATGCCTTGCCAAATACACCTTTATGCAGGTCTACTTAAAAATTCTTGCCACCCTTTTTTGAACACTTAATAGTGAGAGCACAGAGAGAGCTGATGCTATTTTCAGTGAAACCTGGAGCCAGGACGTGTTGGACGCTATAGATGAGTGCTTAGACTATTATGAGCAAGTGTCCATCTGAGAGACAGCGCATAATGAGGAAAGGTAAAAGGCAAGTCAGAAGCTGAATGACACTGATAAAATGATAAACTTGTTTAAGAGTGAGGGAAATGCTGTGTTCTTAGCAGACTGGAAACATATTATTCCATTAAGTGTGATACATGAAAAAAGTAAAGAAAAAGGAAGAGGCAGACTTGGGGAGAAGAGATACAGCTGCTACCTCTGTACACAGTTCTAATGATCAGCAACATTATAAAGTTGAAACTATGGGAAAAAGAGTCTCTGACAAATGCATAACTGAAAAAATCTGTTACAGCAAGATGGAAGGAGCAGAAAGATTACTGGGGACACCTACAACTGCAATAAAGTACTCCATTCTCATAACAAGAGGGTAAAGAAGTTGGCGAAGGAAGGCTTTTTTTAATTAACAAGAAAAAAATGTAAAGGAGGAGTAGTTAATTTGTAAAATCCATAATGTGGCTCATCTGGTTTATAGAACGGCTTAATTTATCACCTTGCATGAAGGGCATAATTTACTGCATGTAAAAGGGATATTGTATATATTAGTTTCAGAATGAAAACTTAAATGGAAACCCTTGTGGATAAGTATGAGCAGCTTAAAAAAAAGAGGGGAAAGGTTTTCAAAGCAGCGTCTGTCCATGCAAATATTTCATTGATTACAGTGATTTCTGCAACACAAAATGTAACCTTTAATGGCACCATTTCTGGGTTAAGCAAAGAAATAATTGTCTGGGTAAATCCCACAGACTTTTGGGTAGTGAATCTCTGTTAAGAAGATCTTGAAAGATTATTCTGATTATATGACAGACAGGGCAGCTATGAAATGTTGTTTTAATTCAAAATCCTCTGATAGAGATGCTTAAAATAAGTTGATGGTATATCGCAGCAGGTGTTTCACAACTGCCGACTTGAGTGGTCTGTTGTTGGCAATGGACTCAGAATATGTGCAGAAAATTAAATTATGCTATTCGATATCAGTTGCTATAAAGTAGTTATTATAACTGGTAGTAACAAAATTTACAGTGAAATTGATGACAAGTTGCAGAAATTGTTAACTACAGATTTTATCCCACAAAAATGTTTGAGTTTTGTTTGGTTACAAAGGCAGTGATTCCTGTTTTCTTTGGGATCCTCAGATTACATAAGAATGAAAAGGACCTCCTTTTTAGGCTGATATTATCTGTGGTAATATCAAAATGGAAGCACTGACTGTAGCAGTAGACTTAAATCAACCCCCCTGATGAAACTTACCTGATTACATAAAATACATTTAATTTAACTTGAAGGATTTTATAGTAGCTTGAGAAACGTGGTTAGTCACTTTGGATGTACATGCTTTGTTTTTGTCCTCAATGATCCCTCAATATAGGGATAGCATAGGTAATTTCCTTTATCCAAGACAAAATAGGCTTATCCATTAATGAAGTACTCCTTGTGGGCAAGCTACTTAAATTAATTCTTCAAAACTGTTTCTTCCTTTTTAACATGAAGTGTTGTCAGCAAGTGTCTGATGTGGTAGTGGGGGCTGTAATGGTCTCAGATATCTGTATATGGCCAGATGGGAAGATGAATTAATTTAGGGGACAGACATTTTGCAGTACATCAGTTGGTATTACTAATTTATTTGTGACTTCATTTGAGAATCACTTCCTTCTTTAATAGAGACAAACAAACAGGTAAACGAATAAAATCCAAGAGCTCTAGTAAAAGATGAGCACTTTCGGCTCTTCGGCCTTCATCAGATCTAAAAATGAGCTCTATTCACTAATTTAAAAACATAGTCCCATCCAATCAGATGTTTGTCATTTAGTGACATCATACTGAGTAGGTGTAACACACTTTTTAACATCTTAAAGCTATAGCTCTAGCTGCAAACACCAGGCCTTCCTAACATTAAAATAAAATCATGAAGAAAACTTTCAGAAAATTTTGAAGCGTCTGTTTTTAAGCAGAGGCTTCAGTGGTACTATATTGCTTATACCTGGATGCCTGTCAGCTCTAAGGTTTATTATCCACTCAGTTTCTCGTATTTCTGTAAGATTTTTAAGGTCACCTCCACGAAAACTGGGTACGATGTGATCCAAGACCATAAAAATAAATGAGTGTGTGGGAAACTGTATAACGTGAGTGGCTAATGCATTGTTAGTATCAGCTTTAGTGATATCTCGCAGATGTTGCATAATCCTAGTTTTAAACAACTGGTTAGTTTTACCTACATAGAAAGCTACACATTTCTTGCAGCTAGCTAGATAAACTAAATCTCGGGAAAGGCAGGTAGCATATCCATTAAAATGGAAGTCTTGGCCAGAAATAGGATGTGAGAAGCAGTGGCTGGTGTTTATATAAGGGCAAGCTTGGAAATTTGCCACATCTATATGTACCTTTCTTAGATGTCTGGAATTCAATTATTTTTGAAACTCCATCTTTGAAGCATAGCATCCTTTTTAAGTTCTTTTTGTTCTTGTAAGTGAAACGTGTTTTTTCCCCTACTATCTCTTTAATTTTTTCATTCTCTGTCAAGACTGGCGAGTACTTGCGTATGGTGTCACATACTAGTCGAGAGTCAGAACTATAGGTCAGCAGACAATTTAGAGTCTTATTGAGATCCGCTGTCTCTCTCAAATTCCTTTTTGTTTGCCTCATCAAATCTTTTTTCCTGAACGAAGGACATCCATTTGTTTTCCTAATATTCTCCAGCTTATCAGCTCTCATAACAATTTCTCATTCCAAATAGCCTCTATCCTGTAAGAAGCCCTGTATCTGCTTAGTTTCCTGTGTTAAATCACATTCTCTCATACAGAGCCTAGAAGTTCTAATGATCTGATTTTCTAGGATATTTTTGAAAATGTGATGAGGACGCATGCTATTTCTATGTAGGTAATGGTTCTTCCATGTCTCTTTGCAATAATTGCAGGTGTTTATACCTAAGTCCACATCATAGGTGAGTCGTACATCCAAGAAAACAATTTCTTTACTAGAATAATTAAGAGTGAACCTAAGGAAATCAGTGGTCCCATTCAAATATTCTTGGAAATCAAGTAAATCTTGGACACTGCCATCCCACAAAATAAACACATCATGCACAAAACGTCCATAAAATTTTAGTTTATGCAACCAAGGATTTAATTAATCTAGGACTTTGGTGTTCTCCCATTGGGCTAATAGGTTCATAGGTAGATACTAGGCTATCTGCCCTAGAGCATTTATAAGCCTAGCCAGAGTGTATTTGGCTTCCACCTCCCTATTAGATTAGCCTACTGTGCCTCTGTAAAGTAGGTCACAGAAGGTACCCTTTTAAGATTAGTTTACTGTGCCTCTGTCTAGCAGGGACACAGGAGAGATCCCAGGGGTGAATTTACGCTTTCCCATCCACACGTCCAAATTTCGCTTGAAGAGGGTCAGCAAGTGGCTATGTCTAACATGAATTGGGATTCTATTCCAGAGTGAGGGGAGCCTCTGGGAAATGAATCTGTCCCTCCAGCATGTCCTATTTATTTTTGTGCTGAGGTTTAGGTCCCTGAAGCATGTAGCTCTAAGGGACTTGGATTTTTTGAGGTGGAGCATGTCCATTAATTCTGGGTTTGACATGGCTTTGTACGTCAGGCATAGATCGCCTCTGAGTAGGCGGTAAGCAACTGAGTAGAGCTGCAGTTTCTTTAGTCGAGCTGCATAGGACATCTGTTTGTAGCCCATGATCCTCTTGGTGAGGTACTTTTGGGGTCTCTCCAGTTGCTGCAGGTGTCGGGTAAGGTACATCCCAAAAGGGACATTGTATTCAATTATGGGCCTGATGAGTGATGAGTAGAGGGGCACAATGACCTCTCTTGATCTAGATGCAAACCCTTTCGTGATAAGGTGGGCTATATAGAAGGTCTTTCTAACCACTTTGGCAACGTGATTATCAAAGGAGAGATTACTATCTACGTTGGTCCCCAAATCTCTAATTACTTCTTCCGTACTTAATGGATTACCACCTATGTGGTAATTTGTGGGCACCTTGTTTTTCCCAAAGGGGATGACTATGCACTTTTTAGCATTTAGCTTGAGGCCGTGGCTCTGGAATAAGCATTCATCTCTGTGAGACCCTTTTGGAGGATGCTTGTGTCAGCTGGAGATTCGATTATGGCCCCCAGTTTGCAGTCATCTGCGAACTTTGTCAGCCATAATCTCCCCGTGTTAGCCTGAACCTCAGAGAAGTATATACCAAACAAGAGAGATCCCAGAACTGAGCCCTGTGGGACGCCACTTGTAACTGGTTTGGATTCGGACATGGCACCTGGGATTCTGACCATGTGGGTTCTATCTCTGAGCCAGTTTGCAACCCATCTTGTGATATAGGGGTTGATATTTAAGCTGGTAAGCTTATTTATGATGCCCGAGTGGGGTATTGTGTCGAAGGCTTTTGCGAGGTCCAGGTAGGCTGTGTGGACTACCTTGCCCTCATCTATGGCTTTGGTAACTGTTTCAAAGAAATCAACTAGGTTTAAGAGGCAAGATCTGCCCTTAACAAAGCCGAATTGGGTAGGGTCCAGTGTCTGGAGGCTCCCGATGTCTTTGTTTATGAGTTCCATGATAATACGCTCCATAGCTTTACAGACCAGACTAGTCAGGCTTATGGGGCGATAGTTTCCGGGGTCCGTTGTGGCACCACCTTTGTGGAGTGGGACCACTGTAGCTGTACGCCATTCTTTGGGTACATATCCTGTAGTAAGGCTAAGTTTGAACAGTGACTTAATGTGAGGGTTGAGTTCTTCCTGGAGCTTGTGTAAGACACAGCCTGGGACACAGTCCGGTCCCATAGATGCTGTGTTTTTGCTTTGGAGAGGGCAGCTTTCACCTGTGTATCTGTGATGTCAGGGAGGTTACATTCAGTTGGGATAGGCATTTGCTCCTTTGGGGGGGGGGAGAAGTTTGCGCTGAATCTGTCTGCCAGGATGTTGGCTATGTCTGTAGGTTCATTATATTTTGTACCATTATGCAACAATTCAGAGCATATCTGGGAGTTTACATACAAGATTTGCGTAACTGTTAGCACATGGGGTACCCATCGCTACTCCCCAACTCTGTAAATAGTAAGCACTGCCATATGTGAAAATGTTAGATTCAAGTATTAATCTCAGCAGTTCACAGATAAAACATGCTTAGCATTCAAGTCTGTTAAAAGCGTACTGATGGCCTCTATCCCATATTGATTAGGGATAACAGTGAAAAGGTTGCAAACATCCATAGTTACAAAGAGTAAATCTTTGGGAATTTCTTCAGCTTCAAGTGAACAATGCAAACGTTCTAAAAAATCACCTGTATCCCTCGAGATCTTCTCGGCCTATTTGACATAGTCTTTTAAGGAATCTTCTACATAAACAAATAGAGGTTCTGTTACCCAGTTTCGTCCTGCGACAATTGGGCATAGAGGGGGATTGTGCAGGTCTTTATGTATCTTGGGTAGACCGCTGATGGTGGGAATAGTAGGATATTCCACCTTGAAAAAGTCAAACAGTTCCTGACTCAATAGCCCTTGTAACAGAAGTGTTTCCAAAGTATCAGTCACTTTATGAATGATGGAGTTTAATTC
This sequence comes from Protopterus annectens, assembly GCF_019279795.1. Classification (NCBI taxonomy): domain Eukaryota; kingdom Metazoa; phylum Chordata; order Ceratodontiformes; family Protopteridae; genus Protopterus; species Protopterus annectens. The sequence goes on from NC_056733.1 coordinate 645,227,384, forward strand.
ACTTTTGGTAAGCTTAATATAGGTGAGTGAATCACTTAACATAGATTCCATTTTGGCGGCATACCATGTCAAATCCATAACGACAATGGCACCACCTTTGTCCGCTGGTTTAATTATGATCATCTCATTCACCTTAAGCTCATTTAGAGCTAATCTTTCTCCCGGCGTCATATTAGAGAAGTGTTGTTTATGACCCTCTTGACTCCTGTGCTCATAAATCTCATTTTCACATAAGCGAGCAAATAGTTCGACATTTGGTGGATTTTTTTAGTAGAGCTCTTGGATTTTATTAGTTTACCTGTTTGTTTGTCTCTATTAAAGGAGGAAGTGATTCTCATTGTGGTGGTTTTTCCAGGCTTTTATTCTGTTTTTACATTTTATCCAAGGACTGCCTTTAGCTGTTATAGGTTGCTTTGTTTGTTTTATTCACTTAAATTGATTAAGGGAGGGGTTCAGAGTAAGGTCAGATGGGAGAGAATTCAAGGTTTGCCTACTGAATTTGCAAACAAAAATTCTCCAGATAGGTTGTTCGCTTTAACAGACGGAACCAAAAGTTTTGTAGTGGAATGAAGTGGACTAGTGTTTTTGTAGGGATGGATAATGTTTTAAGGGAAATTCATTTGTTTACCGGGAAAGTCCAACTTGGAATGAAGCCAATTTTCAGCAGAGGCCCAGAAAGAAACACTCCAGACGCATGTCTTTGTAATGTGGGAGGAAACCAGAGTATCTGGAGAAAACACACACAAATGCAGGGAGGACATGCAGACTCCACACAGAAGGCACCAGTAACCCAGGACTTCATCTGTTTTCTCACCAGGGTTAAGCTCTATGATAAATGTGCTGATGACAGTGACATTCTGACTGTTGAGTTTGACATGAGTAATAAAAAAAAAAATCTACCGATACCGTTCAGTACCTCAGTGAGCTGGTTGATAAGATTAGTCATTTATCCTCACTTCTCCCACTGAGTCCTTTCTCAACTCCCCATTTAATGCTCTTGACATGTTCATTCGTCCTCCCCATAAGGGTGAGGCTAGGCAGCTGTAAGCTGGGTCATCTTATCACAACTAGGACTTTTCCTGCTTATGCCTCATCATTTCCAGGAAGCTCATATTGAATGCACTGATGTGCATTTGTATGTATATGTACTTGGGACATTTGTTGGGTCCCCCATTACTCTGAATGCTGTGTGTCTTTTTCCTCTGATCTCCTTCAGCAGAAAAATGAAGAACATCAAGTCCCCCTCCCCTTGAAGGAATGGCAGTAGGTCAGTGATTGCTTTTGGTTTTATGGACCCAGCACTAGCCAGATGCAGGTCACGTGGCATCATGTATGGGAACTCTTATTCTAATAGATTTGTTACTGATGCCAGGGGTGATCCTAGGAACTCAACATCCTTCATTAGGCTCCAGTTTAAGAATATGATAATACTTGTGCTTTCTTTTTCAGCTGATTTTCACTTGGCCATTTTATATCACTTAGGGCATCAGTATTCACAAGACATCTATCTTGCACATTCTCTGGTGACAGAGTTCATCTGGTCATTTGTTATATTACCTGTCATTTAAATGTGAATATTCCACTGTCTTGTTTTTACTCCAGGCTAAAAGGGAGTGGTTCCACTGGATATGGTTTTCTGACAACAATAAGACAAACCATTGTTTAGGTTTAGGGCATTCTTTATAGTCCACATTATGATGCAGAATAAACTGAAGGCATCCTAAAAAAGAAGAGTGCTCAGTTATGGATGCAGCTGCTGAACCTCATCGTGGTCCCAGTCCACATGTTAAACAACCATCAGATTACCACTTCAATGTGGACTTCAGTGGTCCTGTGAATTCATCAGTAGACCACTGCTGCCCAGTTGGAAGCTGGCTAAATGAATGTTTTTTTTTCTTTATGATAGAACCATATATGACTTCTTATAACATTGGGAGGCTGTTGTAATTATAGCAATTAGATAGGCTTGATAAGCTGGCCATTTAGATCCCAGTGGCAAGGAGAGTAGCATAAAATCCCATCTTTTTGTAGCCCTTTTCCACCTTTACAGTCAATGAGATCCTAATGTTTTTGTCTTCATTTCACTCTTGATAACATCAGAGGTTGGAGCTGACTTAGTCCAGCATTTCACATTAGTCCTTACCATGCGTGACCCTGTCCAGAGTACTATACTCCAGGTAACTCAACCCTAAACAGCACTGGCATATGCAAGTTTCTGCACCTCAATGAGGTCTAAGACCATGAATAAAATAAACAGAATACTTAAAATCAACAGTCATGTGTACCCACAGGTGTATAATACTTTGTATAAATAATTTAGTGAACTGTTATTCAACGAACATAAAACAGCAAACTTTCACTTAAGCGAGCGTTCACATCCACAAATGTATTGCATAGGGAAAGGAGTTACTTGGCCAACATTCCCACCATAAGACACACCTCAGTATATCATACCTGTACAGGTGGGGGGCTGTGCCCCCACACTCCCCCTACTTATATTTACTAACTCCAAGATCATACTACAGTGAGGAAAATGGCATTTCCTCATGTTGGCCAAGTAACTCCTTCCCCTGTGTAACACATTCGCAGATGTGAACATTTGCTTAAGTGAATGTTTGCTGTTTCATTTTCATTGAATAGCAGTTCACTGAATTGCTATTTTGATGAAGTAATATAGACCCCGTACCCACTATCATAGATGTTTTGTTACCAGACATAGAAACTGAGGTTGAAGTAGCATCTCCATTATAGGGGGAGCATAGAAGGGAATGAGACACATTAGATGATGGTCAGATTCCTTGCTTCAGAGGAAGGGTTGTAGCAGTACTGTGTCCTTGCTGAGGCTAGATGGCTATTCTATTCCCTTTATAATGCTTTGGCTGGTCTCGAGTGGTGGCTTAGACTTGTACGCACAGAAACATCTATGAGTAAATGTATGGTCAGATGCTTCGCATGCAGGAGATGACCTGGGAATTGGATTTATAGGTAAAATCTCCCAGTGTACCAAGACAGGATATGGTACCCACTCACCACCATGACATATCAGTGGTGGTTTCTAAAGTAGTATAGGTGGCAGTGGGGATAGTACATAGAGTAATACTGGTGAGAAGAAAGAAGAACCATCTGCTAATGGGCAGACTAGCAAGATGCAAAACACACTACTATAAAGTTATAAATGAACAAACAAAATTCAAAGTAAAAAGCTGCTAACTAAATGTAGAATAATGACCCAGGTCACTTCGCTGAAGAATGGTTACTGGACACTGGGTTGGACAGCACTTATTATATTATTGCAGGGCCCAAGAATGGACAGTTGATTCACAGATATGGGGTGCACCAAGAGTTGTTTAGACCTGTTTAAATGCAGTCACCAGCACAGTGTCACATTCCTTATACATTATAACCATTCGGTAGCGCAGCTTATTAAATGCAGTAAGATGACACCTCATTGGTCCTGGCAAGGAAAAACAAATAAATACAAATGTTTAATGTTTTCATTTATAGGGATTCTTTGTCAATAATAACTAATTTCTTGCCTTGCATAGGTTCATAGGTTCATAGATTAGTACTAGACTAACTGCCCTTGTGGGCCACTTTAAGCCTAGCCAATTAACCCATGTGAGAATCAAAGCCTGCACCTTGTGTCTGCAAGGGAAACACCTTAACCATTATGCCATCCTCCCACCCCCCATTCTTGCTAAGCTTGATTTCTCTGTGGATTAGATAAGAAACATAGCTTCTTAGAAGACTGCACTCCCCTGTCAGATTACCTGCTAATTCTGTTGATGCCAACAACATGAAAAAACATCTTATTCCACACCCTAGATTATCATCTGAATTATCTGAAATTCATCGGTAGAGAAAGGGGGGAAGTGCATTCTATTTATATATGTTATCATGATGTGTGTGTATACATCATGTGTGTTATACACACACACATACTCATTATCTCTTGCCCCAGAACATAGTGTTCAGGTTGTCCAGGTCAGCAAAAAATTGCTTTAGTGAGTTTATGTTAGAAAAAAGTTCACCGTCAGTACAGCTCACTTAGCTCTTCAAACAGAAGCAGTTCCCAGCCCATCCCCACCCCAAACAGCTTGCCTTGTATAAATGTAACTGCGCTTGCCTGATAATAGTCCTGCATACAGTAGTGCTCATCTGTCCCATGATAAAG